>NC_089753.1:64659505-64697005 GCF_040412425.1 Macrobrachium rosenbergii
ATCCTATAATCGCCTAGCTCTTTCCTGTGTGACCTCCACCTCTCTTGACCTTGGTCTTTCTCTGATCCTGGTTCCAGATGTCCGTTTTCCGTGCGTTCTCTTGCGTTTTTTCTTCGTTTTCCTTGCTACTGTGGAGTATACGATTTTTCTAGATATGCTGTCTTCAAAGCCGTTTCCGGTGTTCCCTGCCATCGTGTTGTTGGCGCAAGTTATGAAGGCGTTCTCTACAACCAGTCTAGATGTTTTGTTGGTGTTCCTGTACAGAAAACTCATATTTTCCCAGTCTATTCTGTGATCATTTTCCCAACAGTGTTTGGCAACTGCCGACGTCTGATTATAATGCCTTATGTTCTGCAGATGTTGTTTGCTTGCTCTTTACATGATTTTCCAGTTTCGCCATAGTACCCTTCTTCACAGTCTAGACACGCTTTGCCATATAAAACCCCCTCTAATCTCTTCCCCCTACCGACTTTTTGTTTCTAACTATTTTATTCCTAATGGTGTTTTTGTAGCTGCCTATCAATTTGAAATTATTTGAAGACAGCATATCTAGAAAAATCGTATACTCCACAGTAGCAAGGAAACGAAGAAAAAACGCAAAGAGAACGCACGGAAAACGGACATCTGGAACCAGGGATCAGAGAAAGACCAAGGTCAGAGAGGGGAGGTCACACAGGGGAAGAGCTAGGCGATTATAGGATTAAAAGTACCCAGCACACAGATATAAATACAGCCGGACTATGCGTTTGCTCATTGTACGGATGCTTGATAATGTGGACTGTTTGTCCAAGAAAGCTTGTAACTTTTGAATAAAACTCCATTAGATACCATCCAGTTTGAATGAGGTCCTTTTTAGAATATATATATATATATATATATATATATATATATATATATATATATATATATATATATATATATATATATATATATATATATATATATATATACATATATATATATGAGAGAGAGAGAGAGATAGAGAGACAGAGACAGAGAGAGAAAAAGGAAAACCGGATATTAATAGCACATAAGGGTTCCCCATGCTATGGATAATTTAAGGAACTAGTTACACTTTGTTGCACACTGCTGTGCTAATACTTAATTTTCTGATTTTACTCTAGGTTTAAAACCTAGGAATGCAAGTTGGTGTCGCTACTCCCAATGATACTGGCAATCATTCAATAGTTTTCTATTTACTGTTATCCCATTAATTTCATATTTTGTTTTTGTGGAACGCTAAAACAATTCAAATTTATACTAGAATAAGACGAAAGTGTGTGCTTGTGTGTTTGTGTATGAGAGAGAGAGAGAGAGAGAGAGAGAGAGAGAGAGAGAGAGAGAGAGAGAGAGAGAGAGGTCATGTTAAACATATCCAGTGTAAATGAACATATAATCTAAACTTGAGCTGCATTCTAAATTAAATTATTTAGCATCATGAAAGACATTTAGAAAACATAAGCTCTAATATTTCCTTTCGTTTTCATAACGATTTCCAAAGAATTTCAGTCAAGATTAGGGTACAGAATACTGACCGTAATTTAATACTTAGATATTATAGACTAATAACCTGGAGGTTTCGTCAGAGGATTAGTTAGCCTAAAGGAAGGATTCATGTCGAAATAAATACTCGCTTTACTATTCATTTCTTTTGAATTTTATTCACCGTTATATCATTTGATGCAGTTTTTCTTTAACCAAAAGTGTGCTCTTAACGATTATAACACACACACAAAGCTACATGAATAGCACTTAAAAAACAAAGAAAAATAAGATTGTAGTTGTAAGTCACTTATCATATTTTTCTTCATTCTTTCTTTGAAGTATATTCTCATCAGGTAACCAGAAACGAACTGAATGATATATCAGATATATTCTTGGGAAAATATGCTGAGAATTTCATCAGGTAAAGAATAACGTAAGACGTGAATTAGAGCAAACTAGTCAGAACCTCCAAGAGTGATAAATGTATAAAGAAAGCAATGCACGCCTAACGGGCTTCTTGCATTAGAAGGATGTCTCCTAAGATATTATCCTGGAAAGCACGGTGGACATAAGCATTATCTCAACTCCACTTTCGTTGTGTGCTGCCTGTGTTTTTGTACGGCTTGCCTGTTTGGGGCTTTTCACCATTATCGTTGAAATAAGGCACTTTCGTTTTACTCGTTTTTTCTATTCAAGAAAAACCAGGATCGGTCGCCGCGCCGCCCTGCACCTAGGAAAAAAAAAAAAACAGTTTTAGATGAGCGCCTACGGGAAGAACGATTTTGTCCATCAATGACGATAACAAATGACATTAGGCAAGGATATAATGGTTCGGCAGTAGTTATCTTGCATATTATCTACGTAGAACACTAAAGGGAATGGAACAGAAAATTACAGGCCAAAGGCCAAGTACTGGGATCTATGAAGTCATTCAGCGATAACAGGGAAATAGAGTATAAAGAAAATAAAGAAAATATGAACGGAGGTACAGTAAAAGAAATGAAAGAGGTGGACCGAGGGCACTAACCCCCTATGGGTAAAGGCCAAGAGTAGTAGGTTTCAGGTTCAAAATGTATCGTTTCGCAAAGGCCTTCTTTGATGATGGTGGATTTGTGCTCTCTCTCTCTCTCTCTCTCTCTCTCTCTCTCTCTCTCTCTCTCTCCTTAAGAAACAGGGAAGATGACTGAAATAGCTATAGCATGTGGACTTGATGCAGAAAAGGAAAAGAATAAAGTCATATTCAGGGAAGCGGAGATATGCTGTAGACGTAAACGAAGGCATGGTAAATCTAAAGATAATACGGTAAATACTTATTTGAAACCATGAAAAAAACAAAAATACAGCTTCTATGAACATCCGCAAAGTATTCTTAAGGCAATGTGAATAACAAATATAAAAGAATCACTGATAAGTAAAAGGTGCAGGTTGATTACTCAACATGCAGCTTTCTAATATCCTAAACGTGTTGAGAAAAAAGAAAGATTTACTTAAGTTCAAGTACGCCACGGCAGCAATTAAAAAACAAATCCTGAAATGACAATCGGCTAAAAATTGACAATCAAGTATGCGAAGCAAAACTGGAAACCCACGAAACTTGGGAACTGTGCGTGTTCGATGTGGTATCCTTATCACTGAGGGTTGGGGTAAAGGAAACCAAGATATCTAAAGTTCGTTCTTAATGTCTAAGTTAAGTATACAAATCCACAGAGGCAAAGTTATGTGGATGCAAGCCAATGCAATAGCGGTCCCGTACCAGCGAGCCATTACTGCCAGGTGTGCGAGATTTGGTTATTACATATCGTACATAATATATATATAAAATACATTTACTACATGAAGGAGGTATGTGCGTGGGCATGGAATATATAAGAACGTAATATATATATATATAAAGGTTCGTACGTTATACTGAATATCTTTCATGTACCTACAGGTATGGGATCAGAAATAGGATGATCATGAAACACAACAGGAACCCCGAATATGAAATACAATTTGCTTTATTAACTGAAACAACGAAAGGCCAAACAAAGAACAAGAGAAGTATTTCTTAAAGAACAGAGACTAAAAGGACAGCCAGGTCAACCGGATGCCTTTTTCTAGCCCATAGCAGAAGAAAACAAGAAAAACGAAAAGTTGGGTGGTGTTGAACCCTGAACGAAGCGACGGACATGCTTCATCAAGGAAGGGAAGTAATAATTAGGAAAACAGCGACAACGATAGAAAGAGATAGATAAAAAAATGACAATAATAAAATAGTTAATGTAATATTTTTCAACAGTCTCCCCGTGAAAATTAAGATTATGTCATGGATAACTTTCTTTTACTTGTATAGATTATGCGAAAAGAAACTGACGGAAGAAAATAAGTAAAAGAAATTTGCTGCAGCAGAAAAGCAATAATGAGATAGATTAATCAGTGACTTTACACTCAAAGATATATGGTGGTTGTTTAGTGCATGTGTTAAATACAAATTGTGGCTCACTCATGGAGGAACTGAACTGTTAAATAATGAAGGGCAACGTTATTTCATGTAATTACTGTCTGTATTATTTTCCATTACGCTGTTGTAATTTACAAATAAGTTTAATTTCATCAATATCGAAAGCTCTTTTTGGAAGGCTATTACCACTTTCCTGAAAAATCAGAAAATGAAAAAAGAAATTCCTTTGTATTAATAATTGGTGGCGTGATGTGATAAATCAGTATAGAGTTATCGGCAGGGGAAGTGAAAGCACAAGGAAAGAGAGCTATGCCACCAATAATTATTTTGGAGCAAAGAGTAAGGAAACAATACATGAAACCTCAGGCTGCAGACGCTGCAGATTATGCCAGTATCATCAGAGCGAATGATTTGAAAGCATGGAGTTAAAATAAGACCGAAGATGATGAAAGTCTACCTCCTCCAAATAGCAGCACCAATGAACCTCATTTGCTTAAGTATTACGAAAACCTTAATATGAGGAGTAACTACACGAAAAAGGTCGAGATAACATAAACATTTAATATGGAAACCATGTTGTTGCCAAAATGTACAGATATCGAAATAATAGATAATGTAAAATGCAGGGCTCATGTGCATATTATGACAATGACTGATAGTCAATTCGGAAATATAAAAAAACAGAGAAAATTGCAGACAGCATTACCGTGATTAACAACTGCAATTAACTGAATGTCCATAACGGCAAAGTTTGAAACAGAGTACCTGCTCATTCTTTTAGGAAGCTTATTTAGCACCATTTGCATCATTCTCTTCATTAGCATAACTCATTTGCTTTGGTATTTTATGCAGTTCAGAACATCATTTACAGCTTATGTCTCGTGCAATTGCAGAACATCGGACTATGTATTACGGTTTTAAACAGCCTTTACTGTAAAAATGAAGCACATTGTTAGGCTCTTGTTTCATTCAAAGTTTATGAAGCATTTCGAATCATATAGCAAGTAAAATATGCGCAGAAGTTTCTTCGACGCTATCGAGTTTTCTGTACATTGTAAATTCAAGGCCACCGAAAATAAATCTATCTTTTGGTGGTCTCGGTATAATGCTGTATGAGCCGCGACCCTTGAAACTTTAAAAACGGGCCGGTGGTGGCCTGTCCTGTTTCGTTACCAGATGCGCGATTATGGCTAACATTACCCTTAAATAAAACAAAACTACTGAATCTAGCATTATGGGCATCTCTCATGAAACTGGTGAAGAGAATCTCCTGTCATGCCCAAGAAGGAGCCGTAAAAAACCATATGAGAGATGGCCACAAGGAATGAAATAGTAATCAGAAAAGCCCTTGACTCAAGGCGGCTATGGCTGCTGAAGGCGCTCTTAATACATCAGGAAAAGCCCTTTTTAAATACCACCCAAGAGGTATTCCTCCTTCGGGCCAGCCCTAGGAGAGCTGTTAATCAGCTCAGTGGTCTGGTAAAACTAAGGTATACTTAACTTTTTTTTTCCTGCCTACCAACATTAGGCGGCCTATTGTTTCTGTAGCTGACAGACCGCCGTCAGACACCGCAAGAAACGACAATCCTAACAATAATATCGGAGATTCTGCGAGCCGCCCGGCGCCCAATCAGAATATTCGTCGTGAAATACCAGAAAATGACGTCATACACCAGCCCCGTCACTCAGCACGGCTGCAGCAGAGAAACCATCAGCGATCAATTTTTTGGCTTACGAAAAAATCTCGCCAGCCAATAAGCAGCTTGAATGTTTTCTCCTCAGCCAATCTGCGGGCAGCTGAATTTGACCCCCACCCCGCTGACTTTCTCGTAAATAAAGAGCAAGACTCACATCGAAAGTCAGTCTGCTCCGGTCTATTGGCGTGACCATGCTCAGCGGAGCTGTAGCGAAACGTGGACTCGATTAGCACCGAAGAAGACTTTCTCCTGAAGGACACCTCAATAGACGTTTGCCTGAAAGACAACTCTACGGAAGATGAACTCCCTATTTCAGTATCCTGTTACTGTCCTATTGTGTTTATCGGAAATAAACTGTTATTATTATTATTATTATTATTATTATTATTATTATTATTATTATTATTATTATTATTATTATTATTATTATTATCCAGGAGATGAACCCTATTCATATGGAACAAGTACGCAGGGACCACTGATTTGAAATTCACGCTTCCAAAGAATTTGGTGTTCATTTGAAAGAAGTGACAGAAGATAATAGGCAATACAGAAAGAAGAGATCAGTTACTAGAAAAGAAAAATAAATTAGCAAATCAACAAACATATACGTTACCTAAGCTGGTGTAAGAGAACTTTTAATAGTGAATGCGAAACTTTAATTATATCATTCATTGCTATGTTGCTACCAAAATAAAGTTCACTAAGTTTCATCTATTTTTATGAGTAAGTTTATGTAAGCTTCTTTCGAGATTAAGAAACTAATGAGTCAGAAGAGTATAGAAATTTATAATTTGATTAGGTTGACTTTGCTTCACAGGTTGTGCGCATAACTGGCTTACACTGAAATCCGAAATTATAGATAAGTACGACTCATTCATTCATTCCCCGTTCCATTCAACAGCCTGTTCGTTCCCTGGATCTCTGTTTTATGTTCTTTTCCCCATTACGCAATTTTTATTAATTTTCATGTTTTATTTCTTTATTATCAAGGCATATCGTTTCGTTCTACCTCTACATAACACTCAGAAATCTGACATTCTAACTATTTTTAAGATCCCAAGCAAAATGTTCAGGTTTCATAACATTAAAATTTCAGGAACATTAATAATTAAAAAAATGGTTCCACTAAACCAGCCATCGTGAGTCCATATAGTATCATATTTTGATTTACTATTTGTCTATAAACAAATAACCTTGTTGTGATGATTACACCACAATAGAAAAAATATACCATTTTTCTAAAACGCTTTCTTTCAAATTAAAAGGCCGAGACTTGTTACCGCAATTTAAGTTTCGAAAATGACACTCTAAAAAAACCATGCGTCGACATTAAATTTCGTAACACTTTACAACCTTGAAAAATGGCTAATGCGATGCCGCTCTCGCTCTCAAATGGGTAAGGAGTTGTTAAGGGGTTACATGCTATAGATTAACCTATATTAATCTGTGCTTGATAATGGATTATTGCTTGAAAGAAGTCGTTTCCTAAAAAGTGGGCAGGATGTAATTAGCCTAACAGAACTAGACAAAAAGATGGACACGGCCGTGAAAAGAAACAATCGTTCTTTATAATGGAATCAACTGAGCCTGTCACTAGCATCGTTACTTCATCCACCCCTTTTACCATCACGTTCATCTCTTTGATAAAATCAGTGTTCTGAGTTGTTTTCGACTTTACCCTTTCATCTTCATGAAATGAAACATGCAGCAACCCATTATCTTTCTTCTCTACTAATCTGGTCTCATTTGGTTAATGGCACTGTCATTGCTCTCAGTTCTGCGTAATAGGCTATTCAGAGAGACTCATGCATACGCATCCTTTATTACGAAGGCTTTCAGTATGGTAATAGAACCTTTACGCTTGCATGACAGTGTATCTCTGCGGGTGGAGTCTTCAGAGGCGAGTAATAACTCAAGGAACAAAGACAATTTATATTTCTTTTAACCTTGAATTTCTCTGCAACGAGTTTCTTTTTCTTTTAGATTTTTTGTTATATGTATTTCCTATCAATATGATTCAGTATTCTATAATTTCAATAATTTACGAAGTTCTGACATTGCAACACGTCATTATTTTCCGCCATTTTTTTCCTAAATACACAGCCCATGTTTCAAAGAATTTGTTTCCTCTTGAAGGTTAATAGTCGAAGGTGTTTCAAGTCTAAAACTACTGAGTGATATTAAAATATATATATATATATATATATATATATATATATATATATATATATATATATATATATATATATATATATATATATATATATATATATATATATATATATATATATATTTTATTTATTTTTTTTTTTTCTTTCTAAATTAATAACCTTACAAACAAAAAAACAAATTTTGTAAATATTCGTTACTATAAGATGCTCTAATCCCGACAGGAAAAGCTAAACATGAAAAGTGTATGTGCCTAACGTAGTCTTTACGTTAAAAAGCAAATCCCAGATAAATAAAGTTACGAGTTAGAATATAAGAATGGAACTAGCCATCTGCAGGCTGAGAAGAGGGCATGGATGTAAAATAAAGGAAAATGTACGATGCAAAGGAAATGAAATTATGGTATAAATTAAATACGAATTCTTTTTAAGCATAATTAATCTTTCATACATAACAAGAGTTTCTAAAGATTTTGTTCTCGCGAATTTACCATTGATATTCTAGACGCCATTCCAAGGAAGACCAAAATTCAGCTACGGTTATAATGAGCATTGTAGACAATTCCACCTATTATTATTATTTTAATTTATTTATTTATTTATTTATTTATTTATTTTGGAGGGGGTGTCTATCACAGTCATCCTATTGGACTGGGTGGATCATATAGTGTGGGGTTCTGAGTTACATCCTGCCTCCTTTGGAGTCCATCACTTTTCTCACTATGTGCGCTGTTTCTAACAGCACACTCTTCTGCATGAGTCCTGGAGCTACTTCGGCTTCCAGTTTTTTAAGGATCCTTTTCAGGGATCTTGGCATCGTGCCTAGTGTTCCTGTGATTATGGGTACAATTTCCACTGGCATATCCCATATCCTCCTTATTTCTATCTTCAGGTCTTGATACTTGTGTCCCAAGGTATTGCGACATCAATGAGTGATACTTTCTTCCTAATTTTGTCAATCAGCTTCAAGTCTGGTCTATTGGCACGTATCACACTATCTAAGAATTGAAGAGCGATTAACGAATAAAAAAAAGGAAATATGTAACATATTAGCAGAAAGATATAAGAGTGAATTTACACATAGAATTGATAATGAAGATAATGATACAGAAATAAGAGATGAAAATAGTGAATATTTATCGGACACAGATATTACTGAAGCCGATATTGTGCAGGCTATTAATGAAATTAAAAATGGATCAGCAGCAGGCCCAGATGGCATACCTGCCATTTTGTTAAAGAAAGTGGTTCATTCAATCGCAAAGCCGCTAGCAATATTATTAAGACAAAGTATAGATACAGGCAAGATTTATGATGAGCATAAATTAGCATATACTACCCCTACTTTCAAAGGTGGATCAAGACTAGAGGCAAGTAATTATAGGCCTGTGAGTCTGACATCTCATATTATTAAAGTTTATGAAAGGGTAAAGAAAAAAAAAATATATAATGAAACATACAATGAAAAATAGTTTGTTTAATATAGGACAACATGGTTTTGTACCCGGAAAAAGTACACAAACCCAACTGTTAGTCCACCATGAAAGTATATATAAAAATAAGATAAACGAAAAAGATACAGATGTGGTTGACATAGACTTTGCAAAAGCTTTTGATAAGGTAGACCATAATATATTAGCGAAAAAAATGAGAAAACATAACATTGTGGACAAAGTAGGAAGATGGATAAAAGAATTTTTGCAAAACAGGAAACAGATAGTGATTGCAAACGACGAGAAATCGGATGAAGCTAAGGTAATATCCGGTGTGCCACAAGGTACAGTGTTAGCTGCATTGCTGTCTGTGATTATGATAGCAGACGTGGACAGTAATGTTAAGGATTCGGTAGTGAGAAGTTTTGCCGATGACACAAGAATAAGTAGAGAAATTACTTGCGATGAAGATAGGAGCTCGCTACAAAGAGACCTAAAGAAAATATATAAATGGGCAGAGGTAAATAGGATGGTATTTAACTCTGATAAATTTGAATCAATAAACTATGGTGATAAAGAAGGAATGCTATATGCATATAAAGGACCTAATAATGAGACAATCACAAATAAGGAAGCAGTTAAAGACCTTGGTGTGATGTTGAATAGGAATATGTTATGCATGATCAAATAGCAATACTTTTGGCAAAATGCAAAGCAAAAATGGGAATGTTATTCCGGCACTTCAAAACAAGAAAAGCCGAACACATGATTATGTTTATAAAACGTACGTACATAGTCCACTTGAATATTGCAATATGATATGGTACCCACACTACCAAAAGGATATTGCACAAATAGAGAGTGTACAAAGGTCCTTTACAGCTAGAATAGAAGAAGTTAAGGACCTTGACTACTGGGAAAGACAACAATTCTTAAATTTATATAGTCTTGAAAGAAGAAGAGAATGCTACATGATAATCCAGGTATGGAAACAGATAGAAGGAATTACCGAAAACATCATGGAGCTAACAATATCAGAAAGAGCAAGCAGAGGTAGATTAATAGTGCCCAAAACTATACCAGGAAAACTAAGGAAAGCACACAGGACATTAATCCACCACGCACCAGCATTGATAATGCAGGGTCTATTCCATGCGCTACCAGCTCATCTGAGGAACATATCAGGAGTGAGCGTAGATGTGTTTAAGAATAAGCTCGACAAATATTTAAGATGCATCCTAGACCATCTAAGATTGGAAGATGCAAAATATACAGGAAGATGCATTAGGAATTTTCTGGTAGACATCAGAGGTGCCTCACACTGAGGGACCTGGGGCAACCCGAACGAACTGTAAGGTCTGTAAGGTCTGTTCTGATACCATAGTCCCAGAGGATCTATGCCTGATAGTTTTCTATCACTCTCTCAGGTTGATGTTTATGCCACTTATTATTGCAAGTTAACTGGTGTTTCTTGCACAGGTTCCAGTGGAGGGGTTTTACTACTGAATCATGCCTCTTTTTGTACTGGTTCTGTGCAAGCACCGGACATTCGCTCGCTATGTGGTTTATGGTCTCGTCTTTCATATTGCACTTCCTGCACATGGGTGAGATGCTATTTCTGTCTATTGTTCTTTAGACATATCTTGTTCTTAGGGCCTGGTCTTGTGCCGCTGTTAGCATTCCTTCTGTTTCCTTCTTGAATTCTCCCCTTTGTAGTCATTGCCATGTTTCATTGCTGGCCAGTTCTTTAGTCTGTCTCATGCACTGTCCGTGCACTGGTTTGCTGTGCCATTCCTCTGTTCTGCGTTTCATTCTCCTGTCTCTGAATATTTCTGGTCTTCACTACTTTTATCAGTCATTCTTCCCATGCACTTCTTTGCCACTCGTCTTCACTGGTTTTCAGACATTGCCCTAGTGCTTTGCTCTCGATGTTGAAGCAGTCCTCTATGCTTAGTAGACCTCTCCCTCCTACCTTTCATGTTATGTATAGTCTGTCTGTATTTTCTCTTTGATGTAGTACTTTGCGTACTATCATGTGTTTCCTAGTTTTCTGGTCCACTTCACTATTCCTGCCCTGTGTCTAATTACTGGTACTGCCCATGTGTTTATGGCTTTAGTCATGTTTCCCGCGTTGAGTTTTGACTTGAGTATCGCCTTAGTCTCTGCATATATTCTTTTCTAATCATGTCCTTCATCTCTTGGTGTTTTATATCCTCTCCTATTATTTCCAGTTATTTGTATCCTGTCTCATCAATGTTTCTGATGCTATTCCCGTCTGGTAGTTTTATTCCTTCAGTCCTTGTCACTTTGCCTTTTTGTATGTTGACCAAAGCTTATTTTACTATTCCAGACTCCATCCTGATGTCCCCAGATACAATTATTACAATCTGGATTAGGATATCTGTTTCCTTGATGCTCTTACCATACAGCTTGATGTTGTCCATGAATATCAGATGATTAATGTTGTTGCTTCCTTTCTTGAGCTGGTACCCAGATTCCATCTTCTTCAGTACTTTTGTCATGGGAATCATGGCTACTACGAAGAGTAGCCAGGAGACAGTGAGTCACCTTGAAAGATCCCTCTCCTGATGTTAGCCTCTGCTAGTCTTATCTCAGAGCTTGTGAGTACTGTAGTCCATTTGCGCATTGTATTTATCAGGAAGCTGATGGTGTTTTCCTCTGCCCCATATATTTTCAGGCATTCTATTAGCCACCTGTGTGTTATCATATCGAAGGCTTTCTTGTAGCCAATCCATGCCATGCTTAAGTTGGTTCTCCTTCTCTTACTATTCTTCATTACCATATTGTCTATCAGGAGCTGGTCTTTTGCACCCCTACACTTCCTTCAGGAATTCTTAATTGTCTTTTACAATTTCATTGTATTACATAAACTCTTGCATCCCTCAAACATGAGGTCATCAAAATTTTTAGTTTGTTCCTCTAAGTATGTTTAATTGTTTTTTTCAGAAATTATTGGAGGTTAGCTCTGTTGAAAAAACATTCGAGGAAATTGAGAGACGCAATATATTTCAAATCTTATTTTCTGCCGATTATTAAATTTTGTTCATCACATCTAGCATTCTCAATTCTGATAATTCTTTTCTAACTTTCCTCTGCATCTCTATACTTGTTATTGATTTTATGAAGAGGATTTTTCTGACCGTTGTGCACACACACATACACACGCGCGCAAATGCGTACACACACACACACACACACACACACACACACACACACACATATATATATATATATATATATATATATATATATATATATATATATATATATATATATATATATATATATATATATATATATATATATATATATATATATATATATATATATATATATATATATATATATATATATATATATATATATATATATATATATATATATACATATATATATATACTGAAATTTTATCATCATCACCCTGATTCATATACAGGCATTAAGCTACAAACGTCCTTTAATATCCATTCGCTCTGCCTCGGAAATAATATATTTTCATATATGTTACCGAAGGGGAATTTTTTAGTTGATAATAAGTTCGTCGTCCCGTGGGCTCGAACCAGCGAAGGACAAGAACTCAGGACTACAGTGACGCCTTAACCCACAAAGCCAACAAGCGAGGTATAAGTTATTACCGACCCTCACCTACAAATCACCGTCGAACTCGGATATTTGTATTTTAGAATCGGTATTAACCCACCTCTACCATGCTAACCTTGTGGTGCGTTTGTCGCATGTAGCCATATTATGAATGAAATTTTATCACATCACCGTGATTCATATACAAGCATTAAGCTACAAACGTCCTTTAATATCCAATTCGCTCTACCTCGGAAATAATATATTTTCATATATGTTACCGAAGGGGAATTTTTTTTTAATAATAAGTTCGTCGTCCCGTGGGCTCGAACCAGCGAAGGACAAGAACTCAGGACTACAGTGATGTCTTAACCCACAAAGCCAACAGGTGAGGTATAAGTTATTACCGACCCTCACCTACAAATCACCGTCGAACTCGGGTATTTGTATTTTAGAATCGGTGTTAACCCACCTCTGCCATGCTAACCTTGTAGTGCGTTTGTCGCACGTAGCCATATTATGAAGGAATCTGCTGACCCAGGTTGAGCCACTGCTACAAGAGACGTCTTAGAAAAAGTAAGATGATTGATTCTTTTCTTAAAACAGATGCAGCAATAAACGATGGCCCTATTTGACCTGGGGATAGGGCCATTTAACAGTGGCTGGCAGCGGTGTTAGACATAGATAAATAAATAGATCGTTAGGGTTACACTTCCGAAGAGGCATATCTTAGTAATACTAGTATTGGCATATCAGAAGAGGACTTTGATGGGCCAGTGATTCAGGGTACTGAGATGTTATGAGACACACTTGAGTCAGTTTTTCTCGAGTGTGGCTCTCTGAATATGTTTTACGATGCATCACGGGAGGGAAGGTTTTAATGTGAATAGGGATTTATAGGGTGTTAATTCATGCTGGGGAGTGTTTAGGCATATATAATGTGTACAGTGTAAAGTAATTGCAGTATCTTGACCACTTCCACGTGCTAAAATGTGTGAAAACGTGCAAGTGTTCTTTTTTTCCCTCTCTTTCTTTGGTGAGGGAATTCCCGCACCATTAAGCAGAGGCGTACGTAAGTGTTATCATTTTTTTTTATTTTATTGCTAATTTTAATGTCAGATTTGATTGCATTTCATTGCACTACAACTAATTTTTGGGCGGTGGCTGTAGTGACGTCATCCCCTGAGTGACGTGTCAGTGACTTCATTAGTTTAGGAGAAGTTTCTCGCATTCTGGTCTTTCCATAGGCAGTGCATTTGAATTTTGGGTATCCCTTATATTGTTTGCTTTTCTTACATATAGCAATTGGCAGTTCACATCAGCATTTAGAGTTCAATAAAGGGAGTATTTTATTATTGCACTATATCTGGGGACTGATAATTGGGTAGTAATTTCTTTGACATTTGTTAAATTACTGTGTGTAAACATTTCTTACACAAGAGTGTATACATTTCTTAGATTTTTAAAGCTTTTTTTTTTAATTTTTATAATTACACACATACGTGTTTCATATTGGATGCAGACGTGCGTGTATGATAAGGTAGAAGCAGTTGCTGTGAGCTTGCTCAGCAATTTTTTTTGCCCTGTCGTCTGGCGAGCCCACCTCTTTGGGGTTTTGGCGTTCAGCGATTTTTTTCTGTAGGCTTCAGCAAGCCTTGGATGGGGTGATAGGGGTTGAGGTGTTGCACTGAAGGAGTGTGGGGCGAATTCTATTCTCTCTCTCTCTCTCTCTCTCTCTCTCTCTCTCTCTCTCTCTCTCTCTCTCTCTCTCTCAGTCCGTCTGCTTCATTTTCTATATGTGAGGGCAGACCACTATTTCTTTACTTGAGGGGAGGCTGAGTGTTTTTTGTTGTTGTTGTTGTTGTTTGCCCTTGAAGACGCGAAGTCATCTTGACCAACTTTGCAATCAGCTGTGCGCTGAGTCCGCCTACTTTTTTTCCCCATAGGACTTTGAATTTAATTGTGGGGTTAATTAATTTTGAATTTAATTGTAGGGTTAATTAATTTTGAATTTAATTGTGGGGTTAATTATTTCTGAATTCACTTTTTGGTTTTATTTAATTTTGAATTTAATTTTGGGTTTAATTAATTTTGTATTTAATTTTAGGTTTAGTTAATGTGGGATGTAATTGCAGGTTTATTAACTTTGGATTTAATGGTGGATTGGATTAGTGCTTTCTTTTGAGATTTGGGGATTAATTGTTAGAGTAAAGGGAACTAACATTCTGGCTTTCTTGTTGTATGGGAATTCTTTCAGGGGAAATTGTCTTTTCTTGTGTTTTTTCTGTAAGGGGTGTCTTTTTGCGGGACTTGGGAAATTTTTGCATTTGTGATCAGCCAGGAATGAGTTAAAGAAATTTATTTACGAAGAAGAAAGTTGCAAGAATGAGGAGAGGATATAGTGATCAGAGATTCCTTAGGTCAGCTTATGGTTGTGTAGGGCGTGGAAATTCAGTCCGCGGTTCGAAGGATTTTGTTGAAATTCGGAACAGCCAAAGATCAAGGGTTGTCTTGAGTTCTCGGATCCCACGTGTTCGTTGCTTTAATTGTAATATGCAGGGACACATTAAAAGATTTTGCCATGTTAAATATTGTGGCTGTTGTAAGAGTTATGGCCATCCTTGGCGGTCCAGTCCGTCTCAGAGACAGTATAATGGTAGGCCTGCATTTCAGAATTTTGGTAGCTCAGATAAGAAAGTTCCTCACGCGAATTTGCCAAGGGGATCTTGTGATCAGTGGACATTTTTTAAAGACTGATCAGTTGCAAGGGAACACTGGATGGGTGATTCTTGGGATATAGGACTTCTGGGAACCCTCAGGGTCGAAGCCAGTTGTCAAAGGATCTGTGCATAAGATAAATGTAAGGGTTTTTATAGAGACAGGCGCCTCTAATAATTTGATGAATTATGAGTTGTTCTGATCAATGTTTTTCGATCGTTTTTGAGACCTGGTAAAGAGACAGTGTATGACGTTCAAGGAAATAGGTTATGGGTTTTGGGATACATAGATGTAGATTTGTCGCTTGGGGGTAGGACTTTTGTGGAACCGTTTTTGGTTATGCGAGGGGCTGCTTTGAGGAATACTTTGTAACTGGGTCACCCAGCATGTCGGAGATGGAAAATCCCGGTTCATGCAGGGGTACGTGGTATAACTGTGGGAGTACCTGGGTTTTTTGTGCCTTATGAGGGGACGGATGTGAGTGTGGTGGATGATGCCGATGAAGGATCAGGTGTACATGAGGATCTGTGGGTGGATGCTGAGTATGTGTCGGGGGATGAGAAGTGTTATAAGGGGGTTTTGATGGATGATGTGGTGCTTGGCCCTTTTATGGTTACTTTGGTGAAAGTTCGAGTGAAAGGAGTGCATAAATCCAGACAGATGTCTGTGGATGAGTGTAGCGAGAAGCTGAAGGGTGTAGTGTGTACGGGTTCTATGAATAGGAAATCAAGCGCAGGGTATACTTGGGTGGAATGGCTAAACTGTAATGATTCAGTTTCCAATTAGCAGAAGGGTACTTATGCAATCGACTTTGTTGACTGGGTCGATGAAGATATAATTCAGTGGCAATTGTCGGGGATTTTTGTAGTTTTTCAGAAGCAGATTTACAGGCTAAAAGGCAGGTTTTTAGGGATCATTTAGCCAATACTGATTATAAAGAATATGTTGGCGGTGAAGATGTTCTGGCAGAGTTTGTGGAGATAGTTGCACTTAAAGGAGATACGTTAGGATTAACAAATATGTTAGAACACAAGGTTCAGTTGGAGGACGAAAATAAGCCTATTTTTATTCCTTTATATAGGATTCCTTTTAAGATTAGAGAACAGGTAGAGCAAGAAGTGAATAAGTGGGAGGAAGAAGGCATTGTTAGGCCCAGTTCCTCACCTTTAAATTTTCTGTTGTTGGCAATGCCTGAGAAGGATGGTTCAGTCCGAGTTTGTGTGGACTTGAGGAAGTTGAACGAGAAAAACCATTCCTGATTGCTACCCTGTGGTGTGTTTGCCAGATTTATTTGTTGAGATTAGGGCAAGAATATTTATTCCTCAGTTGGTCTAATGCAAGGGTATTTGCAAGTACTGCTTAGCGAGGAGAGTCGAGAGTATGCGGCTTTCTCTTTGCCAAAGGGGCATCATGAGTTTACTCGGATGCCGTTTAGTTTATCAGGCAGTCCGATGACAGTTACTAGGCTAATGAATACTGTTTTCCATGCTTGTTTGGGAAGTCCATTTATTTATATATGGATGATATTTTAGTTGCCACTGATTCAGCAGAAGAACATTTAGAAGTTCTTAGGGAGGCTGTTAGGAGGCTCAGGTTAGCGGGTTTGAAGACAAAGTTAGCTAAGTGTAATTTTCTCAAGAAGTAGATAGTATATTTAGGTCATGTCATTTCTAAAGAGGGTGTTAGAATGAATGATGGTAAAGTTAGGGCAATCATAGATTTTGCTACTCCAAGAATAAGGAGTAGATTTAGTCATTCTTAGGCATGGCTGGATTTTTCAGTAGATTTGTGAAGAGTTTTTCTGTTCTAGCATCTCCCTTTACAGATTTCCTGAGGAATGAAGTGCAGTTTGTATGGGGAGATGGACAGCAAGTAGCTTTTCAGAAGATTAAGGATGCCTTTGTGAATCCCCCAGTGTTGAAGTTTCCTGATTTGGAACGTCCTTTCACATTGGTAATGGACGCTAGTTATGATGGTATAGGGGCATGCCTTATGTAGACGTTCAATGGAAGACTCCATCCAGTTGTACAGGAGGCAGTAATGAACGGTTATGGTTGGCAGTAGACAAAGCGGTCTTTACCGTAGTGCCTAGCTTATTGCATTTCAAAATGTTACTAATGGGCAATCAAGTAGAGGTTCTGATGGATCATAAGCCATTATTGGATCTTTTTAATAAGCCAGATCTTTCCCCAAAAAGAGGTTGGTGGTATCTGACAATCAGGGATTTTGATGCCAAGCGTAGACAATAATGTTGTAGCAGATGCCCTTAGTAGAAGTTTTTCTGATGCAGATGACACTCATGTATGTTATGCATCTGGAGATTGCATAGATTGGGATATTAGTTTAGTAGAATTTAAGCAAGATGAGGATGAGATTTTGGCAGATGCAAAAGCGTTTCTTAAAGGGGAATTAGTTAGGAAGGGTTATAAGCTGCCTTTTGCAGGCCTTGAGTTAGAGGGCAATTTGTTAATTAGGAAAATTAGATACAGACTGAGGAATAGTGAGGATAAGGGTGATACAAAGCAAATAGTTGCTCCTAGGAGTTTAGTACCTACAGTGCTAGATATTGTTCACTGTAGGTCTGGCAGTCCGCATTTGGGGATTGAGAAAACATATCAGAATATACGGGGACAATTCTTTTGGAACAATATGCTCACATCTGTAGAAGACTTTGTGAGAAGTTGTTCAGTCTGTAATGCTTGTAAGCCCAAGGGTCGTTTCTTGTAAATTGGGTTAATTCCGGATTCCTAACAGACCCTCATCATGAGTCCATATGGAACTGTTGAGCAATTTCTGTGAATCTAGTTATGGTCATAGGCACCTGTTGGTAGTTGTTAATGAATTAACTAGGTTTGTAGAGAATTTTCCGTTGAAGCATAAAACAGCGGAAGAGGTGGCAATCGCATTTTTTAATGGGTATATTTGTCGTTATGGGGTTCTGGAGGTTCTGATTACAGATAATGGTAGGGAATTTGTGAATAAGACTTTAGAGAGTCATACAGATGTAATGGGCATTCAGAAGGCCACTATTATACCCTATAGACCAGAAGCTAATGGGCCGTGTGAATGAGCAAATAAGGTCACTGAAGCTCTTCGGGTGACCATTGGGGGGAATGATGTAAATTGGGATCGATATATTCCACAGGTGCAACATAGTATAAATGCGATTTTTAGTGATACCATTGGAATGTCTCCCAATGAGGCGCTATTTGGTTACCCAGCGTGGGGTGCATTCGATTTGTTGCCTATTCCACTGGGTGGTGAAACAAGCAGGGCACTTATTTCCACCATGAAAGAGAGATATGGCCGTTTTTCTAGGAATCTTAAAATGAAAACGCGAGACATAATGGATAGGGCTCATCAAAAACCGGATAGAGTTAAAGTTGCTGTGGGAGATAGGGTATTCGTGAAAATAAATTTCAGGTATCAGTTGAACTATAAGTTAGGTCCTAAATTTGAAGGTCCTTTTCGTGTTGTGGAAGTAAAAAAGGGGAATAGATTTGTTGTTCTAGATGAGAGCATGGGTGTGTCTCGGTTGACACATATATCTAAAATTAAAAAGACAGATTAATGGGAATCTTATGGGTTAATTCCTGTGTTGTACTGTGGGTATGAACATTTTTTTTCTCTTTCTTTCCTCTCTCTCTCTCTTTTGTTTTTTTAATGGGTTTTAAATGGACGTGACTTGTAGTTTTTTTTTTCTACTGGGAAGGACGTTAGTCCGTAGAGTTATACAAATCTTTAATTGTCGAAGTTCAGTTTTTGCTCGTATGTGTTGCAATACTTAATTGACGTTTTAATAAAACTGCTAACAGCGGCCCTTAGCATTAATATTTTCAAGTGGGGCGAAAACCATTTTATACAAAAAAATGGCGTGACCATGGGTTCAAGTCTTTCACCAATTCTAGCTAATATCTTTATGGAATGGTTTGAAAAGGAAGAGGTGGGGAAAGTAAATAAAGGGAACTTAAATATCGTAAAATGGGTAAGATACGTGGATGACATCTTGATTATTTACAAGGGAGAAAGGGAAGATCTACACAAGTTTTTAGAAAACATAAATAAACTAAATGAACACATCAAGTTCACAATAGAAGAAGAGGAGGAGGGAGAAATTCCTTTCTTGGATGTCCTGGTCAAGAGGGAAGGGGAAAATTTAAAATTCAAGGTATAAAGGAAGAAGAGACACACCAATTCATACATACATAGGTTCTACAGTCATAGGAAAGAAATAAAAATAGGATTAATGACAGGGTTGGCCATCAGGGCTTATAGGATTTGCAGTCCTGAACTTTTAGACGAAGAGTTGGATTACCTGAGGGAGAGTTTTAGGAGATTCGGCTACCCTAAGTATTGGTGGGAGTGGGCACATATCAAAGCAAGGAAAAACTATTTTGGGGAGAGGGAAAGGATAGAAAAGGAACATTTGGTAGGAAAGAAAATAATTACAGTCCCAGACAACAACTCTATTGCACTCATCAACAGAAAGCTAAATAATTTCAAATTGATAGGCAGCTACAAAAACACCATCAGGAATAAAATAGTTAGAAACAGAAAGTCGGTAGGGGAAGAGATTAGAGGGGGTTATATATGGCAGCGTGTCTATACTGTGAAGAAAGGTACTGTGGCAAAACTGGCAAATCATGTAAAGAGCGAAGCAAACAACACCTGCAGAACATAAGGCATTATAATCAGACGTCGGCAGTTGCCAAACACTGTTGGGAAAATGATCACAGAATAGACTGAGAAAATATGAGTTTTCTTTACAGGAACACCAACAAAACATCTAGACTGGTTGTAGAGAACGCCTTCATAACTCGCGCCAACAACAAGATGGCAGTAGCAAGGAAACGAAGAAAAAACGCAAGAGAACGCATGGAAAACGGACACCTGGAAGGAGGGATTAGAGAAAGACCAAGGTCATGACGGGGTGGAGGTCACACAGGAAGAGCTAGGCGATTATAGGATTAAAAGTACCCAGCACACAGATATAAATACAGCTGGACTATGCGTCTCCTCATTCACGGATACTTTATAATGTGGACTGTTTGTCCAAGAAAGTTTGCAACTTTTACTGAATAAATACTCCATTTTGATACCATCCAGTTTGAATGAGGTCCTTTTAGTAATATATATATATATATATATATATATATATATATATATATATATATATATATATATATATATATATATATATATATATATATAATACATATGTATAACTGAATCACGAAAATATAGAACGTGATGAATATATAAATAAAGATAAAATCCATGAAGGAAAGGGAAATACTGGAGTGCTGCGAGGTCTTTAGACTCTTTCGTTCTTTACTTAGCACACTGAAGAAATATAAAAGTAAGTTTACAAAGAAAGCTCATATAAATGACAGATGGGGATTATAAAGGAAAAATGTGTACCCGGAATCCAACACAATTGCAGAATTAGCAGAACTGCCAAAACAGGGTGAAATATTTAAGGGGTTTTACAAAGGATTAGGATCAACCGTTCAGAAGCAGGGACAGGACAATTAAAAGATTATACAAGGGCGTGACTGACCAACAAAAAATATTAGTATAAAAAAATAATTCTCTTTTTTGAAAACAATAATAATTTTTGTAAGATGAACATTTTTACAAATAAAAAACTATATTAAACATTCAGATGCATAGAAAATATATATAAGGTAACTAATTTGTAATTAAGTCAGTGATTTTATCTTTTAGGTCATTTTGAACATTTTTCTAACACAGGGATCCACATAATACATGCCAGGGCTAGGGTTATAATTACAGCTGGAAGTAAGCTGGATAATAGCGGCCTCCAGTAGATATCTTGAAGAGAAATCTTTCGATCTGGCAATCACTGAACTTTTAGTCCAGTTTATCTTGTGGGAGTTTTCACTTAAATGAATGAATATAGCATTGGATGTTTGTCCTGTTTTGACTGAATACTTATGTTGCTTAGTACGTACTTCTAAATCTTTCCTAGATTGGCCAATATACAAAGAGGGGCAATCCAAACATGGAATTTTATATATTATGTTGTTGTTTTCTTTAGGGCTATTTTTTATTAACATTCTTTTTAGTGTGTTATTATAGGAAAAAATGAGGTTGACATTAAAAGGTTTTAACAGTGATTTTATGTTTTCAAAACCACTAAAATAAGGCAAGCTAAGAATGTTCTTAGGGGTTTCTTTCTCCATGTTACTTTCACTATAAAACTTTTTGTGGGCTTTGTTATAACAGATATCTAGTTTATTTGAAGGATAACATAAATCTGTCCCTATTTTTCTTAAATATTCAAGTTCTTGATCCAAATACTAGGGATTGACAATGCACAAAGCTCGTAAAAACATAGAAGAAAAAATTTATATTTTGATGTTAAGGTGATGGCCTGAATAAAAATGGACATAAGATAAGTGGTTGGTTGGTTACTTATAAATACTGAATTTGCATTGAAATTGTTCTCTATGTATTAAAACATCTAAGAAAGGGCGGCAATTGTCTTTTTCTAATTCTAACATAAACTTAATGGATGGTACCTGGTTATTCAAATTAGAGAGTAAATCATTTACATCAATACCAGCAGGCAAAACAGCTGAAATATCGCCAACATACCTATACCACTTTAAAGGAGTTTAAATGATATTAGGTAAATATCGTTTTTCAAAGAACTTCATGTACAAGTTTGAGAGGAGTGGGGACAAAGGGTTGCCCATTGCCATAAGTATTCAGTCAAAACTGGACAAACATCCAATGCTATATTCATTCATTTAAGTGGAAACTCTCACAAGATAAACTGGACTGAAAGTTCAGTGATTGCCAGATTGAAAGATTTCTCTTCAAGAAATCTACTGGAAGCCGCTATTATCCAGCTTACTTCCAGCTGTAATTTTAACCTTAGCCTTGGTATGTATTATTTGGACCCCTGTATTAGAAAAATGTTCAAGAATGGCCTAAAAGATAAAATCACTGACTTAATTACAAATTAGTTACCTTATACTGTATATATTTTCTACGTATCCTTATGTTCAATATAATTTTTTATTTGTAAAAATGTTCGTCTTGCAAAAATTATTATTGTTTACAAAAAAGAGAATTATTTTGTTGTACTATTAATTTTTGGTTGGTCAGTCACGCCCTTGTATAATCTTTTAATTGTCCTGTCCCTGCTTCTGAACGGTTGATCCTAATCCTTTGTTAAACCTCTTATATATTTGACCCTGTTTTGGCAGTTCTGCTAATTCTTCAATTGTGTTGGATTCCAGGTACATATTTTTCCTTTATAATCCCCATCTGTCATTTATATGAGCTTTCTTTGTAAACTTATTTTTATATTTCTTCAGTCTGATAAGTAAAGGACGAAAGAGTCGAAAGACCTCGCTGTACTCCAGTGTTACCCTTTCCCTCGTGATTTTATCTTTATATATATATATATATATATATATATATATATATATATATATATATATATATATATATATATATATATATATATATATATATATATATATATATGAATGTATATATTAGCTTTTAAATATGTGTCATTTCTCATGATATTTCCGTTTTTTTAAATGATTATAAATCCATTAACATGCGATGTTTCTATATTAGAGATATTTTACAACGTTCCCCTCTTATAAAAGACTTATATTTTGAAGTGAATTGATGATGTCTTAGTAATGTCGTCGTTAGATCATTTTCTTTAAACATTCTACCTTTTCATTTATTTCTTATATTCACTCTTTATCATCATAACTCCTCATAGCCTGAAATGTATTTTTTTTTTTATTAAATTTCATACATTCATTTCTATTCCTGTTCTTACTCGGACTTCTACCAACCTCTTGTGCGTTATTTCAGAATATTTCTATCTTTATAAGAGAAGCTAGATTAAAATTAGGCTCTTGTTCAGGAAATTCTATTTTGTAATGGAATTTCCTGAACTTTAGGTCAAGAATGACCTAAAAGATAAAATCACTGACTTAATTACAAATTAGTTACCTTATATATATTTTCTAGGCATCCTTATGTTCAATATACTTTTTTATTTGTAAAAATGTTCATCTTGCAAAAATTATTATTGTTTACAAAAAAGAGAATTATTTTGTTGTACTAATATTTTTTGGGTGGTCAGTCACGCCCTTGTATAATCTTTTAATTGTCCTGTCCCTGCTTCTGAACGGTTGATCCTAATCCTTTGTTAAACCTCTTATATATTTAACCCTGTTTTGGCAGTTCTGCTAATTCTTCAATTGTGTTGGATTCCAGGTACATATTTTTCCTTTATAATCCCCATCTGTCATTTATATGAGCTTTCTTTGTAAACTTATTTTTATATTTCTTCAGTCTGATAAGTAAAGGACGAAAGAGTCGAAAGACCTCGCTGCACTCCAGTGTTTTCCTTTCCTTCGTGGATTTTATCTTTATATATATATATATATATATATATATATATATATATATATATATATATATATATATATATATATATATATATATATATATATATATATATATATATATTGTGACAGAAGTGTCCAGTGTCTGTTCTTCAAATCAAACCTGGTATCTAAGTGCTTGTCCCGGAGTCTAAGGCAACATTTATATATGGGGGAAATGGTCCAGATTCTGTTCTTCAAATCAAACCTGATATCTAAGTGCTTGTCCCGGAGTCTAGTGCACCATTTATATATGGTGACCCCGGAGTGTCCAGTGTCTGTTCTTTAAATCAAACCTGGTATCTACTGTAAGTGCTTGATATTTGATTACCAAACTTACCATTTATTCAACAATTATAGTTACCTCACAAAAGCCAGACACCTGAACCCTCATCACACATACAAAACGACTGATTTCTCTAAAGGCAACAGTGATCCCTTACAAAACTTATCAATCATGAAAGAAAGCAGATAAAGTTCGTTAAACAGGTGCGAGGTAAAATCTAAGGGCATCACTCCATTAACATTATAAAAGTTAAAATATTTCTAGTTATTTCATTTCCCTGGTTCGAGCTCACTTCAATTACTTGAAGGAAAACATCTCACTTACCACTCTATCTCTAATTCAAATCAAGATTACTGGTGGGTCAATGAATGAAACTCTGATATAATATTTTAAATACAAAAATTTATTTCTAAATTCAAAGATTATACATGACATTAACAGTCTCAGGGAAATTTATTATTACTTGAAAAATTGAATTAAATCTGAATTAATCATCAGTCAAAATTAAATCAGAAATTAATTTATCAATTAATCAAAATTATTAAAGAAGAATTTAAATTGTTGAGTAACAAAACTTCAATTCCCAAGTGTTAAACAAAATAAGGCAAATAACTCAACCATGTAAAAATGTGGATACAAAAGACACACAAATATATACTCTGCAAAAAGATTAAATATAAAAAATGTAAAGCAAAAAATTAAGGCAATAGCAAAAACCCCACATATATGTATAAAAGAAAAATTCTTCAAAAGATAAAGCATAAAACATATAACACGAAAAAATATTAAAAAAGTGAAAAGGTATCTTTACATATAACCACTCTAAATATTTTTCTTAGTGCACTAGAAACCCACAATTATGTTTACAATACCTTGGTACCAAATTGCTTCGTGTTTTTAATCAGGCGCCGTTACACACACACTTAATAAAATATACTGTTCAGATAACTCAGACACATTTACTAAGGAATTAAACAGTTAAAAGATATGAGTGACCATCGTCTATCTAAATATCAATTACATTAAAACAGGACATTCGTAAAATCCCGAGAGCGAGCGAGCGAGCGAGCGAGAGAGAGAGAGAGAGACGCGGAGCAGAAAAATGCAGCCCTTTCCGCAAGGATAATGGTCTCTGAGTGTCGACTCCTCTGTATGGGCGTCTATCTATGTGGTAGGTCTTTCCACAGTGTTTTGATCACGTCCCAATGGAATGCATTACTTCAGCAGTTTTGAAATTGACTAAACAAATTGCGTCCCTATACAACGAACAATCAGCCCCTGTCCCTCTCAGCGCTACGCACACCATCCCTTCTCACAAACTACACAGAGTGCAATCATTTTACTTAAACTAACTCTTTTATGGTATACACACATCTGAACACAAAATCAAACAATACACAACAACACACAAATACACACGAGGAGATTACTGTATTATGAAAACCACAGCATAAGAATATATATATATATATATATATATATATATATATATATATATATATATATATATATATATATATATATATATATATATATATATATAAATAATCAGAAAGCTACAAACGTCCTTTAATATCAATTCACTCTACCTCGGAAGTAATATATTTTCATATATGTTACCGAAGGGAATTTTAGGTGATAATAAGTCCACCGTCCCGTGGGATCGAACCAGCGACGGACGGGGAATCAGGACTACAGTGACACGCTAACCAGTCGGCCGACTGGTTGGCGTGTCAATCTGATTCCCCGTCGTCGCTGGTCGATCACGGGACGGTGGACTTATTATCAGGTGATAATAAGTCCACCGTCCCGTGGGATCGAACCAGCGACGGACGGGGGAATCAGGACTACAGTGACACGCTAACCAGTCGGCCGGTGGGACTTATTATCACCTAAAAATTCCCCTTCGGTAACATATATGAAAATATATTACTTCCGAGTAGAGTGAATTGATATTAAAGACGTTTGTAGCTTTCTGATTGTATATGAATCACGGTGATGTGATAAATAGTCATATATATATATATATATATATATATATATATATATATATATATATATATATATATATATATATATATATATATATATATATATTACTAAAGGACCTCATTCAAACTGGATGGTATATACCATCCAGTTTGAATGAGGTCCTTTTAGTAATTCTACTAATGCACAGAACAATTGTGTATGTGATAAAGTTAATATATATATATATATATATATATATATATATATATATATATATATATATATATATATATATATATATGCATGTATATATTAGCTTTTAAACATGTGCCATTTCTCATGAAATTTCAGTTTTCTAAATGATTATAAATCCATTAACATGCGATGTTTCCATATTAGAGATATTTTACAACGTTCCCCTCTTATAAAAGACTTTTATATTTTGAAGTGAACTGATGATGTCTTAGTAATGTCGTCGTTAGATCATTTTCTTTAAACATTCTACCTTTTCATTTATTTCTTATATTCACTCTTTGTCATCATAACTCCTCATAGTATGAAATGTATTTTTTTTTATTAATTTTCATACATTCATTTCTATTCCTGTTCCTACTCGGACTTCTACCAACCTCTTGTGCGTTATTTCAGAATATTTCTATCTTTATAAGAGAAGCTAGATTAAAATTAGGCTCTTGTTCAGGAAATTCCATTTTGTAATTTAATTTGAAATCTTTGCTTACAATTCGCAGATCTATGTTTTTAAAGACTGAACTGATATTGAAAGGAAATTTCATCACTTCATACATTCAATCCTTGTCTAAGAAAAAAGTTTATAACAATGGTATGTAACAAAAAATATATATTAACTGCGTTGCAAAATTAACATT
The DNA here is from genome assembly GCF_040412425.1 of Macrobrachium rosenbergii. Classification (NCBI taxonomy): domain Eukaryota; kingdom Metazoa; phylum Arthropoda; class Malacostraca; order Decapoda; family Palaemonidae; genus Macrobrachium; species Macrobrachium rosenbergii. Next base: position 64,686,644 of record NC_089753.1, read on the forward strand.
GTACTAAATAGCCATTGGATACAATTCTGTGTTTAACTCTAAAATCTACGATTTTTTCTTACTATTTAATTACAGCAGTCTCATGAGACAATGACTTGCTTTATTTAGAAAGTAATAAAGAAGGGGATAAGTGAACCAGAGCATTTAATTCGTTTTAATATTAATATTTGCAGTGGAGGCACATTAAACAGATACCTGTAATACTGGAGGAACAAATATCTCCATCTAATAGCAAGACTTAGCATCATTGTATCACTAAAGTATTCGCTTTGCTGTTTTATTAGTATCAATACACACTGTCTAAAGTGTGGATGAACTATAGCATTTATGACTCAAAATCAATTCATCCGACTCTTTAGAGGAAACCCTGCCAGGGGAATGGTCATCTATCTTGAAGGTTACCGTAAAAATGTTTTATAAAAGAATCGTATCATTGTTTTTGTTCATCTTTACCCCTATTCCTTACTAAGAGACTTATTTAACATTTGAATAGCACCGTTTTCAAACCTCTCCACCATACGCAAGGCAGAAGTGTCACCAAATATTATGAAACCTCTAAAATCGTTTGTATGCGTTCATATTGTGTCCAGCATAAAATTCTTACCTTGGGGTCCAAATTGCCCTGAAAATTTCAGATTTTTCTGGCACATTCTCTGTCTCGTTTCCACTGAGGTACGTGAATAATACTGCAATGATGACTTGTTCCATAGCATCAATGGAAGTGACATGGCTTTCAAATTGAAGCCTGTATTGGGCTAATAATAGCCTATAAGTGGGACATTCAAGAGTTTTCTTCCCTCCAGACCTGTGTTTGTTAGCATTTCGTCGACACAATAATTTTTCCTGAAGGTCTGAACGGGAACAATAAGATGACAATAGACATGAAAACACTATTATTGATTTATTCACCTTTTTTCCCACAGTCTTCCTGACCTTTTATAAAATCAGTCTCTTGTTATGTAATTCTTCTTTTTGTCTTTTCGTCTCCGGAAGCCTGGTCTCTGTTGGTCTTTTTTCTGACAGATTTTTGTTCTATCTGGTATTCAGAACACGATAACTATGCCATACACACTTCGCTATGAATTTTTGAATGTATGTAATAGTAATTTCTGAAAGTGATAATCAGAATTGGGGATTTGGGTTCTTATAGGAAGAACAAATAGGTATTCTGGATAATGATAATATAGCCTACTTTTACATTTCCTCACATATCCGTTATGAGCAAGCTATTCATCTTTCTCAATGACTGCATGTAACATTATACATCATGAACATTTCGTAGACATCTCTTTTCTTCTTGAGCAAAGACAGAGAGGAAGTAGACGGAATGAAATGAAGTTGGGAAAGGTAACTAAGGAAGGTAGATGGGGTCTGCCATTGAAAGACGCAATGAAAAGGTGATAGGTTAGGAAGGCTACATTAATCATAGATAAAAAAAAAGAAAGAGTAAATCCTAACCACAGAAAAAGAGAGAAAGCCATTGAAGCTACTGGTCCATAATTTTTCCACGGTCGACAAGGAAACAGAATCTATATTACCTAGCTAATCAGGAGTAATTAAAATCCAAAAGAGACGTGAGGTGATCACTGTCATTTGACCTACGTAATATGGAGATTATCACTGACAAAATTATTCATCCGTCACTCAGTCACCTCTAATGAAACGGTATCTGAGAGAGGAGATAGTTAAAAGTCTTCTTTGGAAGGACTGCTGTCCAAGAGATTCAAAGGATTCTTAGTAAACTTGGTTGCCTGAGACGTTTTCTTGGGAATGTTGCTTAAAGACCAGAAATCTGTTTAGAGATGACACTGGAAGACTGGAAGCATTTGAACTGGAGTTGCAGTCATGAAGAAGCAATTTTTAAATGAATAAAAGGCTTAACAAATGAGCCCATAATCGTGACAGTGTAGCCAGGGTACTGATACAAAAACAAGAAATTATCTGTGAATCTAAATGTTTATTGCTAAGATGATAACTGAATTATTAAAGCTAAAGAACTCAGAAGATTCTCGTTGTAATTACTAAGGATTAACCTGGAGACGTTGAATGATGCTATGCATGTTTAGAGAGAGAGAGAGAGAGAGAGAGAGAGAGAGAGAGAGAGTTTTCTCTTATTAGATTCATGAGCTCTGTGAGGATCATCTCAATAAAATCAGTCACACCCGTTTTAACTTAGTCCAACAAGAAAGATTACTGCCTTTCGTTGGGAAGTGTGGCTTTGTCTCGTAAATCTCCATGGTTTCATTTTAGTTTTTCAAGTATAACAAACTGACCACAAAAAAAAAGGCGCTCAATTCAGCCGAAAAACTTGAGTGGAACTGCTATGCCTCAGATAAAGGAATTGGTCAGCAACACTTGCGTACGTGGGTGAACGTCTTGACGAAAGAGGGGGCCGTGGATGGTCGATCGGAAATAAATTGATGGATTACTTTTGAGGGGTAAAAGACAGTTATGAGTTTAGGGAAGCGAGGCGAAATTCCATTTGTAAGATATTGGACGCAAGAGGGGGGCCATGTGATTTATTCCCAGAAAACCACAGCAAAGTTTCTCTGATTCCGTTGCTAAAATTCTCTTCAGTAGAAAAATGTTACAGAAAGTTTTTCGCTGTTGTCCACCCAGTCAATTCCTGAAACTGGAACGTTATTTTGCACATCGTTTAGCCATTTGATCGAACTGAATATTGGGTGGAATATCATAAAGTGAGACATTTCAGGAGGAAATATAGTATAACTGGTAAAGGATGTTGGCCCATGCACATTAATCAGTTATTGTTGAATTTTCAAGCATCTCCTTTTGGGATCAGAGTAAATAAGAACAAAAAAAGTGATACACAAATTCGCGCTTAGTGAATCGTCAGTAATGATGTTCAAAAAGGAGGAGGTTCAACCACAAGTGGGAGACTGTCTTGTCAATTACCTTGCTGAATTTTCAGTGAATGCGACAAATCTTATGTAAATAACTTCTGTTAAGAAGGGAGAAAACAATAAATTACATTCACTTTACGAAGGAACCGGATAACGTGCCGTTTTTTACCTAATAATTCAAAGCAGCGTTAACACATACCAAGCAATCTGCTTATATTGAAAAACTACAACTTATAAGAAACTATGGATAAGCAACCTGCAGATATTGTTAAACTGTTTTAATATTGTCAGTTAATGGATTTAACAGAAACTCTTCCCTCTATATATCTTTCTCAGATCAGAATACAGTTTATCATTAGTCAATTGCATAACCATCAATTATTTTAAGAATTCTAAAAAAATGATAAATGGAAATGGTCATGTGGTGTCCTGAGCATAATAAATAAGTTTCTCCGGCTCAGTTCGGCTTTAAAAACATAAGCTGTAATGTGATGCGTTACTGTTCATGGAATGTGAAGTGATTGCTTTAAATTACTAGTGTGACAATGTGCTTTCTGTGGAAAAAGAAATACGACACCGTGTTAATACATTACATTTTGAAAAATCTTCATAACTGCAAGTTATGAGAAAAATTATCACCTGTCATAGGAACCATTTTCAAAAGTGGGATATTTCGCATACAGGTGGGATCATTACCGTCAAATGTGACGTCAAACGGAGGGAGCTCCACCCAGCTGTTTCTTGATTGTTACCCTATTTGAATTATGGGTTTCCAAGCTTTGCTGAGATCACTTCAGATGATTTGGGTAACTTAGATTTGATTTTACTGTGAATGTCTCCCTTTCTTTGCTTCATGTTTGATAATGAGATCATTTTTTGTGCATAAAACGCATTTGAGATTTAAGGTTATGAAACTTTTCTTTTCTTTTTGCAAAGAAGTCGTTTTATTTTTGGTTTTTGTGGTATATTCGAAATTGGAACTGGACAGGAATTGGTGGCTCTCTCTCTCTCTCTCTCTCTCTCTCTCTCTCTCTCTCTCTCTCTCTCTCTCAAAAAAAAAAAAAAAAAAGGGAAAATAAAAGTTGTTTGATTGTTCAGAAAGAATTCCTGCTGTAACATTCCACCGTAGGAGGTTAGTGCCATCGGTGGAACTCACGTGGTGCTCTGCAGGCATTACTAAAGGGTGTTTGCAACGTCCCTTCGGCATCCCTAGCTGCGCCCAAGTTTTAGCCCTTCGCTGTACCTCCATTCCCGCTCCCCCTTTTAGTTTTCTATAAAAGAAAACTATTGAGAAGGCTATTTCTCTGTCCGTCGGCACCTATTCTGTCCGCCCTTAGATCCTAAAACTGCTGAGGCCAGAGGGTTGCAAGTTGGTATGTGATCATCCACCCTCCAATCATCAAACATATCAAATTGCAGCCCTCTAGCCTCAGTAGTTTTTATTTTATTTAAGGTTAAAGTTAGCCATGACCGTGCGTCTGGCATCTCTATAGGTGCCAACAACAGGTCACCACCGGGCCGTGGCTGAAAGTTTTATGGGCCGTGGCTTAGAATGTCATACAGCAATATGCGCTGCACAGAAAACTCGATTGCGCCGAAGAAACTTCGGCGCACTTTTTACTTGTTTCATCTTATAATTACTTATTACTACAATAATGACATTTTCTCCCAGTTTCTCCTTTAGAACCTTCTGCTTATCCCAATTGCTTTTAGGCCTCTTATATTATAGCTCAGCCGCTTCAACTCCCTTCACAGCTTAAATTCCTGAATAGAATCCTGATGTAACATAGCAAGATCTAATAACTGATTAAACTGGCCTTCTTAGGCAGCTAACCACAGTCCTGAGCGTAATGACACAAAAAGAACTTTGGATTTCTCGTAATGATGACCTTTGCAAATCATAAGTCAAGAATTCATCAATTCCACATTTATATGGAAGGGTCAAAGATGGTGAGTTTTTTTTTTCTATTGTTTTCATCGTTTAAGCAGAAATATTTTCATTAATTTCTGCAGAACTAATTATTATCTCTTTTACTTTATCTATTTTATTTCAGTTTTCTTTATTTTAGTGTTGTCTTAATCAGTTACCTTGCTCATGTTATGTATCACGTTATTACTTTTCTAAATACATTCCTCGATTCAGTATAAGCCTGATGTTGGATCTGCCATTATAAGTTCAAGCTGTTCGTTTTTACGTCTGAATAACTTTTTATTATTCAAAAGCCTTCTATCCTCCGATGTGACAATACGTCAGAAATTCTTTTCTGAAACGGAATCTATTGCTGTATCAGATATTTCTAACTGTTCCTGCCATAATCAGTGGCGTAACTAGCGTTAGTGGGTCCCGGGGCGGACTGAAAGTGCTGTCCCATTCCCGTGCTAAAAAGTACTCAAAGTGTTGAAAATTAAATGCACATTTTAAGCGTTAACATGTCAATCAGAGTCGTTAAATCGCTGTTCAGTGTTCCGATCAGACGAAATATGCTAGAAAATCAAGAATTGTGCCAGACCAGACTGCTCAAAAGATGCCAGCGTCCGCCCCCGGCAATACAGCCCAGGCCGGACCATCCCCCGCCCCCCATTAGTTACGCCACTGGCCATAATTATCAAGAACTGTACAGCTCATTTACATTCCTTTCCTTACATTTTAAACTGTGAGGCTCAGACACATTGCAATTGAATTTATTTATTGTTTGATATATTTTAGTATCTTTAGTTTTGTTCAACAAATCTTGCAAATTTAAAGACATCTATTTGAATACGTTGCTTATGGGAAACAATGTAGATGCAAGCTGGGCTTTCAGATGACAAAGAGTAAGACAGGACGAAGATATTGCGATTGGCGTATAGTCTCAGAAATGAAGGATAGAGCTTGAAAGTTATATTAATCTTCAAGTTTGAAGTAAAATATCAAGAAAATGCAGTGAATATGTGGAACAATACTTAGGGCATGTGACACATAAATGAAGAATTAACAAGTATAAGAATATTGTACACTAATTCATATATACTCTATCTCTCTCTCTCTCTATTTTGAAGGACAGTTTTTATATTGGATAAGCTGTAGCCATTACATGTAAAGTTTAGTAATGTCTAAGATTTTAGTATTGGTGATGTAAAGTTTATTACTATCAAATATTTCAAAAAATCACCGGCTTATTAATGAAGTTTGTAAAGTAGATCATTATTGTGGAAAGACGACTGAAATAAAATGGAAATTTAAAAACTAAAAAGCTTCATTTCCCTTCGGTTGACAACTATTTCTCTTATTATATTCCAATGTTGAAATGGTTTTGTATCCAACGTCCTCTGAACGAACTACAAGAATTCAGTATTGAAAACACTCAAAATATAATTGTGTACTCTAAATATTGTTAAGTATTAGTGTATTTTTCCCAACAGTTTCCTAGAGAGCTTATCGGTGATCTAATAAGAGAACTTTCTTCTTTCCTTGTCCCGTTGCTTTGTAGAAGTATAGTGCGTGAATTATAGTGTTAAAGACATCTATTCTTGTACTATTTATTTGTTTGTTCCTTATTTATTCTTCTTTTCTTAAAAGTGCGCTGAATATAACTCAAGCGTTAAGATTATGACTAAAGGGGAAAAAGACTTCGTTAAAAACAAGTTTTCTGTTCCAAAGAATTCCACTGTATGAATTAATAATAGTGGAATTCATGCTGTCTTTTCTCCCATTATTTTAAGGATTTAAATTATCCTCCGCTTCGTTAAGAAACTCACATAAATCAGCCTACTAAATCTGGCCTTGAAGAATGATCACCTCCATTCATTTTGAGCTGAATTATTCCACTCGCCTCATCTACATCCTTCTCTGCAAAATGCCGTTCTCCCGTGCTACGTTTCCCTTCTGATGGAACTATGTTAGACGTCACTGTATTAGTCAATTATTCTGGATTCGTTTTTTTTTTTTTTTTAGAATATTAATAATTATATAAAATGGGCGAAAAGTCATTAAGAAAACTGTAAAATTCCACAGGCTTGCAAAGATAGTTTCCACGCGTGAAATAAAAAAAAAAGCAAATGAATAATGAATAATTAATAGTGAAAAAAAATACTGCTCGAAATAAAAGTCGCAAAAACGAAGGCAATGGCTCCCGCCTTAAACGGGCGTTGCATCCTCTCTCATATTTGAATATCTGAATGATAATATAGTCACTATTTATTCTCTACAGATTATATTTATTGTGGTTATTGCACTGCTTATTAGAGAGAGAGAGAGAGAGAGAGAGAGAGAGAGAGAGAGAGAGAGAGAGAGAGAGAGAGAGTTTTATCTATTGGCCTTGAGCAAGCACGAGGGGCAAATCCTTTTCCGCTGTCAAAGGTTTCAGTTTATGAAATGGCAGGTTCAATAAGCGTCAAAGTCTTCTCTTTGAAATTCGAATTCTTTGGCCGTTCCAATTTTGCTTTGATATCTGCAGCATTCTCTTTCCAGAGTTGTCTCTGTTGATATTCCTCTTTCACTTTTTTTTCCTAATTCTGTTCTTTGTATCTGTTTCAGTGACTGTATTAGCCATAACAAACAGGTAAAAAATGCGCCGGTTTCTTCAGCCCAATCAAGTTTTCTGTACAGCGTATAATGATGTATGAAACCTTCAGCCACGGCCGCAGCCCGTGAAACTCGGCGACGGTCCGGTGGTGGCTTGTGTTGTTGGGACCAATAACGGTGCCAGAAGTACGATTATGGCTAACTTTAACCTTAAATAAAATACAAAAAATAAAAAACTACTGAGGCTAGAGGGTTGCAATTTGATATGTTTGATGATTGGACGGTGGATGATCAACTTACCAATTTGCATCCCTTTGAAGCCTCAATAGTTTTTAAGATCTGAGGACGGGCAGAAAAAGTGCGTACAGAAAAGAGCGGACGGGTGGACAAATTTCACAGAAAACTAAAAATGAATCTTTCGGTAAAAAGGAGTGAACTGCAGATGTAATTAAAAACTCATTGTCGAGATGAATGAAAGGGAAGCCATTTTAAGGACGGCCGTCAAACAGGAGCAGGGAAGGACGCAAAACGAAAAATAGTTACGTTCTCTACTGAAGGCAGGTCTTATCAGCAGGAAAATAAGACACGAAAAATAAGACTAGTAAATTGGTGCTCAAATCATCAATATAAAGGTTTTCATTTTCGTTGTTTCTAAAGAATATGTAGTCATGAATGATACAAGTACCGTTTGTTTGTTCCTAATCTTCTACCCCGCTTCCCCCTTACTTGTTGCCGTTGTACATCCATTTTCCTCACAAACCAGCCGTTATTGTTTACTCTTATTGTCACTTGTATCCCATTCGATCTCCTCTCGAGAAAATTCCCAGTTTTATATACCAAGGAAATCACCCAAAACCTCTTTTGCTTTGAAAGAAGTGAACTTCATTACGCCCTTGTAGTTTCCCAGTAACTGTAATGCTGATCCCTAGCTCGGTCAAAAAGGCAAAGGTATTTTTAATTCCAATATTACACAGAATTAGATATCCAAATAGGGTTAGAACTGCCAGTGCATCTCACGTGGTATACTGTAGGCACTACAGGACGTGAACGCTGATGTTTTGCAGAGCAGGTTGCGGGATAACTAATGCAAGTTATCCATTAAAAGTGACCATATGAAAGAAGGAATATATTCAGTCATTGACTAAATGCTGATTTCTATTGCCATGTAAAAGAAAACCACCATTTGAGCGATAGTGTCAAAGCGACGAAGATCATATGAAGTTCGTCAGACCGTGACATAAGATAATACTTTCTTCTAAGGTAGAAGGAAGTCATTCTTTCTTCTAAGGTAGAAGAAACGAGCTGCAGGATGTGGCATTATTCCTTCATCCATTAACACATATAAACTTTATGACAGATAATTTAATTTCTGATAGCAATACATTTGAAAAGTTCTTTTCAAAATTGCGAACTTGATATCGAAGGTAATACTAATTTTTGTCCAATCTTCAGGAAATCAAATGGTCTATATTGAAGAGAAAGACGACCTGTGTTTCTGTTTTGCAGGTGCTATTCCGGTCATTGTCTTCTTTCCTTGAGAGACTCCATTTCTATTGATTCTATTGCTTGTATAAGATCTTATGTCTGAGTATTTTTATGTTGCTGTAGTTAACAGTCACTAAACAGTGAATGTTAATGACAATTTTATCCTTTTTCCTTTCAGTCTTTATAATAACTGTTTAACTTCAACTAATTTCTGCGACTTTTGTAATTTACCCAAGCGTCCCTCTTACAAGAGGAATGGATATAGGCACCCTTATCTTCCATATTCATTACATTTCAGGAATCGTTTCTTTTCAGGCCTTAGGATTTCACTACCGGCTTTTCTGTACTCTTACATCTAATTATTATATCATAAAAGATTTATCATTGCTCTTTTATGTAGCTTCCGATGAAATCCCATTATGAAGAATTGTAAGCCTTGCCTTATACTCCTGTGTCCTCTGCTAATAAGAGGAGAATGGGGACTAATAACGACCCCAGTCATATTTTTTCTGTCTTTTCTCTTTCTGTTCAAAGTTTACTCCTTGTCTAAAATCTTAGTGCAACCATAATCTGCGTACAGACATGTGTAAAAGGTTGTGTAGAACGAATGTGTGGCGAACATTATTGTGGAATCTTGCAGATAGTTTAAAGGTTACTCACTGTCATTTTGAATCCATGATTTAGATTATTGCTTCACGCAAGAAAAACTTAAGGCATACATACATACATACATACATGAAGGTTGTACTTCCTTTTCAAAATCCGTAATAATAAAGTAATGGTGTGGTCTGGAAGATCAGAATATCATAAAAGGTTGAAAACTAACAGTAGAACTTCCCAAAAAAAGCAGCGAGACGATGGATGCTGCCCAGAAAAGTCATTTATCAACGGAGAGACACAAACGCACACAGTTAAAAAGAAGAAGGAAATAACGACTCCATTAATATGCTGGAATTACGTTATCCTCAGCGTTTATTTTTCACGGCAGCTCCAACGCTTCCTTTTACAGTTTTACGAAGAGAAACTTCATGCATGCAATGGCTTGAGATGTTAGCCTGGAGATAAGAAAATATACCTTTGATAACGTATTCTGTAAGTCATTAACAGAGTTCATCTTAATGAACTTTCGGAATAGAAGTCGTTCAAGATTCAGTAATGGTTTGGAATAAATTTGGAACGAATATTCATTAGTGTTCTTCTTCTGTAGGAAAGGACGATTTAAATAACGGTGAATTTAACAAGTGAACGTAAAGTTTATATATATGCATATATACACATATATATATATATATATATATATATATATATATATATATATATATATATATATATATATATATATATATATATGCAAGTTTCGTTGAATTCTATGGCTTTTTGATTGTTGATCAACGTCTTATTAGTTTGACAATATTTTCTGAATCTTCTCCTTTCTTCCAAATTCAGCTGATGGACAAAAAAAAACAAAGATTAACTCTTTGTTCCATTTACTAAAAAACAACACCACAG
>NC_089753.1:64707005-64712005 GCF_040412425.1 Macrobrachium rosenbergii
AATTTAGCACGTGTCTGTGAAAAAACAGAAGCAGCATACATGGAGGCTGTGTCCTAGAGGATTTTTGTGTCCCAGAGGATTTTTGTGTCCCAGAGGATTTTTGTGAAGTGAGTACAACTCATAAACATTTGAGATCTTTTTTTCAGACTCTGGAAAAACTCTATCCATGTTGCAGTGAAATCTTGTGGTTATGCGTTTGTATTTTGTGAATTTGGTTTTTAATATAACGCTGTTCTTTTACAGGTATTCCTTCCACCTTCCTTCACGTTCCTCTTCAAGGAAGGGAGTGGTATAACATTTTTGAATTGACCTGATTCTATTAACTGACCTGTTTATGATTTGAATGACAGATGAGTTATTTCTGTATTTTCCTTAAATAATTGGGCGTTTATGATTTTGGACCTTGTTTCCTTAGAAGAATTTTGATGGATATGTACTGTAGAATCATTCGTTTTCATTCTTCGTAAATTTTTTAAAAGTTATTTTCGTTTTTTTTTGTCAATAAAGGTTTAGTTTTGTTCCTAGTATCTCATTTCCAGTAGTCCTTAGAATTCAGTTAGGGAAAAGTATAACTTATGATGTCGACTCACGCTACACGCTACAGACCACCAACAAAAGGTGGGCAGAAATCCAGTTTCAAAGACAGAGGCAAAGTTGCCTATGTCTCGAACCAGTATACCCAACCATAAATGGGCCTGACAGCCGCTGATTTCTTTCGATGACGGAGGCAAAGTTGCCTATGTCTCGAACCGGCATACCAAACCTCAAGAGGGCCTGACAGCCACTGATTTCCTTAAGGAAACAGGCCACCACCCAAATGGTGGGCAGAAATCCAGTTTCAATGACAGAGGCAAAGTTGCCTACGTCTCGAAGTGGTATACCCAACCATAAGTGGGCCTGACAGCCACTGATTTCCTTAAGGAGACAGGCCACCATCAAAAGGTGGTCAGAAATCCAGTTTTGATGACATGCACAAAGTTGCCTATGTCTCGAAATGGAATACCCAACCGTAAGTGGCCTGACAGCCACTGAATTCCTTAAGGAGACAGGCCATCATCAAAAGGTGGGCAGAAATCCAGTTTCAATGACAGAAGCAAAGTTTCCTATGTCTCAAACTGGTGTACCCAACCATAAGTGGGCCTGACAACCGCTGATTTCTTTCGATGACAGAGGCATACCAAACCTCAAGAGGGCCTGACAGCCACTGATTTCCTTAAGGAAACAGGCCACCACCCAAATGGTGGGCAGAAATCCAGTTTCAATGACAGAAGCAAAGTTGCCTATGTCTCAAACTGGTGTACCCAACCATAAGTGGGCCTGACAACCGCTGATTTCTTTCGATGACAGAGGCAAAGTTACCTATGTCACGAACCGTCATACCAAACCTCAAGAGGGCCTGACAGCCACTGATTTCCTTAAGGAAACAGGCCACCACCCAAATGGTGGGCAGAAATCCAGTTTCAATGACAGAGGCAAAGTTGCCTACGTCTCTAACTGGTATACCCAACCATAAGTGGGCCTGACAGCCACTGATTTCCTTAACGAAACAGGCCACCATCAAAAGGTGGGCAGAAATCCAGTTTCAATGACAGAAGCAAAGTTGCCTGTCTCAAACTGGTATACCTAACCATGAGTGGGCGTGACAGCCACTGATTTCCTTAAGGAGACATGCCACCATCAAAAGGTGGTCAGAAATCCAGTTTTGATGACATACCCAAAGTTGCCTATGTCTCGGAGTGGAATACCCAACAATAAGTGACCTGACAGCCACTGAATTCCTTAAGGAGAAAGGCCATCATCAAAAGGTGGGCAGAAATCCAGTTTCAATGACAGAGACAAAGATGCCTACGTCTCGAACTGGTATACCCAACCATAAGTGGGCCTGACAGCCACTGATTTCCTTAAGGAGACAGGCCACCATCAAAAGGTGGGCAGAAATCCAGTTTCAATGACAGAAGCAAAGTTGCCTGTCTCAAACTAGTGTACCCAACCATAAATGGGCCTGACAGCCGCTGATTTCTTTTCGATGACAGAGGCAAAGAGGGCAGAAATGTTTCGAACTGGCATACCAAACCTCAAGAGGCCCTGACAGCCACTGATTTCCTTAAGGAAACAGGCCACCACCCAAATGGTGGGCAGAAATCCAATTTCAATGACAGAGGCAAAGTTGCATATGTCTCGAACTGGTATACCCAACTGTAAGTGGCCTGACAGCCGCTGATTTCCTTAAGGAAACAGGCCACCATCAAAAGGTGGGCAGAAATCCAGTTTCAATGACAGAGGCAAAGTTGCATATGTCTCGAACTGATATACCCAACCATAAGTGAGCGTGACAGCCACTGATTTCCTTAAGTAAACAGGCCACCATCAAAAGGTGTGCAGAAATCCAGTTTCAATGACATAGGCAAAGTTGCCTATGTCTCGAACTGGTAAACCCAACCTAAAGTGGGCCTGACAGCCACTGATTTCCTTAAGGAGACAGGCCACCATCAAAAGGTGGGCAGAAATCCAGGAGATGACAGAGGCAAAGTTGCCTATGTCTCGAACTGGTATACCTAACCATGAGTGGGCCTGACAGTCACTGATTTCCTTAAGGAGACAGGCCACCATCAAAAGGTGGGCAGAAATCCAGTTTTGATGACATACGCAAAGTTGCCTATGTCCGAACTGGAATACCCAACCTAAGTGACCCCTGACAGCCACTGATTTCCTTAAGGAGACAGGCCACCATCAAAAGGTGTGCAGAAATCCAGTTTCAATGACAGAGACAAAGTTGCCTATGTCTCAAACTGGTATACCCAACCTTAAGTGGGCCTGACAGCCACTGATTTCTTAAGGAGACAGGCCACCATCAAAGGTGGGCAGAAATCCAGTTTCAATGACAGAGGCAAAGTTACATATGTCTCGAACTGGTATACCCAACCGTAAGTGGCCTGACAGCCACTGATTTCCTTAAGGAAACAGGCCACCATCAAAAGGTGGGCAGAAATCCAGTTTCAATGACAGAGGCAAAGTTGCCTATGTCTCGAACTGGTATACCCAACCATAAGTGGGCCTGACAGCCACTGATTTCCTTAAGGAGACAGGCCACCATCAAAGGTGTGGTCAGAAATCCAGTTTTGATGACAGAGGCAAAGTTGCCTATGTCTCCAAACTGGAATACCCAACCTTAAGTGGCCTGACAGCCACTGAATTCCTTAAGGAGACAGGCCATCATCAAAAGGTGGGCAGAAATCCAGTTTCGATGACAGAGACAAAGTTGCCTATGTCTCGAACTGGTATACCTAACCATAAGTGGGCCTGACAGCCACTGATTTCCTTAAGGAGACAGGCCACCATCAAAAGGTGGGCAGAAATCCAGTTTCAATGACAGAGGCAAAGTTGCCTATGTCTCAAACTGTCAACCAGGCTGAAGTGGCCTGACAGGATAACTGGGATTTCCTGACAACATCGCTGAATTTCAGTTTCGATGGCAGAGGCATGTCTTGAAAACCTCAACCTTAAGGGCCTGACAGCCACTGATTTCCTTAAGAGACAGGCCACCATCAAAAGGTGGGCAGAAATCCAGTTTCAATGACAGAGAGCAACGTTGCCTATGTTTCCATAAAGTGGGCCTGACAACCACTGATTTTTAAGGAGACAGGCCACCATCAAAAGGTTCCCCAGTTTCAATGACAGAGGCAAAGTTGCCTATGTCTCGAACAGTCATACCAAACCTCAAGAGGCCCTGACAGCCACTGATTTCCTTAAGGAGACAGGCCACCACCCAAATGGTGGGCAGAAATCCAGTTTCAATGACAGAGGCAAAGTTGCCTATGTCTCGAACTGGTATACCTAACCATAAGTGGGCCTGACAGCCACTGATTTCCTTAAGGAGACAGGCCACCATCAAAAGGTGGGCAGAAATCCAGTTTCGATGACAGAGGCAAAGTTGCCTATGTCTCGAACTGGTATACCCAACTTTAAGTAGCCTGACAGCCACTGATTTCCTTAAGGAGACAGGCCACCATCATAAGGTGGGCAGAAATCCAGTTTCGATGACAGAGGTAAAGTTGCGTATGTCTCGAAATGGCATACCTAACTTTAAGTGGGCCTGACATCCATTGATGTCCTTAAGGAGACAGGCCACCATGCAAAAGGTGGGCAGAAATCCAGTTTCAATGACAGAGGCAAAGTTGCCTTTGTCTCGAACTGTAAAACCCAACCTTAAATGGGCCTGACAGCACTGATTTCCTTAAGGAGACAGGCCACCATCAAAAGGTTCGCAGAAATCCAGTTTTGATGACATACACAAAGTTGCCTATGTCTCGAAATGGAATACCCAACCGTAAGTGGCCTGACAGCCACTGAATTCCTTAAGGAGACAAGCCACCATCAAAAGGTGTGCAAAAATCCAGTTTCAATGACAGAGACAAAGTTGCCTACGTCTCGAACTGGTATACCCAACCATAAGTGGGCCTGACAGCCACTGATTTCCTTAAGGAAACAGGCCACCACCCAAATGGTGGGCAGAAATCCAGTTTCAATGACAGAGGCAAAGTTACATATGTCTCGAACTGGTATACCCAACCGTAAGTGGCCTGACAGCCACTGATTTCCTTAAGGAAACAGGCCACCATCAAAAGGTGGTCAGAAATCCAGTTTCAATGACAGAAGCAAAGTTGCCTATGTCTCAAACTGGTATACCTAACCATGAGTGTGCCTGACAGCCACTGATTTCCTTAAGGAGACAGGCCACCATCAAAAGGTGGTCAGAAATCCAGTTTTGATGACATACACAAAGTCGACTATGTCTTGAAATGGAATACCCAACCTTAAGTGGCCTGACAGCCACTGAATTCCTTAAGGAGACAGGCCACCATCAAAAGGTGGGCAGAAATCCAGTTTCGATGACAGAGACAAAGTTGCCTACGTCTCGAACTGGTATACACAACCATAAGTGGGCCTGACAGCCACTGATTTCCTTAAGGAGACAGGCCACCATCAAAAGGTGGGCAGAA
>NC_089753.1:64717005-64724505 GCF_040412425.1 Macrobrachium rosenbergii
GAAAGAGAGAAAGAGAAGAGAGAAGAGAGAGAGAGAGAGAGAGAGAGAGAGAGAGAGAGAGAGAGAGAGGAAAAGTAGCTAAGGACTGAAAGGGAGGGGTGGGACCTCCTTCCTGCCCTGTGTTGCTTCTCTCCTCTTCCTATCTCTCTTCTCAGAGAGAAGGAGAAGAAAGAGAAAGAAGACAGAGAAAGGAAGAAAGAAGAGAGAGAGAGAGAGAGAGAGAGAGAGAGAGAGGTCTTAGCCAAGGACTGGAAGGGGAGGGTGGGACCTCCTTCCTGCCCTGTGCTGCTTCTCCTCTTCCTATCTCTCTTCTCAGAGAGAAGGAGAAAGAGAAAGAGACAGAGAAAGGAAGAAAGAAGGAGAGAGAGAGATAGAGAGAGAGAGAGAGAGAGAGAGGAAAAGTAGCTAAGGACTGATGGGAGGGTGGGACCTCCTTCCTGCCCTGTGTTGCTTCTCTCTTCCTATCTCTCTTCTCAGAGAGAAGGAGAAAGAGAAAGAGACAGAGAAAGGAAGAAAGAGAGAGAGAGAGAGAGAGAGAGAGAGAGAGAGAGGTCTTTTTCTAAGGACTGGGAGGGGGGGGTGGGACCTCCCTTCCTGCCCTGTGTTGCTTCTCCTCTTCCTCTCTCTCTCTCAGAGAGAAGAGAGAGAAAGAGAAAGAGACAGAGAAACGAAGAAAGAAGAGAGAGAGAGAGAGAGAGAGAGAGAGAGAGAGAGGAAAAGTAGCTAAGGACTGGATGGGAGGGGTGGGACCTCCTTCCTGCCTCTGTGTTCCTTCTTCTCCTCTTCCTCTCTCTCTTCTCAGAGAGAAGGAGAAAGAGAAAGAGACAGAGAAAGGAAGAAAGAAGAGAGAGAGAGAGAGAGAGAGAGAGAGAGAGAGAGGAAAAGTAGCTAAGGACTGGAAGGGAGGGGTGGGACCTCCCTTCCTGCCCTGTGCTGCTTCTCCTCTTCCTCTCTCTCTTCTCAGAGAGAAGGAGAAAGAGAAAGAGACAGAGAAAGGAAGAAAGAAAGAGAGAGAGAGAGAGAGAGAGAGAGAGGAAAAGTAGCTAAGGACTGGGAGGGAGGGTGGGACCTCCCTTCCTGCCCTGTGCTGCTTCTCCTCTTCCTATCTCTCTTCTCAGAGAGAAGGAGAAAGAGAAAGAGACAGAGAAAGAGAGAGAAAGAAGAGAGAGAGAGAGAGAGAGAGAGAGAGAGAGAGAAAAGTAGCTAAGGACTGGATGGGAGGGGTGGGACCTCCTTCCTGCCTGTGTTGCTTCTCCTCTTCCTATTCTCTCTTCTCAGAGAGAAGAGAAGAGAAAAAGAAAGAGACAGAGAAAGGAAGAAAGAGAGAGAGAGAGAGAGAGAGAGAGAGAAAAGTAGCTAAGGACTGGATGGGAGGGGTGGGAGATCTCTTCTCAGAGAGAAGGAGAAAGAGAAAGAGAAAGAAGAAGAAGAGAGAGGAGAGAGAGAGAGAGAGAGAGAGAGAGAGGAAAGTTTCTAAGGACTGGATGGGAGGGTGGGACCTCCTTCCTGCCCTGTGACTGCTTCTCCTCTTAATCTCTCTCTTCTCAGAGAGAAAAGAGAGAAGAGAAAGACAAGAAAGGAAGAAAGAGAGAGAGAGAGAGAGAGAGAGAGAGAGAGAGAGAGAGGAAAAGTAGCTAAGGACTGATGGGAGGGGGTGGGACCTCCTTCCTGCCCTGTGCTGCTTCTCCTTCCTATCTCTCTTCTCAGAGAGAAGGAGAAAAGAGAGAGAAAGAGACAGAGAAAGGAAGAAAGAAGGAGAGAGAGAGAGAGAGAGAGAGAGGAAAAGTAGCTAGGGACTGGAAGGGAGGGGTGGGACCTCCTTCCTGCCCCAGCTGCTTCTCCTCTTCCCATCTCTCTTCAGAGAGAAAAGGAGAAAGAGAAAGAGACAGAGAAAGAGAATTTTGAAGAGAGAGAGAGAGAGAGAGAGAGAGAGAGGAAAAGTAGGAAGGACTGGAAGGGAGGGGGGGACCTTCCTTCCTGCCCTGTGCTCTTCTCCTCTTCCTATCTCTCTTCTCAGAAGAGAAAAGAGAAGAGAAAGAGAAAGAGAAGAAAGAAGAGAGAGAGAGAGAGAGAGAGAGAGAGAGAGAGAGAGAGAGAGAGAGGAAAAGTAGCTAAGGACTGGATGGGAGGGTGGGACCTCCCTTCCTGCCACTTATGTTGCTTCTCCTCTTCCTATCTCTCTTCTCAGAGAGAGGAGAAAGAGAAAGAGACAGAGAAAGGAAGAAAGAAGAAGAAGAGAGAGAGAGAGAAAGAGCTGGAGAGAGAGAGAGAGAGAGAGAGAGAGAGAGAGAGAGAGAGAGAGAGGAAAAGTAGCTAAAGGACTGAGCCAGACTGGAGGGGGGGACCTCCCTTCCTGCCCTGTGTTGCTTTTCCTCTCTCCCTATCTCTCTTTTCAGAGAGAAGGAGAAAGAGAAAGAGACAGACAGAAAGGAAGAAAGAAGAGAGAGAGAGAGAGAGAGAGAGAGAGAGAGAAAAGTCAGCTAAGGACTGGATGGGAGGGTGGGACCTCCTTCCTGCCCTGTGTTGCTTCTCCTCTTCCTATCTCTCTTCTCAGAGAGAAGGAGAGAGAAAGAGAGAAAGAAGAGAGAGAGAGAAAGGAAGAAAGGAGAGAGAGAGAGAGAGAGAGAGAGAGAGAGAGAGAGAGAGAGAGAAGAAAAGTAGCTAAGGACTGGATGGGAGGGTGGGAAAGATGTTGCTTCTCCTCTTCCTATCTCTCTTCTCAGAGAGAAGAGAAAGAGAAAGAGACAGAGAAAGGAAGAAAGGGAGAGAGAGAGAGAGAGAGAGAGAGAGAAATGAAAGTTTCTAAGGACTGGAGGGAGGGGTGGGACCTCCCTTCCTGCTCCTGTGTCCTCTCCTCTTCCTATCTCTCTTCTCAGAGAGAAGGAGAAAGAGAAAGAGACAGAGAAAGGATTAAAGAAGGAGAGAGAGAGAGAAAGAGAGAGAGAGAGAGAAGAGAGAAAAGTAGCTAAGGACTGAGGGGGAGGGTGGGACCTCCCTTCCTGCACTGTGCTGCTTCTCCTCTTCCTATCTCTCTTCTCAGAGAGAAAGAGAAAGAGAAAGAGACAGAGAAAGGAAGAAAGAAGGAGAGAGAGATAGAGCGAGAGAGAGAGAGAGAGAGGAAAAGTTTCTAAGGACTGGACTGGAGGGGTGGGACCTCCTTCCTGCCCTGTGCTGCTTCTCCTCTTCCTATCTCTCTTCTCAGAGAGAAGGAGAAAGAGAAAGAGACAGAGAAAGGAAGAAAGGAGAGAGAGATAGAGAGAGAGAGAGAGGAAAAGTTTCTAAGGACTGGATGGGAGGGGTGGGACCTCCCTTCCTGCCCTGTGCTGCTTCTCCTCTTCCTATCTCTCTTCTCAGAGAGAAGGAGAAAGAGAAAGAGACAGAGAAAGGAAGAGAGAGAGAGAGAGAGAGAGAGAGAGAGAGAGAGAGAGAGAGAGAGAGAGAGAGAGAGAGAGAGAGAGAGAGGAAAAGTAGCTAAGGACTGGATGGGAGGGTGGGACCTCCTTCCTGCCCTGTGTTGCTTCTCCTCTTCCTATCTCTCTTCTCAGAGAGAAGAGAAAGAGAAAGAGAAAGAAGAGAAGAGAAAGGAAGAAGAGAGAGAGAGAGAGAGAGAGAGAGAGAGAGAGAGAGAGGAAAGTAGTCTAAGGACTGGATGGGAGGGTGGGACCTCCTTCCTGCTCCCACTTGAATGCATTTTCCTTCTCCTCTTCCTATTCTTCTTCAGAGAGAAGGAGAAAGAGAAAGAGACAGAGAAAGGAAGAAAGAAGGAGAGAGAGAGAGAAGAGAGAGAGAGAGAGAGAGAGAGAGAGAGAGAGAGAGAGAGAGAAGAAAAGTAGCTAAGGACTGGATGGGAGGGTGGGACCTCCTTCCATTCCTGTGTGATTCTTCAGATCTCCTCTTCTAATCTCTCTTCTCAGAGAGAAGGAGAAAGAGAAAGAGACAGAGAAAGGAAGAAAGAAGGAGAGAGAGAAGAGAGAGAGAGAGAGAGAGGAAAAGTAGCTAAGGACTGGATGGGAGGGGTGGGACCTCCTTCCTGCCTGTCTTGTTTAATGTTCTCTTCCTATCTCTCTTCTCAGAGAGAAGGAGAAAGAGAAAGAGACAGAGAAAGGAAGAAAGGAAGAGAGAGAGAGAGAGAGAGAGAGAGAGAGAGAGAGAGAGAGAGAGAGAGAGAGAGAGAGAGAGAGAGGAAAAGTAGCTAAGGACTGGATGGGAGGGGTGGGACCTCCTTCCTGCCCTGTGTAATGCTTCTCTCTTCTTCCTCTCAATTTCTCAGAGAGAAGGAGAAGGAGAAAAGACAGAGAAAGGACTGAAAGAAGGTGAGAGAGAGAGAGAGAGAGAGAGAGAGAGAGAGAGAGAGAGAGAGAGAGAGAAGAGTAGCTAAGGACTGGATGGGAGGGTGGGACCTCCATTCCTGCCCTGTGTTGCTTCTCCTCTTCCTCTCTCTCTTCTCAGAGAGAAGGAGAAAGAAAAAAGAAAGAAAGAAAGAGAGAGAAGAGAGAGAGAGAGAGAGAGAGAGAGAGAGAGAGAGAGAGAGAGAGAGAGAGAGAGAGAGAGAAAGAGCTAAGGACTGGGAGGGTGGGACCTCCCTTCCTGCCCTGTGTTGCTTCTCCTCTTCTCTCTCTCTTCTCAGAGAGAAGGAGAAAGAAAAAGAGACAGAGAAAGAAAGAAGGAGAAGAGAGAGAGAGAGAGAGAGAGAGAGAGAGAGAGAGAGAGACTGCCTCCAGGAAGTAGCTAAGGACTGATGGGAGGGTGGACCTCCTTCCTGCCCTGTTCCATGAATTTCTCCTCTTCCTCTCTTCATGCAGAGAGAAGGAGAAAGAGAAAGAGACAGAGTAATTAAGAAAGAATTAGAGAGAGAGAGAGATTAAAGAGAGAGGAAAAGTAACTAAGGACTGGATGGGAGGGGTGGGACCTCCCTTCCTTCCCTGTGCCACTTCTTTTCCTATCTCTCTTGACTGAGAGAAGGAGAGAGGGAAAGAGACAGAGAAAGGAAGAAAGAAAGAGAAAATGGAGAGAGAGAGAGAGAGAGAGAGAGAGAGAGATCCTTTGAAAGCCAGCTTTGGTTGGGATGATCTTCTAGGCCATGCCTCGAAGCCTCCGAGCAGCCGTTGACTCTAGCCAATTGAAGTTCCTCCGCCTGACGAGTTGGGGAAACTCGTCAGCCGTTGACTCCCACTGGGAGAGTTCGTCCGCCTGCTTCCAGTGGTAGGGATCTCGTCAGCTGTTGACTCTCACCCTGGAGCTCATCCGGAATGCATTTCGAACAGCCGTTGAAATGCAGCCAGTGAGAGTTCTTCCACCTGACGAGTTTTGAAACTTCGCCAGCCGTTGACTCCGCTGGCAGAGTTCGTCCGCCTGAAGATTCCGAACAGCCGTTGGCTCTAGTTGGGTAAGAGTTCCTCCTGCTGACACTTAGGTTGGGAAGATCCTCGGCTATGCCTCCCGCCTCCGAGCAGCCATTGACTCTATCCAGTGAGAGTTCCTGACGAGTTGGGGGAAATTCGCCAGCCGTTGACCCCGCTGGGAGAGTTCGTCTGCCTGCTGGGTGGTGGGGAAAGCACAACAGCCGTTGATTCTCCCCGAGAGGATCATCCTTCATCCTATCGTTGTTGTCTATCCCATGGTTCTCATCCTATGACCTGCTCCTAAAAGGGGTTTCTTCGCAAGGAGTCAGGGTTTCTCACCCTCTTCATTCCTGTGAGTGCCGCTTTTCTACAAGAGATTGCTCTTCCTTCCCTCCAGTATCTGACGCTCCTCTTGGGCCCACTTTCCACGGATAAGTTTAAGTTTGTCCTCAAAGTCGTCGTTTCTCATTTTGCTGCGGCAGTCCTTGTAGAAAGATAGTAATCCTTCCATTTTTTTATCCGTCTGCACCATTACCTCCTGCACCACACCATTGGTTCTAAGCATTACCTCGAGCTGCCTGCGCAGCTTAGCGTTCTCATCTCGGAGGTTCCTCTGCATCTCTTGGGCATGTGCGGCATGTTTGCCCACGTCTTCTTTGTCCAAGTTCAGCTGGTCGATCTTCTCCTTCAGCTGATTGATCAGATCATCTCTGTTAACAACCTCCTGCTGCAAGTTCCGCAGGCAGTCCTCATTCTTCCTCTTCTCTAAATCCCTATGGTGCAGGAGTTCTGTTTTCTCCTGAAGGTCGCACTTCATCATCTCGTTCTCTTTTTGAACCCTTTCCAGTTGGTTGCCCATTTGGCGAAACTGGCGAATGCAGACTGGGAATGCCATACCTTCACTGAAATGCATTTTGAAGACTGCACTCTTGAAGATTCCAGTCTTCGAAATGCATTTCAGTGCAGTCCTGAAGATTTCCAGTCTTCGAAATGCATTCCAGTGCAAATCTTCAAGAACTGCACTGGAATGCATTTCGAAGATTGGAATCTTCAAGAACTGCACTGGAATACATTTTGAAGACTGGAATCTTCAGGACTGCACTGGAATGCATTTCAAAGAATGGGAATCTTCAAGAACTGCACTGAAATGCATTTTGAAGACTGGAACCTTCAAGAACTGCACTGGAATGCATTTCGAAGAATTGGAATCTTCAAGAACTGCACTGAAATGCATTTTGAAGACTGAAATCTTCAGGACTGCACTGGAATACATTTCGAAGACTGGAATCTTCAAGAACTGCACTGGAATACACTTCAAAGATTGGGAATCTTCAAGAACTGCACTGGAATGCATTTCAAAGACCGGAATCCTCAAGAACTGCACTGGAATGCATTTTGAAGACTGGAATCCTCAAGAACTGCACTGGAATGCATTTTGAAAACTGGAATCCTCAAGAACTGCACTGGAATGCATTTCGAAGACTGGAATCTTCAAGAACTGCACTGGAATGCATTTTGAAGACTGGAATCTTCAAGAACTGCACTGGAATGCATTTTCAAGACTGGAATCCTCAAGAACTGCACTGGAATGCATTTCGAAGACTGGAATCTTCAGGACTGCACTGAAATGCATTTCGAAAACTGGAATCCTCAACAACTGCACTGGAATGCATTTCGAAGACTGGAATCTTCAAGAACTGCACTGGAATGCATTTTGAAGACTGGAATCTTCAAGAACTGCACTGGAATGCATTTCGAAGACTGCAATCCTCAACAACTGCACTGGAATGCATTTCGAAGATTGGAATCTTCAAGAACTGCACTGAAATGCATTTTGAAAACTGGAATCCTCAAGAGCTGCACTGGAATGCATTTCGAAGACTGGAATCTTCAGGACTGCACTAAAATTCATTTCGAAAACTGGAATCCTCAAGAACTGCACTGGAATGCATTTCGAAGACTGGAATCTTCAGGACTGCACTGGAATGCATTTCGAAGACTGGAATCCTCAAGAACTGCACTGGAATGCATTTCAAAGACTGGAATCTTCAGGACTGCACTGAAATGCATTTCAAAAACTGGAATCCTCAAGAACTGCACTGGAATGCATTTTGAAGACTGGAATCTTAAGGACTGCACTGAAATGCATTTCGAAAAC
>NC_089753.1:64727005-64777005 GCF_040412425.1 Macrobrachium rosenbergii
GAGCTAATTAGTTCCGCGCGTTGGAAAGTAAAATCTTGATTCCTTTCTTTTTACGAAACCTGCTCATGGAGCTTCCAACGAGACTTTCCATTGTTTGAAATAGAATAGTGGGAAAGAGAAGAACTAAAAAGCAATATCTGCTTGCGGAGGAGAACCTCAAGTTATATATTTTTCCTATCCTTTTATTTCTGTCTTAGAATCGATGGAGAGACAACATTACCTCCAGACGTCAGAAATAATAACTGCAGACTAATGGAGCTTCCACTGGAAAGCAAGTAGCATATTTTTACACCGTTTTTTTTTTTTTACTAATCTGTCTTGCCCATTGTCATTTTAATTTGTATATGAGTTTTACTATTCTAAGAGATAATTTTGAATTTCTTCTGCTGAGGTTTCTAGATACAGAATAAAAGAAAGGTCGCAAAACGTGAGTCATGGAGTTATTTTACTAAGATATTTTATTTCAAGAAAAAGGGAAGTATAACGATGCCCTGATTTAGGTAATTGGTAAATTGTCTACTCTGAGAAGAAGGCACTTAATGAAAAAGAAAGGTAAGTGTTCGTACATATTTTGTTTATTATCGCCCAAAACTTTCAGCCTGAATGTATGTAAATACTCTTTGGCGCTCAGCTCAAATAATTTCAAGTGACAAAGAAATTTTCTGGATATATTTTCAGAACTTGGTCCATCATATATTGAACTACAGAATGTTTTATTAGTTTCTTTTAACTACTTCTTGAATATCAACAGTAAACTTTCGAAGGTCGAGAGGGTCATCTTTAAATGCCTACACTAAAAACAACAGTCACTTGTATCCATCCATAAATGAAGAACATAACTTTGCTCCTTAGTACATATTGTTGCACTCTTCCTCTCCTGCTGCACCTTCAAACCATTGATTTGATTAATCATTCATCATATCTTATTCATTTCATCTGTTCTGTTTTAATTCTATTGCATATTTTGTTTCATTTTATTTTCTCACTATTCCCTAAGATTACAGTGCCCTGCTCAGGCGCTATCGTACGAAAATGTTTACGTTTTGTCGAACAATTTTTTCTTTCATTGCTAACTATAATTTTTATCACACACACACACACGCGCGCGCACACACACATACACACACACACACGCACATATATATATATATACATAAATACTTCCATTTCTTATTGTTTGGTTTATTTTTATATACTTTTTGTTTAAATGTGCCTGATTATGTTTATTTTTTGTAGCATCTTGATAACATTTAGCTATATTAGATTTTCCTTATCGTTCAATGATTAACCCTTAAAAAACGCAAATTTTTAAAGTTCCAGAAAGAACTTTTAATCTTTTGTAACCCCAAAAAAAGTCTTCTGCAATTCTATCAGATACTCTGGATTTATTCAGAATTCGAAATACGGGGTCTCGTCATAAAAAAATATATGTATATACTTTTTTAGCTGCAATAACAAAAAATTTTCTTGAAAATGCATTTACAAATCAAGGGAATAACTGAGACATGGACTGATAGTAAGGATCGCCACAGAAAACTTTGCATGGACACAATTATGCTTCTACAAAAAGAAAATGTATATGCTTTCTGTAAAGTACTCAAGTCCTCCACTTAGGTTATTATTCACATCAAAAGACTCCAAATTCAGTCGTACATCCTGCATATATGCAAAATGACATTCACAAAGGGTCTTGTTACAGTTCTGAAAGCCTTTGTAATAAAGAGTGGCACGAACAAGGCCCTGAATAATATCCAGACCTGAAAACGATGGCAGTGACATTTACCAAATGAGACCAGGTTAGCAAATGATAAAAGGTAATAGGATGCTGCATTTTTCATCTCATGCAGGGAAAGGGAAAAATATGAACCGTAAAGCGCAAAAAGATTGTATGAAACGAGATTAAGAGAAAGAGGAACGAGGAGAAGAAACAGCCATCCACTCGATATGCCGCAGCCATGGCATCGGCATGAGCGATTTTTAAAACCTTTCCTTATTTATGGCTGCTCTACGGAACTTCTTTCATCAAATATATATAATGTAGTTTTTCGTAGAAGAACAATGAACGCGTGTAATTCATTCGGTTGTTCTTCTACCCAAGTGCTCAGTTTAGAAGAACAACTGAAGGAACCACAACCGTTCATAATCGCAAAATTTCTGAATGCAATAAAATTTTGTAAATAAACTCTAAATATCGCACAATTTTGTGTAGAGAAGTATTGTGAATAGGAATCATAAATTACTGAACATTTTAAAGTCAGTTCCATATTGAGTAATATAGCAAACACAGTAATAGAATTCAGCTGTAAACATTGACACAGTCATTTTTGTGAAGTATACGTCAACAGTATGCAAACGCTGAAGAATTTTATGTTGATGATAAAACTCATTTCACCACTTTTATCAGTACGGTACATGGTCCACTGCAATAACACGGGTTAAAATTTTTCAACTGCAAATATGTTTGCATGTTATTAAAACAAAGGTGAATATTCGCCCTTTTTCTTTTCGTTATTGTTCCTCGTGTTTGAGTGTTTGTCTGCTTTAGCAGCCATTTCGGTACAGACATCCTCTTTGGCGTGTAAAAAACAACTAAAAAATGCACCGAAATTTCTTCGGTGCAATCGATTTTTCTGTACAGGGTATGTGTGAAACTCTCAGCCACGGCCCATGAAACTCTCAGCAGGGGCCCATGAAATGTTCAGCCACGGCCAGGTGGTGGCCTGTGTTGTTGGCACCTATACCGGTTCCAGACGCACGATCATGGCTAAACTTAAATAAAATTAAAGAATACTAAGGCTAGAGGACTGCGATTTGAGATGAATGGAGGGTGGATGATCAACATACCAACTTGCAGCCCTCTGGCCTCAGTAGTTTTTATGATCTGATAGCGGACAGCAAAGTGGAGACGGACAGGCAAATAGCCATCTCACTAGTTTTCTTTTATATTACAGAAAATTTTACAAATGTTGGAAGATATAACAATTTGTGAAACAGAACGACACTACCCACAATAAAGCAAAAGTGGATTGCCTACAAGAATTTAATATTGTCAAATACGTCAGCACGTTAATGCTAGCAAAGCGGAATACAATTCACGAGAGCTGTCATTAAATTTCTTTCGCACGGTGACGACGTTTCCAGGCCATCCATTAGCCAAAAACATTTGCGTCTGGAGTTCTCAGAATAACTTCTTATTCTCTGATTACTGTTATTTTTATATTATTATCGTTCATCTCGTCTCCACACTGAAAGCGTCTTATTCTATCTACCTTTCTGATCTCATAAAATGTTCCCGACTAATATGGAGAACCGACGTTTGTTAAAAATTTACCGTGGGATACAACTAAACATATGTTGTTGTTTACATTATCCAAAAAATCGAGCTCTGGTCAGTAAATAACCTTCTTCTCTCTCTCTCTCTCTCTCTCTCTCTCTCTCTCTCTCTCTCTCTCTCTCTCTTGAATATCATAACAATTTTAAATGAGATATTTTTATATCCATTCAATTTTCATTCAACTGTCGGGTTAGTGATACTGGTCATGGTCTAATTCACGGTCCATCGCCATTTGGTATACAGTTCAATAATGCTTAAAACTTCAGGAGACAGCAAAATCTTCGTTTTAAGAGCGACATTACTCAACGTGAGGTGAGAAATTGAATAAACATTAACAAACCCCAAAAGAAGTATGACCCAAACTGCCGGTTTCTTTTCCTTGACCCGGTTTTTTCAACCTCAGGTGAAATGAGTGGAACAAAAGCATTCGCTCCCGTCCTTTATTGTAGCAAAGGCATCCTGCAATTTCTCGGAAGGCATTCCATCTCACAATGGCTGTCTTGATTCTTGCTGTGAATTATTCCTTGAATGTAATGGCATGTTCATAAATATGTTCTATACTGCAAATATTCGTTTCATAAATCCTTGGCGACAAGGAGTCCTTACTATATTTCATAATGTAGACATTTTTATTTTATTGGACAATATTTTTATCATGGGTAATAATAACCAAGTTAATAGCATTCTACATAGACCATTAACCTAAAGGTTAAGAGTAAATTACTTTCTGTACATAAATAAATATCTCTTAAATAAAAATATATATTAATAAAGGCGTGCTATGCAATCGAGTGAGGACGATGGAATTAAATTGGAATCCATAAGGATTAAGGAAGACTTTCAGCTCCTTAACTTCCTATTTCCACAAGGAGATTGTTAACACGAAATGCTTGCAATTTCACTTGTCAGAAGTCCCTTATGAAAATGTAGACGGGAGTAGGACAAAACTTCCAGCTGCCTGAATGAGGGTGACCACATCCCAACAAAGTAGAACTAGTACCTTTGGGGTAGCTGCTTTCCTTCCCGAAGACTATGATCTACTCACAGGACAGGCCCTTAAGTCTTGCATCTGTCATGAGGCAGACCTGGATCTCACTCTAGATCCTCTGCCAGATACCTTAGGCATAGGCAGCTTGTTTGACATGCCAGAGTCTGAGACAGTGTCAGAGTCAGCACCTGCCCTGCAGCCATATGAAACAGCTTTCAGCTGGCACAGCATGCATTGGCCTGATGAAAACCCAGAGCCAGAGCTGGGACAACCAGATTTCAGCTGGATGAATACACATTATCTGGACAAAGAGCCAGTGCCAAGACCTGAGCCTGCCACAGAGCCAAAGCCAGAACCCACTTTAATCTCCCTTCAGGAGATCCAATTCCCTCTCAGCCTCCGTCAGGAGCAGATGATTTTTCCCACCCTGCTCTTGAGATATTACCCGTGTCACTTGAATGCACTGATCAGGGCAGCACTCTGCACATCAAGGGTGTTGAGCCATCCCCTAATTTAACTCCTGTGCCTGAGCCTACCTTAGTGCCAGTGCCAGAGCATGCCCTCGATCTCCCTTCAGGAGCTCTTACAACTCTTAAGTCCTCAGAAGACAAGACTCTGGTGGACGGTTCCCTAAGAGCCAAGTTGGTTGCCCAAATCCAGAATCTGAAACAACAGTTGGCAGAGATAAATGGCATCCCCTTACTCCGGTTGTTGCATCAGCTGAAGTGGATGGCACTACTTCAGACCCCATTGTTGGCATTACTGCTGTCGAGGTTATTGCAACAGCCAAGACAGTAGCTAGCACAGTGCCTGCTCTGACTGGTAATGTAGCCTCCAGTGCCACTCCCTGATTAGGTCCTCAAGACACTCCTGCGCCGGCCCCCAGGAATCGATCCCACCGGTTCCTTCCGAGATATCCCAGCCTAAGGGTGAATTAGAAGAGTCAGAGCCATCAATAAAGCCAGTACTCATTTCCACAGTTAATCTTGAGGAAAAATTAAAGGAAATAAAGCTCACTGTTCCCTTGAGGAAATGTAGTCGGCTCCACCCAGTAACTTCAATTCCAGAGCTTCCCAGAAGAAGTAACCGGAAGGCTACCCGCATCAAGGGGCTAAGCCTCCAGTGCTACAGCTGGAAGGTCAAGTGCCTAAAACTTGAATAATGACAGAGCATATGTGCTCTCCCAGCCCTGGTGCCTTGGCACAGTGCCATCTATATATTACAAATAACCTTAGGATCCTATTTCTTGTATTGATTAGAGAACTGAGCTCTCAATGAACTCATATTACATAGCTGCAACAGTGCCTCATCTTAATAGAGCAATCTTAGCCCTGATCCAGAAAGGATGTCTAGGTTGTCTCCTACGTTTAGTCAGTATTGTTGTCTTGAAAGAATTTATTTTGTATTTCGCTAAATCTTTCTCTAGCCCAATAAGCTGAAGAGCATATAGCCATTTTCAGCAATTTTGTTGCATTCTTTGTTACTTTGTGTTACATTTATTATATTTGTGTCTCATGTACCATAGAGTAACTAACTCAATGTATTTCAATATTTTCATGCTGATAACCTGTATTGTTAACATATTTCATGTCCATGTACATGATGTCTTAGAGTAAATGACTCTTTGCAATTTACATTATTCTCTGCACATAGCTGGTTATCATTTTAGGCTGTGTTAGCTTAGTTCTATATGAAATTCAGTTAGCTATTTTCTTTTGTGACCTTGAGTCGCAAGCCTTGCCGGTTAATTTTTATTCCACTGAAAGTAACTTTAAATAAATGCAGACACCCCTTACGCTAGTGTTAGTGATATTAGTTAAGTTAGCTAGTAAGCTCACTCCTCCTCAGGGGATATGTTAGAGTTATATCTTTTAGCCTATTCTCATTTGCATGGGCAAGAACCCATTAAGGGGCGATAGTTAATATAACTGATACCAGCAGCTCACTAGTGCAGACCTTCATGCCCGAAAGGGAGTGGAATTTATGGTCCTGTATCGTGTATTTCCTTAGTATTTCAGAAAATTTTCCATAAAGTAGGGGGACAGGTACAGCCACAGTATATAGACTGACAGGAGATTTTTAGGGAATGTTCTGTTGCCCCCATCCAAGGGTTAGACTAAATGAGTCACCAGGGAAAACACCTGGAAGAAATCACTGTTCCCTTCTAGCTAAGCCCCAAACCTAATTAAAACAATGGTCAAGATTTCACTGAAGTATGTAGAAGCTTAAGGGAACTAGCTAAGAACAAAAATGGGGATGAAGGAGTTTTTTGTGTGGGGCCATGTGGGCTCTTGAACAGATTTGTGTTCCCGGAGAGGTTACGTAAGGCCCTTTATAGATTAGGAAAACAAAAGGACAACAAGGACATAAAGGTTTGCAAGGCAGACAAATGGTGGGCAGTAGTAGTAATGGATGCCATAGATTATGAGAACAAGTTACAGTAGAGCAATTGCTAATGAAAACACATACAAGGCTTGCAACAAAAAACAGGACATTAGGGGGCACAATGCTATTTTAACAAAAAAGTAAGGGAAGCTTTGACAAAAATCCATAAAAAAAAATAGAAGAAAAGAATTAGAACATAGATTAAAATCAGGGGAAAGTCCGGAGATCCCATATATTTATGGTAGTCCCGAGGTTCAAAAGGAAGGATAAGACCGATCGTGGCATTGATGAGATCACCGCAGAGAAGGCTGGAGAAATTTCTTTCCAGCATAATGGGAAAATAGGTGGATTTCATATCTGAAGGGAATTTAAAACATAACATGAACCTTACAGATGAATTATCTAAAATCAACGTAAATGATTGTAAATTTGCGAGTTTGGATGTAAATTCTCTGTTCACCAACTTACCAGTCAAGATGAAGATGGAAGTAATAAAGAATATGGAGGAAAGGGTTTATACAGCGACTTAGATCATGATGTCTTGATATTGGCTCCTACCTTAATCTGTTAATCGCACTCTGTATATCCCTTTCAACTTTCTCTTCTCAAACATATGACACTGCAGGAAACTTTCTGTTCAGACATGAGGCTGTGAAGAGACTAAGTCTGGCCGGAGGTAGAATAGAGCCAGTGACTCAGATTAAGAGAAAGAACATCTGGCATGAAAACCTGGACCTTGAATCATAAATGATGCCTGCACATACGGAAACAACATCAACCCCATCTACCTGTGGGTGACCTCCTAATCCCTGGCCGAAGTCATATAAGGACCTCACTGAAGGAACAAGAGAGAGAGACATTGCTGGACATGAACGAGACACATCTCCCCCTTCCATTCTTGCCTCCTTCAGAGAGCCATGCCCTACCACTTACTCCTATCTTGTAGGGACCTTTAGTATTCTTACCAGTGAAGCCCTTAGCCCTCCACTGCCATTACCCTCGCTGAAGCCACCTCTTCTACAAGGTAAAATTATCTGTTGCAAAGGTTCTTCCAGTCAGTCACACTGTTTTAATTCTTGTACTAAACTTCCTATTTCCATTTCTAGGTGCCAGTATTTCCTTATCAACCTTGCCTTGTTAGGGCACTGTTATGTAAAGGCCTGTGTTTAAATAATTGCATAAAATTGTGTGTTCAAGGCTTCTTTGGCACCCTCTGTGCTTGCCTTGTCCTATGCATATTTTATTGTGTCCTTACTGGCTTTTAATTCGTGAATCTCTCCATTTACAGAGGAGTTTTTTTTAGCCATGGAAAATGTTCTCCCAGTTATAATTAAACTCTCAGGCCTTTCTTGCCTGATTAATCCATTTCATCTTCTGATAGTTCATTTCATGTAAGTACACGTAATTTTAAGCTTACCCTAAATTGTTTATTTACAAATACCTTGTGAGGAGAGCCCTCAGCTCAGATAAATTTCCCCTTTTCCTTGTTTTTTAACAATTTCCTGAATCAACAGCAGTCAGATTTGATACAAAAATAGAGAGAGGTAAGTAACAAAATCATTCATTTAGTCTCTAAGTGGCTCATGATAAGCATTTTCCCAGGTTAATTATATTATATATATATATATATATATATATATATATATATATATATATATATATATATATATATATATATATATATATATATATATATATATGACATTTTTTTATCACACCATGATTTATATACAATCATTAAGCTACAAATGTCGCTTAATATCAAATCCACGCTGCCTCGGGAATATCCCCATTGGGGAATTATCACCAAAGGAATTTATAAGTGATAAATGGACGGGCACTGCCAAGTCTCGATCCCACGACACAGATGCATATCCAGCAACTCCAGTCGACGTTACCACTGAGCTATCAAGAGAGGTATAAATTAATGCCGAGTCTGGTGTACTTTATTTACCCGTCAAGAGCGGGGAAATTGTACTTAGCTTCAGCGTTAACGCACCTCGGCCATGATAGTTCTTTGGTACGTTTGGAACACGCAGCTCTTTTTATGACATTTTTTATCATACCTTGATTTATATACAATCATGAAGCTACAAATGTGGCTTAATATCAAATCCACGCTGCCTCCGGGATATATCCCCGATGGGGAATTATCACCGAAGGGGAATTTATAAGTGATAAATGGACGGGCACTGCCGAGTCTCGATCCCACGACACAGATGCGTATCCAGCAACTCCAGTCGACGTTACCACTGAGCTATCAAGAGAGGTAAATAAAGTACACCAGACTCGGCATTAATTTATACCTCTCTTGATAGCTCAGTGGTAACGTCAACTGGAGTTGCTGGATAGGCATCTGTGTCGTGGGATCGAGACTCGACAGTGCCCGTCCATTTATCACTTATAAATTCCCCTTCGGTGATAATTCCCCATCAGGGATATTCCTGAGGCAGCGTGGATTTGATATTAAGCAACATTTGTATGATTATTTAAGCTTCATGATTATATATATATATATATATATATATATATATATATATATATATATATATATATATATATATATATATATATATATATATATATATATATATATATATATATATATATATATATATATACATATATATATATATATAACACAGTGTGTTATACGAATTTACACAAATATTTTGGGGAATGAAAGAAAAAGATATTCTGAGCAGAAAATTTTTTATAAACATATGCATTTTAAGGCTTCGTTTGTCAGTGAGGGGAATTTTAAAATAACTGTTATCATTAGCACTGCTTTAATGCGATGGAGGCTGATAAAGGGAGGTCAGAGCAGCCTGGGATTGGTGAGGAGGGGGTCATAGAGAGGGAGGAAGGAGCAATTAGGAAGTATATCCTGATTATTCAGAAATCAGTTTTGTACAAAACTGTAACTTTCAGAAGCATATTTTTTTAGTTTTGTATAACTTTTTCAAAGTTGGATCTTTTGCCTGACCACATGGTCCTTGAGCCTTAGTTGAATGTATTTCAAATTTAAATAGTCATATTTCTTTTGAAATAAAATTGCAAAACCCTGCCTGATATTGATGGACTTTCGCTTCACTGTTTGTTGATAGTGCCCTTCAGGCCTGATCATCCCAGTCCCACACCATTTGGGACTTAGAACCCTCCTAGTCGTGTGGAAAAATTCGCGACATTTGGGTCTTCGAACCAGATGGTCATTATCAGTGAGCATTAGGAACATCCACCGAGTGATGGTTTTTTTAGTTGGCTGAGTAAGTGGTGAGAGCGACAATGGCATAATAGAAGTTAAGAGTACAACAATCACTGTTTTTCACAATGCGGAATTTTGATGTGACTTGAAGCAACAATGCAGTTGCCAAGTAACCTGCAGGCCAATTCATTGGTTGCTTTACTGACCGATGTGGTGGCTCAAGCCTATCAGGAACTGTTGGAGACATACGCTATTGTGGTGTACCAAAATCTGATTGATTGGATTAAAGCCAATGAGCAAATGTTGAGAAACTTCTATTTGACTTGTACAGTAAAGTTGGAATGAAGCTCTGAATTGTCAATTTGTCAAGTGCTCGATGGAGCGAATAATGTAATTGCCCTTCTCCTTACCAGAATTTAATTCCTTGCCAGTGTATCACAGCAACGGACTAGATTGCCAAAGTTGAAAGAACCTCCTTTACCTGTGTTTAATGGTGAGATTAGCGGATATGCTACTTTTAGAGAATTGTTTGGTGTTCACGTTAACAGATGCACTGATTTAAATAATGTAACAAAGTTTACATATTTGCTTGGTGCCATCGAGAAAGAACCACTTACAGTAGTCAAGGCTTCAAGTGGAACGGCTGCTAACTATGACACTGCATAGGGTTGCTGGAACATTACCGTGGTAACTAGCAGCAAACATTAGTTGTTTTGCATCGGCAACTCGCCAATATCTTTGTTCCAAAATTCAACTGTGTGGATTTGAAAAATTTCCGCATCAAGTTGACAGTGTTGCTAGAGCAAATTAAATACTTGAGTACAGCAGATGTGGGGCAGGGAATGGTCATGAGTTTGATTAATCAGAAGCTCTCTTCAGGCGATATATATCGTAAAGTTGTGGATTACTTGAGGAAGTGTGGTCACACTTTAGATGAGATTTCTGAGGCACTTGATTTCTTCATTAGGAGTTTGGAGGACGATGCATTGCAAAAGGGAGAGGACAAGCCCATAAGGCCTGAAACAGTTGCATTTCAAACCCCTTGTACTAGAACGTGTCCATTTAGCCAAGGTGAGCATTCGGCAAGCAATTGTACCAATCACACCACTGATGAAGGCCGAAGGCAACAGTTAATACATTCCCGTAGGTGCTTTAAATGTTTAGGCAAGCCATAGTAGCATTCAATGTAACAGACAGAATTGTAAATTATGTAATGGTAGACATCATAACTTGATTTTTAGTAATAATGCTTTCGAGCCTCAGTCAAATCCACCTGCTGGGCAGTTCAACAAAGTAAATTTTCAGAGTCAGTCATCAAGTCTTGTCACATCTAAGCCAGTAAAGACCAATGTAGAAATAGAAATCCCGAGGGTTCTAACGTGAGTAGAGTGAGTGAGAATAAAAAGAGTGATGAAAAACCCTGTGTGAATGCAAAGTCAGTAAATGCATCTGACTCAGGACTACCATCGACACTGTTACCGACCGTGTCAGCCATCTTGTGTGCCCAGAGATGACCGGCTCCGACCAGGGTGTTTTTAGACACCGGGAGCCAACGTAGTTTTGTATCAAGTCAACTATCACAGAAATTAAAGTTGGCAGTGATAAAGAATGTCTCCCTTAGTATTGCACCATTTGGATCCAATGTTATTAATGGAGAATATGATTTGGTTTCTTGTAAAGTTCAGATGGGAAATAGGGTAATAAGGACAAAATTGATAGTGCATGACAATGTGAACACGCCCATCTACAACTTGGGCTTAGTTAATGTAAAAATCATTTGCAAAACAAAGGGCACAAGATGGCAGAAGAGGAAGTTCATAGAGACGTGTTGAAAAATGTGAATGTGCTCATCGGTGCCGACTATTTTAATCACTTCATCCTTAGTATGGACAAGTGTGATGGGGTCAGTCTTTTCATGACTCATCAGGGGTATCCCCCTATGGGAAGGTCCCTCAGTGGGCACTTATGGGAGTTGACACCACTACCATGAAACCCTTGCGTATCTGCCTTTCGTGATGAACAACGTTTGAGTATCAATTACCATAATACCATTGCACAATTAAATGCTTTAGAAATGAGATTTGATTGAGATCCTAGTTACCGAACCGCTTACGAGCAAGTCCTTCAGACTTATCTCGAAGCTGGGTTCATAGAGGAAGTCCCCAACTCGAGAATAGAAGGCTACTACATGCCTCATTTTGGTGTTAAGAAAGAGAGCTGTACTAACCCCCTTAGGATTGTGTTTAATGCCTCCTCCAAGTAAAAGGGAGGAATCTCCTTGAATGATTGCTTGTATCCAGGTCCCAGTTTAGTTGAGTTGTTATACGACCTTTTGTTAAAGTTTAGAGTAAACCCCTATGCACTAACCGCTGACATATCTAAAGCCTTCCATCAAGTTCTCCTACAGGACACCAAATATACACAATTTCTGTGGTACAAGGCGCCATCACAAGTGGCTACCTTTGCTTTCAGGGTCGTAGTATTTAGAATGACGACCAGTCCTTTTCTCCTTCAACAAGTTCTTCAGACTCATTTTAGGGTAGCCAGGAAGGCAGAGTTAATAAAATCGTTTTATGTTGTCAATTATACTGCCACCTATCCTACTGAGGGAGAAATGTGGGATAATTATTTAACTGTTAAACAGCTTTGGGTGAAGTTAATATGCCATTGAGAGGCTGGGTGAGTAATAGACTAGCCTTTGATCAACAGGTAGGAGTTGAGGAGCCCACTGAGATTTCTGTGTTAGGAATGTTATGGGATAGGAATAGTGATCAGATGTGCTTGAAGCCCTTCAAACGGGTGAGACAATTGCCTAGTGACTGGGTTCCCATGAAACTTAGGGTCCTTTCCTTGTTAGTATCAAACTTTGATCTGTTAGAGTTGGTCAGTCCAACATAAGATAGAGGAAAGTTGTTTTTACAGAAACTGTGGGAAGAAGGTAAGGATGGGATGATGTTCTTGACCTCAGACAGACAGACAGAGGCTATGAACATCTTAGAAGAGTTTGTCAAAATGAATAAGTTAAAATTTAGGAGAGGAATTTTGATAGGTGGATCAGAAATTCATGTCTTTTCTGATGCCTCAAGTAAGGCATATGGGGCGGTAGCCTATGTCAGGGGAAGTAAGGGAGAAACTAACCTGTTGACTAGTAAAATGAGAGTAACCCCCAGGAAAAAACAATGACTGACCATACCTAAATTAGAGTTATTAGCCTTGTTATTAGGAATTAGGTTAGGTAGAAATTTAAATAATTTGTTAAAAGTCAGTACAGCTGTAAATTGGACTGACAGTAAGTTCACTATATAGCCTGGATAAATAGCAAAGAGGACAATAGGAATGTATTTATAGCTAGTGGGGTAGGAGAAGCTAACTCTATTTTACAGGAGTGTGGGATGATTCTGAAGCATGTGCTGACCAAAAGTAATCCAGCAGACCTTCTGTCCCAAGGGACTGGTATGAGAGAGCTGACAGACAGCCAACTGTGGCACCAAGAATCCCAGTTTCTTCATGTTGAAGGTCCTGCCAATCCCCCACAGCTATTAGATGAAGCCTAGCTAAGCCAGGCTAATAAGCAAGTTGTAGCCGCCCTCAGTGAACTACAGGAGGAAGTAGCCATGATACAAACTGCAGACATCTGGCCTATAATGGAGAGTATTGTTGAATTTAGCGTTTTAATAGGTATTATGAAAAAGTATTGAAATTTTTAAAAAGTAATTCTAATCCATTTTAGAAACTTGCTTAATTGGAACAAAGGCATTATTTACCTTCAGTTTTTAGTTATTTGGAAAAGGGATCAAAAGTACCCAATGATATCATTAATTTTGTTAACCGATTAGGGTTAGTTTTGATTGAAGGCATAATATACTCGAGAAATAGATTAAAGAATGCTGTAGGAAATAGAGATAATTTAATCTTGTTACCCACTAAAGGGAAATTAGTACAATCATACCTGAGACACTTGCATACCTTAAACATGCATTGTGGCGTGAATTTGCTAATAGCTATTTTTTGCTAGGAATTTTGGTATCCAGGATTGAGATGGTTGGTGAAAAAGGTGGTAGGTGGATGTATAACTTGTATTAAAGCCTTCAGGCCCCTCTACACTGCCCATCTGCACCGCTGCTCGCCATTGCATGAACACAGATGTCACGTCCGTTTGCTTGTATTGGTCTCGACCACACTGGACCTGTCCAGGTAGAAGGAGGGATAGGCTATATCCTGTTGGTAACTTGCATGAACAGCCGAGCCATCTACCTAGATTAATGTTCAACCCTCGATGCTGCCACCTTAATCTTGATACTCAGGAGACTCGTTGCGATGCATGGGATGCCCTGCAGTATCTACAGCGACAATCACCAGACGATGAAGCAGATGTGTCATCAGTATTTCCGTCTCACTGACACCCTGAGAATGTTTCGACATCGGTGGCAGATGGAGTACTTGAGTTCATTGCAGGAGAGGCATGACTTCCGAGTGGGACCTAAATCTTCACTGAGTGTTGGAGACATTGTGTTAGTGAAACTCGACCATAGAAAGGGAGTTACTGACCATTGGGCAGAATTGTTGCCATCTATCCAGATGACGGTGGTGTCATACACTCTATTAGTGTGCTCTATGAAGGGGGAAAAACTTTGCGACCAGTTGAACACATCATTCCCCTTGTGAGTGCATGCGAGGATAGTGAGGATGAAGAAAATGACGATAATGAACACATTGATGAAGTGAATGAGAAAGAGGGCACTGCACAGAGTGTGGGAGTTGACAAAGGAGAAAGTGTAGGTTCTTGCATGAATAGTGAGCTCACACAGAGAGAGATGGAATAGTTAAGTGAACGTGCAAAGCAATTGGACACTGATACAAGTGAGTGAGCGAGACCAAAAAGAAGGGCAGCAATAGCCCAAAGACTTAGAATGCAGGAATGGGTTAAGAATGACGATATATAGTGTAATATATAACCCAAGATAAGACTTGTGGAGGTTGTAGCAAAGTTAGAGAGGACTTGAAGTGATAGGAAATGGGTGTTATCTGTGTTGTTGCTTCGTGCTGCCAAAACACAGTGCATAAGCATGTTTGAATGTACGAAATGTCATGTAAACCCCATTGTATGGCGCGAATTAGGTGTCATTATGCTTTGTGAGAGCAATTACTCTCATGTTTGAATTGTTGTAAGTCTGTCACAATCTGCCTTTCAGTTGTAGCACTGCAACTGAGTGCAGGTCGCGACGAATCTCAGATCTTCGAGCCTCACCTGTGTAACCTTCCTACTGCTGTCCCGTTCAGCCAGAAATTCTGGTGTGGAGTGTATCGTGAAATAATTGGATCCGTTTTTTCTCGACAATCCTCCACAACGTTCAGGATAAGCGAGGGGGGGCGGGTAAGCAGGCAGCAGAGTTCGTGGTTCTCATTTTTCTGTAAATATGTTCTAGTATTATTTGTGTCCGGTGAATTGCCGGTATTAGCAGTGTCATGAATATCAGAGAGGCTCTCTTTTAAATAATTCAAATGCATTCTTTGGTAAAATAAGCTATGTAGAAATTTTGAAAGGGAACCGAGGTAACAACAAGACATGTAGAGGGGCAATATGAGTCTTTCTTGAGGGCATGTCACTGAGGTAAGCTGACCACTCTCCAAGTTGTCACTTCCCCAGCTAAGTTGTTCATTTTGTAGTCAAGAGCTGGTTCATTACTTTGCTAAGTTAATCCCTCTACATTTTTGCCATCCGAGGCTTGATATAGTTAATATTCGTTAAAGTATATCCTAATTATTCAGAAATAAGTTTTGTACAAAATTGTAACTTTCAGAAGCATATTTTTTTTAATTTTTTATAACTTTTTCAGAGTTGTGTCTTTTGCCAGACCGCATGGTCCTTGAGACTTAGTTTAATGTATGTTAAATTTAAATAGTCTATTTTTTTAAATAAAATTGTAAAACCCTGCCTGATCTTGATAGACCTTCGCTTTGATGTTTGCTTATAGTGCCCTTCAGGCCTGATCATCCCAGTCCCACACTGTCCGGGACTTAGAACCCTCCCAGTCGTGGGGAAAAATTCGCGACACTCCCTATCAATGGTATTCACTGGACACCAATAAAAACAATCAGAAGATTAAGCCTAATTGAATCTCCCCTCCATCAAAGGTAGACTTATTCATTAGGCACATATCAAAGATTCCAAATGTATTTTAAAAATCTCTTCCTCTCCATCTAAAGTATTCATCAGACACCAGTCATAGGCACAGACCTAATGTACTATGTATTTCAGGAATTCTGAGTCAACTTTTTGGCAATATCTTTCAAATTAATTGATGGACTGGTGTGTTACTTCGCAACAGTGTGTTTCACACCCTCCCCTAATATTTGGTAATAAATTCAATGTCCAAATTCAGTTTTTTCAGGCACTTTATTCTTGAAATTGATGGGGCAGTCAGCAAACTGATTAATGCTTTCGTACATACGAGCTTTGGCACTACTGAACTTACAATAAATTCCTCATTACCCCCAACTTTCCTCTTCGACCCCACCATTCTTCTCCCCACTTTTCCTTGACGTCATTACGCCCCGTAGCATACTTTACTTTCTTTGAATGTGATTTTTATTTTGTTTGCATAATTTTGTGATGAAAAGTTATTTCATGTTTATTCTAAATTCACTGTGTTGCATATATAATAAAAAATAATGGGTTAAAATCACAGAACAATTTATAACCATTTGAGACCTTGTACACAAAGTCATAGATGTGGGTCAATAAATCAGTTTTATCTTTCCCTTATTCTCTTTTATATATGACTGAGAAATATAATCATAAGCAATATCTTATCTATTCAGATTTATTCTTAATTTTTGGCCAGCTTTCTCCCGGCTGTAAACTTCAAGAAGGCGTATAGCAAATGCATTTCTGCATCCACTGGAACATTTCATTATGTAAGCCATAACTCTAAACAGTGACAAGACAACCTTCTCTGTAGTTACTAGATACACAAGTGATAAACCCATCGTTTAACTTGACATATCATTCATCAACTACAAAGATTTCAGAAACCCCTAAATTCTGTATAACCATCTAGGTCGTTAGCTCATTTCATCCTACATTGCTCAATTGAAAAATTGCATGCTAATATGTGACTGAAAACATTCCATTACATAACAAATATTGTGAGGAGAGAGAGAGAGAGAGAGAGAGAGAGAGAGAGAGAGAGAGAGAGAGAGAGAGGAGAGGAGAGAGGGTGGGGAATGAATGAACAACAGACAGGGAAGTGAGACTTAAAGACAGGAAAGGTCGATGTTGGGAGGGATGCATACCCCAAGAGCGCTTATCCGAATGAATTCGTAAATCTTAACTGGCTAGGTTTGGCTATGTCCTAAAATTCACGAGTAAAGTGCCTTTAAAATCTATGTTTGGACAAGGAATTCTTTTATAAAAAATTAGGCAAGTGTGTGAAAAACTCTGTTTCGAAGCACCATACCAGTCAATCAATTGGTTTGAAAGATATTGGCAAAAAACAATGACAAACTTCCTGAAGTACATAGTAGTCATGGTATGGACAAAACGCGCTGGAATTCAAAGATCACAAATGAATGTTCCCCAACAACATTTACACTACTTACCTGATACGTAAAGCCATACGCTACCGCCGCTAGCTAGTCGTTGAAATTATATTACTTGAAAGAAAAAGATACATAATTAAAAGACTATCAATCTACTTGCCTTATCGGTGATGGGTGGGGGGTATCGTTCTCAGTTAACACTCTGCTGGTCCCTCGCTTGATTCACCGACCGGCCAATGAAGAATTAGAGGAATTTATTTCTGGTTATAGAAATTCATTTCTCGTTATAATGTGGTTCGGATTCGACAATAAGCTGTTGGTCTCGTTGCTAGGTAACCAACTGGTTCTTAGCCACGTAAAATAAATCTAATCCTTCGGGCCAGCCGTATGAGAGCTGTTAATCAAGTCATTGGTCTGGTTAAACTAAGGTATACTTAACTTACTTGCCTTATTCACTTTACCCACTCCCTCCTTCCCTGCAATATCCCAGGCTACTCCGACCGCCTCCCATTACCAACCTCCATCGCATGAAAGTAGGGCTAATGATAACAGTTATTTTAAAATTACCCTCACCAACAAACGAAGCCTTAAATTGCATATGTTTATTGAACATTTACTGCTCAGAATGACTTTTTCTTTCATTTCCCAAAATATTTGGATAAATTAGTGCTACACTGTATATATATATATATATATATATATATATATATATATATATATATATATATATATATATATATATATATATATATATATATATATACATATATATATATATATATATATATATATATATATATATATATATATATATATATATATATATATATATATATATATATATATATATATATATATATCTTCTTCGTTTTAACGTGCATTTTTTCCCCATTATTATATGGGGTAATATACGATGCCTTCTTTGAAGGACTTGGATATATATATATATATATATATATATATATATATATATATATATATATATATATATATATATATATATATATATATATATATATATATATATATATATCTATCTATATATATATATATATATATATATATATATATATATATATATATATATATATATATATATATATATATATATATATTCTGACTGATCAGAGAATATGGACACTTTGTTATCCGTGTAGACATCAAAGGGATTATGTATGTAATCAACGGATAGGTTTGCATAAAAAAGCAAATGGGTGTTACAGACTAAATACACACACACACACAACAAAGCCACTACAACACCTTCTAAAAAAACATAACAAACATCTCACACGTCTCGAACTCTCGACCTACCCGTGCAACAACTTTTCGCTGCTGGGAAGAAAGGGCGTTGGGTCTGGTATGATACATGTAACATACGCTACCGGGGTCTAAGCGATGTCAGGCAGGGCAGCCGATCGAGACTACGGTCTACCCCAAAGCCAAATCAAAAGTCCTTGAAAAGAAGGCATCGTACTTATCCCATACAAAAATGGAAAAAAGCACGTTAAAAGAAAGAAGAAAAATATAATATATATATATATATATATATATATATATATATATATATATATATATATATATATATATATATATATATATATATATATATATATATACATATACATACACATACATATACACACAGATTTTTGCGCTTACTATAACTATGGGCATATGTTATATTATATAGTATTATTGTATTAAGAATGGCAACGATAATTATAGCTTCATAAGGAAAATAATATTTTCTTTCTTCATTGGCACGTATCAAACATTTTGCAATAATGGTAGTGTTTGTTACCCTTTTCACTTGTCACTTTTTATAAAAGCTATTATGAGCAAGGGCCCGTTCTCAGATGGCCAGCTTTATCGAACCCCAACAACACCCATTGGGCAACTGCAACATTCGTGTTCGTCATACTGGTTCCCAAGGAACTTGTCATCTAAAAATTAAGTGAATTTTCTCTTTTCGGTATTAAAAATTGGACTGATTATCTATCAACATGAAGGTTTGAAAAAAAAATCGAATTCCCTGCCTCGCAAAGTAAGCAAAATTGTTAAAAACAGGATTCTCATCCGTATCGGAACTTGATCAAAACTTTTCCTTTGACCGTAATCTACTCCTCCACAAAATCTCACCTAAATCCTTTTCCAAATTTTAAGATATCAGCGACCCACAGATGTTCAGGCGTACAGTCTCTGCTGGAAACGAATACATAATGAACGTGGAAATAATAAAAGAAAAAAAAATAAAGAACTGGATAAGGGGAATAAATCCCATCCTAATTAAAACCTTCAGAAATATGAGGCCTTTTTATGTAGGCACCAGTTCCGCCAACCTTCTTCCTGAAAAAAATGGGATTGAATTTATTCTAGAATGGTAATGGAAAAAACTAAGTGAAAAATTCCCAACGACCCTTTGGGTTAAGGCCTTCCTAGGCCTTTGAAGAACAGTTCGATCTCGTAATCAAAAATTATCTTTCATTTTAGAGCTCAGAGATTAACTTATAGCTATTAGAATGGACATCATCAAACTCGGTTCGCTGGTTTTTTCAGGAACTAACCTTTTCTTTTGTTAATAATGACATTATTTTTTGCCTTCTCGTCTTTTGCTGAGAGTTTCTCATTAGAGTGTTCTTCCAGAAAAGCTGGATTGGTGTTTTATGGGATAAAACAAATACGATAACTGTGGTGATTCAAACTAAGGTCGATGAAAGATGCGTTATTTCACACCACTAGATAAAATATAGAAAATTCAATATATTTGTCCAAATATATATATCCCACCGAATCAGGTATTAATTTCCTATTCTGCCTTTGTAGATATTCTGAAGTCTC
Source organism: Macrobrachium rosenbergii (assembly GCF_040412425.1). Taxonomy (NCBI): domain Eukaryota; kingdom Metazoa; phylum Arthropoda; class Malacostraca; order Decapoda; family Palaemonidae; genus Macrobrachium; species Macrobrachium rosenbergii. The sequence goes on from NC_089753.1 coordinate 64,747,301, forward strand.
TCTAAGCCTCGCACACTGACACTCAACGCCATGCGCAAACATCTTCATATCTATGTTTCGTGTTTCATTTCCATTAAAGAAAATGGAAGAATAACTGTGATTATAGATACTTTATATTTATACACGAATAAAACGGAAAAGTAATCAACGAAATTTATAAACTGTCATTCAGTTTACTTTTACAACAATAGCTGGGTCGATAAATTTACTGTGATATCAAGATATAATATATTTAACAAAGAGAAGGGAAGACGGTTTCTGCTACAGTTTAGACTAATTTTAATATACTTCGGGAGAATGATATTTAAAATAATCTGTTTGAACTAAGAAAGAATAATTGTATTAAAGCTGGTTACATGCATATCTGTAAGCAGTATTTGTGGAAAGTCTATTTTTCTCTATATTCATTCTAGCTGCATCAACGTCTGCAAGCAATTACAAGTCGGAACTGTTTATACGAGAATTTTAGTATCGGTTGTGCAATTAATTCACTGGTCAATGAATAAGTAAACACATTCCAACAAAGGTCATACCAATTTTCGACGAATAAGCTTTAATCTACTTTGTCTCTCTTTATTTCATTATTGGAATTTCATAGATAGATATAATTCGACAGCAATCCAGAGAGAAAAGTTGTCACAGCCTTGTTCAGTAGTTTTTACCGTTTGATACGCAAAGCTTGTTTTCTGGTATGTTATGCAAACTTTCAGAAATTATCAACGTGAAAGTGAGTGAACTAGTTTTACGACAGCATCTGTCTAGTTACCATCTTTCAACACTCAGCAGTATCAATTCTATGTGTGAAATTCCCAGCTAACGATTGAGTTCTGAGGGCTATTGATCTTTGTTCTCCCAACAGCTCCCCCCCTCTGTCTCTCCCTCCCTCTCTCATACACACGCACAGACACACAAGAATACACGCTATTTGGCTATAAAAGAAAACCTTCATGACACAACTCATGAAGACAAATGGTGGGCAACTCCCAGATATGCACTTTCCTTTGTTGACTCAATAGTTTCTCCTTTTGGCTAATGTGTCTGACAGTAAGAAGAGTTGTGAGAAATTCGTCTAACCTTATTCCTGTTTTTATGTTGCTAAACTGGTCTGTTTACCTTTTATGTCTCCTGACATTAAGACTCTTTTAATCACCCTTCGTAGCTATGAAGTAAATACCTATGATGCATCTTCAATTTTTTTAATCCCCCTATTACTTAACTCCAGAGTTGACTGTTGTTTTTCATAAGTTAGCTAGAGAGATTTCATTTTGCAGCTGCTGGAGAACTTGTAATGTTACTCAGATTGGTAATTGTAGCTGGGATAGCTTTAATCGCAGTTTCTAATCGAATCCCAACTTCTATGATTACCATATTATGTAGTTTTAAACGTCCGTTAGAGGAGCGTCAGGATGTCTATGCTGTAAATAGTCACCTATCCCATAGTTTGTAGTTTGGTTTTCAGTATTCTAGTGTCATACAGAGATCCATAGATTCCGGTCATGAAGTTCGTATGCCTTGTCTTCAGGCCTTTGTTTACAAATTTAGGCAGATAGAAGTGTGAATATCATTATATTCTTTTATTATTGCTGTATCTTAACTAACAGATTTCAAAGAATGGTGGTTGACTGACCCTCTAGTGACTACAGGACTAGTCTTTTGGTGCTCCTCAGTGAATGTTGTTGGTCCATTACTTTTTATGTGATATACGTTAAATACCAGCATGCTGCCAACCAGTTAATCCAGCTATGAGAGGGTATCCATGTTATTTCATGACGAAGATATGTATGTGTATGTGTATATATATATATATATATATATATATATATATATATATATATATATATATATATATATATATATATATATATATATATATATATATATATATATATATATATATATATATATATATATATATATATATATATATATATATATGTATATATATATATATATATATATATATATATATATATATATATATATATATATATATATATATATATATATATATATATATATATATATATATATATATATATATATATATATATATATATATATACTGTATGTATGTATGTATGCATGCATGTAAGTATTATATATATGTGTGTATGTGTGTGCTTGTGTACACAGATTTTTTCTTCTTATTTAAACTTTACGTGATGTGGGAAAACCTGGTAAACCAGGGCGCTTTGTTAAAGCCCAGAAAAGCACATCATTATTCTCCGAAACATCATCCTAAACCCTAAATTAGAGTGTGATTTTAATGGCCAAAAGGAAAGAAGTCCTCCTCCTTATCACACAGAATCCACTAAGATGTGGATAACCTCAAGTTTTAAAAAATCCTAGTAATGTTAACCTCATATTTGAACTAAAATTATAATAACAATTCAGTATTAGCTTTATTAGCCTAAATGTTAGCTCTGAAAACTATTTTTATCATTGTTATATGTTGCTGCTACTTTTGTTGTTACAAGTCATCATACACCCTTTTAAAACTCTAAAGGCTAATAACTTTATTAACAATTCTCCTGACAGAAGGCTTTTCAAATGCAGAAAAACAGATGTATATACATCTATATATATAAAAATGGATGTAAGTATGTGTGTGTGTATGCTCCACATACACTCTAAAACGCATTGAGCAATTTCAGTCAAGCTTGATATACATATGACTTACTATCTCAAAAAGAACACTGTGGGTAAGACATCACTGGCACCAAAGGGTGGTGGGGGCAGGGGATGTGGGAGGGTGGTGACATGTAAAAATAACGAAAAACGACAGATATTAGTGTCTAATCCACAGTTTTCGAGGTCACTGAGATGAATAATGACACTCCCTATGCCCTTTCAGTCCAAGTTCAACCCTGATAGGAAGGGGGATTGAGAAGGGGTGGAAAGGGGTTGACATGTCAAAGTAACTGAAAACGGCAGACATTTGTGTCTAATTCATAGTTTTTTAGATCACTGAGGTGAATAGGGACACTCCCAAGGACATTTCAGTCCAAGTTCAGCCCCGATAGGAAGGGGGTGTGTTGAGAAATGGTGGGATGGGGTTGACATGCAAAAATAACTGAAAAACGACAGATATTAGTGTCTAATCCATAGTTTCCGAGGTTGCTGAGATGAATAGTGACACTCCCAAGGCCCTTTATGTCCAAGTTCAACCCTGATAGAAAGGGGGTTGATAAAGGTGGGAAGGGGTGCCATGTAAAAATAACCAAAAATGACAGATATTAGTAGCTAATCCATGGTTTTCGAGCTTGCTGAGATGAAAAGTGACACTCCCAATGCCCCTCAAGTCCAATTTCAGCCCCGATAGGAAGGGGGGTGTTGAGAAAGGGTAGGAAAGGGTGACATGTAAAAATAACTGAAAACGACAGATATTAGTGTCTAATCCATAGTTTTCGAGCTTGCCAAGATGAAAAGTGACACTCCTGATGCCCCTTAAGTCCAAGTTCAGCCTTGATAGGAAGCTGGGAGTGAGAAGGGGGTGGGAAGGTGGTGACGTAAAAATAACTGATATTAGAGGCAAATCCAACAACAGATATTAGAGGCTAATCCATAGTTTGCAAGCTCATTGAGATGAATAGTGTCACTCCCAATGCCCTTTAAGTTAAAGCTCAGCCACGATAGGAACCTGGAGTGAGGAGGGGTGAAATATAAAATGTCAAAAATGCTGGGCAATGTAATTGAAGCAACTATCTTAGCAGGAAAGGGAGAGAGTGAGAGAGAGAGAGAGTAGAGGGGGTGTGGGAGGAGAGAGAGAGAGAGAGAGAGAGAGAGAGAGAGAGAGAGAGAGAGAGACAGACAGACAGACAGAGAGAGTTTATTGGTTATTCAGAGTTTTCCTGGGCAGCGCTGTTGGTTGGCTAGCTAATAATATATATATATATATATATATATATATATATATATATATATATATATATATATATATATATATATATATATATATATATATATATATATATATATACATATTTGTGTGTGTGTGTGTAAGAGGGCACCAAAACAGATAATGAGCATAGTGGAAACTTCAAGGGCATTTTTGAATCGCATCCACGATGACCCAGTCAATTTGTGCCTGAAATTAGTAATCCTGGATAGTATATGAGTTCGTCATTTGGAAAATGACTCGGTGATTTAAATGGAAATACCATGGTTCTTCTCTCAGCCCCAAGTTCATGCACAAGACAGAGAGGAGAAAAATAATTAACAATATTTCATATGTCTCCACTATATATCAAGAATGCTCATGTAGAAAAGGAGAGGGATGGTGAACAAAGAAAGTCCGCTATGTCAAAATGTGAGACTTTCACTTGGTTCGCCTGACTGATTTGCCCTTAAATGATGGCTTTAATTGGAGCAAGAGAGACTGAAGCTGATCCACGATCTAGGAAGAGATCAAGTAGAAAAGATGAATAGTAGCGGATGGAAATCATTGCAGCTTATCTTCATTGCCCTTCTAGTAAGTCATACGATAAAGTCGTTGCATTGAAGTGCAATTGAATCATGCTACTTCGGGGTCAAATGTATGAATCTTTCATCAGGACAGATGCATTTTTAAGTTACTGAAATGTTTTTATTTTGCTCTTTGTCAAAAAGTCAACAGTAATAGAACAAAAATATATTTTTTCTATTGCTGCTGACTTTTAGACAAAGAGCTAAATAAAAACATTTCAATATCTGTATACTGGGGTCTGATACTACGTGCATACGGACAGCTTCTCTTTGTTTTGAATGGTTAAAAAACTTGTCATTCACGATAGCCTTTAATATCGGTAGAAAAAATTTGCGAAAGTAGGTTTCAGGTCATTTTAATCATTCACCACTATTTTCATCATCTTCGTTATTCTCCTTACAGATTATTCATTACTGAAGCAAATGACATTTACTTACCGGTAGATATTTTCAAATATTTATATTTCTTCTTCTGACCTATTACATTAATTATTTATGTCATCTTTTCTACAACCATCTCAAGCAACGACAACGCAACAAGCAAACCCAGTTTCGAATGTTTTCTGTCTCTTCACACGATTCCTACCACAGAACATTTTCCTCTTTACTTTTATTGCAATATTTTATGAGTATTCATTATTTTCTTTCGTTCCCTGTTTCATACATTTAAGTTAACTGTGAAAAGAGTTACTTCAAAAGGATATCTATCTGGTTTGTAATACTTTTAAAAATATAAGCGAAATATAACTTTATTTTACTCATTGCAATGTTAAGTACCCATTGCATATCATCACTATTACCACATAATTCCTGTAAGACGATAATAAGACTTGCATACGTACCGATAAATTGTCAGACTGACACCTAGGAATGACTGAAATGCATACGAGGCCAAGGGTTGGTGACGAAGAGTGGCTGGCCGCTTTCTCCTCTCTTTGCTGGACGATTGGGTGATCCGCAAAGAGGCTAGACACCCCCACCTCACCAGTGCCAGCTCACTGAGCAGCAGACTCCTATACATTTTACCTGGAGGAGTGAAAAGTCATTACTTATTTGAAAGCTATTTTAAAATTTTATTTTCAATATCTTTAATTCCTTGAAACAAATAATCTTACATTTTAAGTAAGGATGTTTAGCTAACTGAATCTCATTCAGTTCACATTCATAAAATAATGACCTCATGTTGGGCAAGCATGCAGTACTGAGACAAAAAATGTATACAGTGTTCAGTGCGAATAGTGGATAGAGATATTGCACTGTCTCTTATTCTAGTAAAATCTAAAGAAAACGAGGTTTTCCAGGGTAGGAAGAGACAGGAATGACAGATGATAACTATGAAACAATATATGTCGCAATTTACCCAAGTAGTAAGATTTAGGTCACAAAAAATAACTATATCACAGAAGTTAGGCTACAGAAAACTCGGTAAACCGTTTTTCCATAAATACATTCACGGACTCACAAAGCATGTACAGTAAGGCATGGAAAGCATATCGTATATCTTTCTATCTGCTAACACACACAGACATGCACACATACACACAAATATATATATATATATATATATATATATATATATATATATATATATATATATATATATATATATATATATATATATATATATATATATATATATATATATATATATATATGTGTGTGTGTGTGTGTGTGTGTGATATATATATATATATATATATATATATATATATATATATATATATATATATATATATATATATATATATATATATATATATATATATATATATATATATATATATATATATATGTTGTAGTGTAGAATAGATAGGGAAATTAAATAGAAAAGAGAGAGAGAGAGGGAGAGATAGAAAGAGAAAAAGTTAGGAGAGAGAGAGAGAGAAATAAGAGTAAAGAGAGAGGCAAAGAACACAGGGATAACGGCCAAATGCTGTTGTGTCGTGTTATCAATACTGATGAGATGTTTACATTGCAGTATATCGTGTTTAAGCCATAAAAACAGTCGTAAAAATGGGAAATAATGGCCTCGCGATTGAAGCCAAGCAAAACATGAGTCAGCACAGTCTAAATGCTTACAACAGCTGATTCTATAGCCTTCTCCGGAAGGTGTTTTTCGTGGAAGTTCCAGGAATTTGGGGTTGGCCCAAGTGATATACTTCTTCAACCTCCAATCAATTAAGTGTGGGAGGGTCTTTCCCACACCCTCCTAAGATCACCTCCTATCAAGTCCTCTAAGGAGAGATTTGAATCACACCCACTACAGTCCTTCCAATCAGCTACTTGAAGGGGAGGCCTTGCTGATTAATCCTTCCAATAAGGCTAGAAGGAGGTGGAGATTTACAGATAGCAAGTTTCCTGAGGGTTCAACGAGTGAGAGACCGACGAGGAGAGGAGAGTCAGAACTGTGTCCTTCAAGGGAGAGTACTTCTCCCAATCGCTTCCGTGTTCCCCATATAGACTGATTCAAGAGTGATTCGTTTCTATCATTGTAACTTGTTAAATTTGTACTGATCTTTATAATATTAAGTACTAATTAAAGTGAAGAAATTACCGATCTCGTCTCTATACGCCTTTCTGAGAGATATCAATATTTAAAAGGAATAAATATACAAAGATAGCACATCATCCGCGAAGCGATCTGAAGGACACCTCGAAAGAAACCAAGGTAAGAAGAGAAAGACTAAAATCTATGCAAACATATAACGAAGGACGTAAAAAGAGAAATAATAAAACATTACAAATGGTGGCAGCTAAAGTGGATCCAGAAGGCGAGACGAAACAAACGAACATTAATGAAATTATCAGTGCAATTATTTAAGTTACAGTGAAACGAAATTCTACAAAACGAACTTAGATTTTTTTACGACGACGAACAAAATATATCAGAAGAAATAAAAATACTCCAGCGAATAGCAGCTTACAACAAGAACGTCGAGTGTGAATAAAACAGTTTAGTGCGTCCCGAAGCCAAAAACATTTTGAACTGTTACCGTCAACAAATTGAGCAAGACGCCGACAGCGATAATAAGCCCAGTGTTAGCGACATTGCATCGAGTGATTGAAGAAAAACAACGTACAAACTTTCAACAAGATTCCGAAAGCGGAAAACCACAGCGGAAAAACAACGCAGACGTAGTGATCCGACAGCGAAACATTCACCGCCGAATGAACAACATTTAGCGATATCACGATATCAACAACACAACACAGTAAGGAATTTACTGTCCACTCTCTCTTAATAAATAAGTGAAGATATATTTTTTTGCATCTTGCTATAAGATTGAAAATTAAGAAAACTCTCTCTAGTGAATAAAATTATTTTTTGCATAAATACCAGCATTACTCTCTATGATAAATTAATTATTTAGTAAATAATTTAGATAGGGAATTAGCTATTTTTACTCGGTTGGTGATGATTATTTGAGAAATTATAGATGTAATTTTGTGTACTTATTATAATGAATTTTAATGATATGATGCCCAATTTCATATAAAATTTATTTTGAGTATTGAAAAAGGTTTTAATTGTGCACTTGAACTCAATAGAGAATTTAATTTTTTTTTTTTTGTGTGACAATTTGACAAATTGTTTTTAATCTTAGTACAATATAACGAATTTTTTTTTTTTTTTTTTTTTTTTTGATTGATGTACTCTGAGTGAAAATTTTTTGTGTGTGGACATGCAACGAGTATTTGATGAACTACTGAACACTGTTAGACATTCACATTACGATTTAAGACCGTCGACAATTAGACGAAGTCGAATTTCAAGACTAAATTCCCACTCCGCTGTAGTGCAAGGAAATACTAACAATAATAACACAAATAACCAGAACCAAAATAGTGTTAATCATTCTAATACTACTACTAATAATAATAATAGTAACAATACTAATAATACTAATAATACTCGCACATTACAATTTTTTAATATGAACCAGGCGGCCGTCATAACAACCGCCACACGCTTCTGTGGACAGGTGGATGATTCCAATCCTGACAAAAGCAGACTCGAAGCCTATACTGTAAATCATTGGCTAGCAGATGCAGATAGTCGTATAATTTCAGGGGGAATAACAGATGAAAGAGCTAAGATAAATGAAGCCTTGTTGCTCGTCAGCTCAGAACATGGAGACGCACATAAAACTTTGAATTCCACAAGTTTTAGCAAACTTAATAACTATGTAGAATTTAAAGAAATTTGTTTATCACTCTGGGAACCAGTAAATCAGACTGACGGTTTATATAACCTAACTAGATTTCTTAACCCACAATATAAAACAATTGCTAATTTGTACGCAAGCGTGGAGAATGCAATAGAGAAAATAAGCGAAGATTTAGAAGACAGGTATTACTATAGGAGACAAGGATCAGTTTGGGGCTAGTGCCCAGAAATTAGTTGAGCTACGGCATGTATTAAATTACGTGTCATTTGGAACCATATATAATATTCTTGGAGAAGAGGAAAAGAAAGCTTTCAGAAAAATAAAACTTGATCCCAGAAAAACAAGCCTTCAAACATTGAAGACAATGAGAGAAGAAATCCAAAGGAAAGAGATAAATCTATCCAAGGAATTCGTGGGAACAACAGAAGCACAAAATGAAAGGAAAGTCAGAAATAATAATCCTAATTTTAAACTGAATAATAAATTCTATGATAATTCCAGACAAGCAGGAAATAGACCAAATACCTTCCAAGGGAAATATGCCCAAAATACTAAAAGAAAATGGAATCCAGATCAAGGGGGAAGAAACAATCTAGCAAAAGTGGACCACACAAACCTTATAGATATGGTCACAACTCAAACACAAACACTTCAACCCAAGTGAACTATTCCGCTCAAGGGGCGAGACCAAAGACAGCCTGCGAAAACTGCGGGTATACAAATCATTTTACAAATGAGTGTAGAAAACCTAGAATCTGCACGGTTTGTAAGAAAATAGGACATTTAACAAAGAATAAAGAAATAGTTGAATTAAGTAGTAACCGCTCAACATCAAATAAGTCTTCAAATCAAAGGCAATTTACCCCTACACAGAATACCACAAGAAAGTCCCTTCAAGAAGATAAATTAAGAGAAGAATTAGCAAATAGGAGAAGTGAAGGTTCATCCGCACTATCCATATTGCAGAGTAAAGAAGTTGTATTTTCCATGGATGAAGAAGAAATAATCAGAAAGGATTTACCTATCATTAAAATTCCCATACAGAATAAATTATGTACTGTCCTTATGGATTCAGGTAGTACTGTAAGCATAATTGATAAACACACATTAACAAGCTACTTAGGCGTTAAAGAAACGCTAATTCAGGGTCAAAGCAAGATAATAAAAGGAGTAGCGGGTAAACAGATAAAAGGTTTTAGGCAATGTGAACTTAGAAATAGACCTTTCGTCACATAAAACTGTTGAAAGTTTTATAGTTCTAGAAGACAGGTTCTTTCCCGCACAGGTGTTGTTCTCATATAAATTAATGAAGAAATGTGGAATTATACTGAATTGCCGAGAAGGAAAAATTAACCTTACACAAGATAATAAAAAGAGCGTATGCTTTACGCTTGAAGAAGAAAAGTTTCACCCAAATCTGATCAATTTGTCTGAGACGACTTCAACAAGCGACAAAGACATACAGAAAATAATCTATCATCAAGAGAACAATCAAATTAAAATGAATGGTAACGGAAAGGAAGAATTTCCACAATTACAGACTAGAAAGATAAGATGTGCACATCCAGAAATTATACCCTCCAACAAAGAAGTGACCCAGAAATAAATAAAGGTGATCTCCAGTGTTCTGAATATGACAAGGAACAAGACATTTATGAGGATAATTATGCAGAGATAAATACAGAACATTATAGCAATGTAGTAATCAGCTATGATAATGAAGGGAAATTAGTAAATGAGGTACTGTTGTTAAAGAAAATAAATAAAGTAGATATAAATGATATAATAGCAGTAACTGAAGAAACTAGTATAGATGCAGAACATTGTTACTTTGCAGAAACAAAAGATGAGGAAGTATGTTGTGTAAGCACTGCTGATGATAATAAAGCACAGTTAATACTAAACAGACAGGTAATTTTGCATCCAAAGTGTTTAACAAAAATACATCTAAGGGGAAAAGAAGAGATAGGAGTTAAAGATGTTCTTTTTAGTAAATGAAGAGTTACCAGAATTTGTCAGAATGGATAATTCTTTAGTCCACATGAAGGGTGATACTTGTGAAGTTTATGTCCAGAACTACTCAGATAACAAACTAACACTTTATGCAGGCATTATCTTTTGTAAAGGAATACCTATTAACAATCCATTACTAACATTAGAAGAAGCATTTTTCTCTGTAACTGGTCAAACATCTGAATTAAGCAAAGAAGTGAATAAAACAGATTTTTCAGAAAACAAAGATAGATTAATTCAAGTATTAGAAAAATACAGAGATGTAATAGCAATAGAAGGAGATAAATTAGGTAGAACAAATGTCCTAAGGCATAAAATTGTATTAGATGATGGAACAAAACCATTCTTTATTCCTAATTACAGATTACCAATAAGCCAAAGACCCATAGTTGATAATTTGATAGAAGAAATGAAGAAAGATGGGGTAGTCATTCCTTCTAAATCTCCATATAATTCTCCATTACTACTTGTTCCAAAGAAAGATGGAAATTGGAGACTTGTGATAGACTATAGAAAGTTAAATTCCAACACCATCCCCGATAGAATGCCAATGCCAGTGATTCAAGATATGTTAGCTCAGTTAGGAGGTGCAAGGATATTTTCATCTTTAGATTTACTTAGTGGATACTGGCAAGTACCTTTAGACGAAGAGTCGAAACCATTCACAGCCTTCAGCACACACAAGGAACACTTGCAATTTGAAGTCATGCCATTTGGACTCACTTCGGCTCCTTTAACGTTTGTTAGATTAATGCTTCAAATAATAGGGGATATAGAAAATGTTGCAGTTTACTTAGATGATGTTATCATTTTTAGCAAAAGATTTAGAAAGTCACCTCAAAACATTAGAAATAGTCTTGGAAAGATTAAGAAGAGCAGGATTAAAAATCAAATTAAAGAAATGTCAATTCTTAATGAAATCCTTGGAATACTTAGGACATGTAATTAGTGAAGATGGTCTGCGAATGCAAGCAGGCAAGATAAAAGCGATAGTTGAATATCCAGCTCCTACCAATTTGAAAGCATTGAGAAGATTCCTAGGAATAGTAGGCTACTATAGACCTTTCATTAAAGGCTTTGCTACAATAGCCAAACCATTAACAGAATTAACAAAGAAAGATGTCAAATATGAATGGAATAAAGAACAAGAGACAGCTTTCCAAACACTAAAGAGTAAAATGACCAGGAATCCCGTACTAGTCTACCCAGATTTCTCGAAGGACTTTTACTTAGCCTGTGATGCATCAAGTACAGGGCTAGGGGCTGTATTATTACAAAAGGACAAAACAAGAATGAGAGCAGTATATTATGCCAGTAGAGTTTTGAATGCTGCAGAGAAAAATTATAGCACAATAGAAAGAGAATGTTTAGCATTATACTGGGGTCTAAGGAAATTTAGACACATAATTTTAGGACATAAAGTCAATGTACTTACTGATCACAAACCAATTTGTGATTTGTTTAAGAAGAGAACTTTTACAAATAACAAGAAGTTCAATAGATGGTTCATTAGTGTGTTAGAATTTGCACCAGAATTCAGATATATCCCAGGAAAATTTAATACACTAGCAGATGCATTATCCAGAGCCCAAGAAGAAACAGAGAAATGTATTACCACAAATACTTTTTGTTTTAGCTGTCAAGTGGTAGATTTAGATTTGGAAAGAGTACAAATACAGCAAGGAATGGATACAGAAATCAGGCATATAATAGGACAACTAATGACAGATGAATCTTTAAAACCTGATTTTGTTTTAATTAATGGATTATTGTATAAAAGACCAACAGAGAAGAATGGTTATTCTCGACTATACATCCCGAAAAACACTAATCAGAGAAGTTTTAGAACTAACACACTCATACAAGTTAGCAGGACATCCAGGAATCAAAAGACAACTAGAATCCTAACCAGAAACTATTTTTGGCCCCATTGTAGTGAGGATGCCAAGAACTTTGTACAAAATTGTGTAGTTTGTAATCGACATAAAGGTAACGTAAATCCAAAAGCTCCACTTGAAAAATACCCATCAGAGTTGAATCCATTTCAGGTCGTATCTATGGACTTTTAGGTCCATTTCCTACAACTGTTAGGGAATAAACAAATATTAGTCTTTTTAGACTATCTAACAAGATATGTAGAGATTGTACCAGTAAGAAATAGAGATGCAATTACAGTAGCAGAAGCTCTTAAATCTAGAATTATTACGAGACATTCATGTCCCCAAGTTCTTCTTTCTGATAACGCAGCAGAATTTACTAGTGAACTTTTAAGAAAATTATGTGAATTTTATGAGATAAATAAATGTCAAATCACAGCATATAAACCAAGTTCAAATGGAGCAGTAGAAAGAACGAATCGTAAGATAAAGGATATCCTGAAAACTTTAGTTAAACCTAATACAGAAGACTGGGATTTAGCTTTGGAAGACGTACTGATTACTATAAACAATACTGTAAATGAGACAGTAGGAGAATCACCACACTACTTGTTATACGGATACGAGAAGAGACTACCAAATACGTTACTAGATGATGCAACACCACCCCGACATACTTATAACTACGATGACTATATTGCCTGGAAAACTAGACGTACATATGAAACGATCAAACAAACGAGGACTAGACTTAAGGAAGCTCAGAGTGTCCAAGCAAAGTACTATGACAAAAATACAGCTAAACCAAAAATTGTAGTAGGTGCTCAGGTATATGTTCAGAATCATGTTCCAGAAGGTCCTAATGTAAAAGTATCCGCAAAGTTCCAAGGTCCTTATAGAGTATTAGAAGTGTTGAAGTTAAATAAGCTAAAGATCATAAGTGAGAGTGATCTAAAGGAAAGAATTGTTCATACCAATCATGTAAAGGTAATAAAAACAGACTCTTGGTCCAATAAAAGAATAGTTGAATTATTGAAAGAAGTTGATCAGGAACCAATAAATAACAAATACAATTTAAGAAAAAGATAAATTTATGTAAAGTGTTGAACTATTAGATATAAACAATGTGTAGGCATTAAAATACCTCATGTATACAGAATATCTGATAAGGCTTATTCTTACAGATACAAACATGCGGTTCTTCTTGGTTATCATAACACTGCTTTATGTGTCATCTGAGGTGGTGATCCGGAAGGGTACACTACTAGAGAAAAAGGGATCTGTGAAATTAATAAAGGACTTTGGGCATAGTGAGTATTGACATTACATCAGTGCTTATCAATGAAATGACATTGAAAGAAATAAAAGGGAATTAAAATCATTAATTAGGAAAAGTGAAAATAACAGTGTTTTACCATTGTTGGAAAAACTAGATAATGACATAGAAAGTGTGTTAAATACAAGATCCAAACGATCCCTCTTACCTTTTATAGGAACAGCACTTAATCAATTATTTGGAGTCGCGACAGACTCTAATGTAGAAAAAGAAAGTGCCCGTATAGACAAACTGGAGAAATGGGCAGCAACAAGAGGCATTGTGTTAAATAAGATTATAAGCTCTCAAAACTTAAACAGTGATGAATTGAAAAATAAAGGAATTTATTAATCAAGTGAACACAAATATTAACAAAGAGATTAAGATAATAACAGATGAACAACATTTAAGTACATTTATGAACAATGTTAGATTTGTATTGCAAGACCATAAAGATCTATTAAATGCCATTTTGTTAGCCTATAAAGGAATATTAAGTCCAACATTAATAAACCCAAGAGAATTAGAGGGCATAATTAGTGATTTTTGGTAGAAGGACATTATACCCTATGGTAAAGGATATAATGGTCTATTATAATTTGATAACCACCAAGGTAGTTAAGAATAAGGTCCTTCTAATTTTACCTTTTTAATCAAAAGAGGCAGATATACTGATGTCCATACATCCTTTTCCCATGTTGATAAAGGAAAACGTAATTATCTCAAATGTCAACCACATCAATTTTGCATTAGAAGAACATGGACTAATGATGTCATTTATTACTGATGGTCAATTAAGAGATTGTATACTTTTGAAAGATAAAGAGTATATTTGCAACCTTGACAACCTGTATGAAACTACTAATGCCTATCCTTGTGTTCAAGAAACAATTGAAAACAAGAATCAAGAACAGTACTGTGTACACAATTATCCAAACATGATTTTGTTTCCATTATAGTAGAACAGTCAGTTTTTGTGTTTTCACTAAGTTCAGTAACAGCAACTATTAATTGCCATAATGTAAGTACTGAAATTAATTTCAATAATGTCCATGCTTTTGATAAGACTTGCAAGTTAGTTATTCTTTATAAATTATATTATGAACCTCATGTCTTCACAGAAATCACAATCCATAAAAATAAGCCCATACATGAACTACTCTAGTGAAGTTAAAGAATTTAAACTGTCTCAGTTAGAGTTAAAACAAATAAATGAGTTGGCTTTAGTAGATGAATTTTTCTATTACAGAGAAAATGTTTCACCAATTCTGTCTCTGTTCAATTTGGTCATAATCATTATTGTAATAATAGTGTTTGCAATTTTGGTCAAACGTGTGGTAATTTCAAATGTTGAGCAGATTATAACAGAAATAAAGAGGACCAATGAAGAGTAAAATGATCTTATACACATAATTTTGCTGAATTCTTTATGTATTATTGTTTGCACTGTGTGTTAGAACAATTAAACATTTTTACAGTATAACAATTATTATGTATATATATATATATATATATATATATATATATATATATATATATGTAATATATATATATATATATATATATATGTATGTATATGTATCTCTTTTGATTCATGATATAATATATGTGAATTTTCTACCATATATTCTTAATTGATTTTTTTGCATTAGTGCATTGACACAGTTTGTGCAATTTAAATATTTTTTGAGAATTGACTTGATGGGCAATCATATAAATGCTTTATTTTTATTTGTGATTTTGCAATCATCCATTGAAATATATTCTTTTTGTCACACTGAGGGCAGTGTGAGGTAGCGTGACCGAGTGATGTTGTGGTGTAGAATAGATAGGGAAATTAAATAGAAAAGAGAGAGAGAGAGAGAGAGATAGAAAGAGAAAAGTTAGAGAGAGAAGGAGAGAGAAATAAGAGTAAAAGAGAGGCAAAGAACACAGGGATAACGGCCAAATGCTGTTGTGTCGTGAAGTGTTATCAATACGCCCCTGTTTACATTGCAGTATATCGTGTTTAGGGCCATAAAAACAGTCGTAAAAATGGGAAATAATGGCCTCATGATTGAAGCCAAGCAAAACATGAGTCAGCACAGTCTAAATGCTTACAACAGCTGATTCTATAGCCCCGCCTTCTCCGGAAGGTGTTTTCGTGGAAGTTCCAGGAATTTGGGGTTGGCCAAAGTGATATACTTCTTCAACCTCCAATCAATTAGGTGTGGGAGGGTCTTTCCCACACCCTCCTAAGATCACCTCCTATCAAGTCCTCTAAGGAGAGATTTGAATCACACCCACTACAGTCCTTCCAATCAGCTACTTGAAGGGGAGGCCTTGCTGATTAATCCTTCCAATAAGGCTAGAAGGAGGTGGAGATTTACAGATAGCAAGTTTCCTGAGGGTTCAACGAGTGAGAGACCGACGAGGAGAGGAGAGTCAGAACTGTGTCCTTCAAGGGAGAGTACTTCTCCCAATCGCTTCCGTGTTCCCCATATAGACTGATTCAAGAGTGATTCGTTTCTATCATTGTAACTTGTTAATTTTGTACTGATCTTTATAATATTAAGTACTAATTAAAGTGAAGATATTACTGATCTCGTCTCTATACGCCTTTCTGAGAGATATCAATATTTAAAAGAATAAATATACAAAGATAGCACATCATCCGACGAAGAGATCTGAAGGACACCTCGAAAAGAAACCAAGGTAAGAAGAGAAAGACTAAAATCTATGCAAACATATAACGAAGGACGTAAAAAGAGAAATAATAAAAACATTACATATAATATATATATATATATATTATATTATATATATATAAATTTATATATATATATATATAGTATATATATGATGCCATAAAGATATATATATATATACATGTTCAAAATGTTATTTACAAATTGGTTATCTACACTACGTTTTCACTGTGTATGTTTAATATATATAATATCTTCATTAACTAAGAACAAAATCCCCTTCAAAATGGCAGACATCATGGATCTAAGTTAATTAGGTACAATGTGAAGCTCGAAGATAAAAAGATTACATTGGGTTGGTATTGTCCGAAAACCTAAACTGGACGTTCCAAACTCGATTTTAATCACAATTAGGACAACAAATTTTCCTTTGAAACCCGCGGTCATCTTAGAAGTTCTTTCCAAAACTCTCCCTCTATCCGGGAAATTCAGAAAGAAACATTTTCCCTCGAAAGTAGTGTATTTAAAACATCCATCCGTTAAGCTGCGGAGAATCGAGGGACCAGGAGTAACTGGGATCTAGTATATTAATGGGATCTAGACACTGATGAAATCACATAAATCTTTTATGATTCGGATTCATCCAATTATTGACTGAAATCAGCACTGGATCAGCACAACAGATCGAAGACAGCGGTGATGAACTTACCGCGTCTTTGAAATAACTGAGGTATTTTCTTACTGAAAGATAAATGTAGATGATTGGGAGAAAAAAGTATAGAGACAAAGACAAAAGGACATTTCATCTGAGGAAAACGATCGATAATAATGTCTAGCCCTATTAGATGAGGTCCATCGATCAAGTTCTGAAATAAGTGGTTCAGTTTAAATTCAACTGCTGGACAAACAGATCGCCCACGGA
The DNA here is from genome assembly GCF_040412425.1 of Macrobrachium rosenbergii. NCBI lineage: Eukaryota > Metazoa > Arthropoda > Malacostraca > Decapoda > Palaemonidae > Macrobrachium > Macrobrachium rosenbergii. The sequence continues at coordinate 64,764,748 of NC_089753.1, forward strand.
AATTGGATGTCTGTTAGGTAACTAGTTGTTTCCGTTCCCATTTCAAGGGCAAATTACAATCTCTTCCTAATGACAGTTTTTCTTTTCTTTTTTATTACTTTCTTCTCCGCCTAAGCAACTCAAAGGTATCATTGCCTTTCCCCGACCCAGACATATGTGCGTGTAACAAACTCTTCTCCTCCTTGAACATTACAGTATTTCGTGAAATTTCATAAATAAATGAGAAGTTTTCTTGTGGTGTTGAAACTTTTACAAATACTTTTTGATTTGGTTACGAAAAAATTCTAATCAAATATAAAAATATGCAATGCTCTTAAAATTTTTGAGTGTTCTTGTAAACTATTCCATGATTAATAGTTCCAAAAAACGAGAAACTCATTAATAAAAGATAGAAACAACTCCAAGACAGCTGTAATGTATCATTTCACTATAATTCATTTAAAAGGTAATAATAAAAAACTATGAAATTTTGTAGGGATGTTTACCATCTAACACAAACAATCAATCAATCATTTCCTGTGGCACCCACCGGGATGCATAGGGCCGCGATGAACTCACCCCGCCACATTCTGTCCTGGGCTAACTCTTCAAAATCTCCCCAGCATTCGTCTCCTGCTTCCCGCCTCATTGTCCTCAACCACGTCTCCTTTGGCCTACCTCTAGTTCTTGTACCAAGGGCAACCCACCTTGGTGTATCTCGTACTATTCCCTGTCTTCTATACACATGGCCTAGCCACTTCCAGCGTGAGTATCTAACATACTCATCGACCTCCCGCACCCCCATTACTTCTGTAATTCTGTTATTTGATATATTATTCCTCCAATTAATTCCTAATATTCTTCTGAGCGCCTTATTTTCAAATGCTAAGAATTTATTATCTGAAGTCACTGTACTGTACCATGGTTCATGCCCACAAATCAAAATACTCCTACCCATTACCTTATAAATTTTGATTTTTGTATGCATAGAGAAATTGCTATGATTCCAAATATTTTTAAGCATTCCCATTCACTGGTGCGCCTTTTTATATCTTTCCATAAATTCTGTGCTCAGAGAACCATCCTTATCTAAATAAGTACCTTAATATTTAAACCTATCCACTTGCTTTACAACCAAACCTTCAATTAGACAACCCTGTGCATTTTCAATATTCATATTCATGATTTCAGTTTTCCCACTATTAATAACCAAACCAGCATTTCGACCTTCACTCACTAGACAATCCAACACTGCATCTTTTCTGGTCCCTCGCAGATCAAAACCATAATATCATTAGCATTTTCTCCCCAGAATATACCTGCATCCATTTGTCTTTTAACTCTTCTCATAACGTAATCCACGACCAATACAAACAACAGAGGAGACAGAATGCCACCTTGAATCACACCAGACTTGACTTCAAATGGATCACTCAAGCACCTATCAACCATCACTTTACAAGATGTGCCCTCATGCATGTTCATGATAACCGTCACAAACTTTTTCGGCATTCCACAATGCCTCATGATTTTTCCCATTGTCCTTCTCGAAATACTATCAAAGGCCTTTTCAAAATCAACAAAACAAAGACTCAACGGAGTTTTAATTTTATTTGCTTGCTGCACTAAATGTCTAACTATGAAGATCTGATAACTGAAACCCCGCCCATTTCTAAAACCAGCCTATTCATCCCTCAGAATACCATAAACCACTGGCTCCAACCTATTCAACATTACTCTACAGAAAATTTTCAAGGCTACAAGTGACAGAGTGATTTCCCTCCAATTACCACATCTACTCAGATCTCATTTCTTGGGAACTTTAATGACCACATCATTCTTTCAACCTAATAGTATTATTCCCGTCACCCATATCTCACTGAATAATATCTTCAAGACAAATACTAATCTATCCTCCTCCACTTTAAACATATCCTGGAGTAAACCATCCTTTCCTGGTGCCTTATAATTCTTTAGCCGTTTTATTGCCTTAACTGCTTCTTCTAGCCTGATCTTACCTTCATCAATATTTAAATCTTCCTGAGCAAGTGGTATATCGTCTTCGGGGGGGACTGGTCTATTAAGAACTGTCTCAATGTGTTCTTTCCATCTATTTCTGATTTCAACATTTTTGGTCAATAAATTACCTTCCATATCTCTCACTGGTATATATGCTTACGCTTACCACCACTGCCAGTCAGCTCTTCAGCTGCTTTATATGCTATCCTTTGACTCTGACCATAATTTTTATTAATTAATTTTTCAGCTTCCACAACCTTTTTATTAACTGATCTTCTTTTATCTCTCTTAATTAGTCTTTTAACTTCTGAATCCAAACTCAAGACCCTAGTTCTTGCTAATTCAAAATCTTCATCACTAACAAAATGCATCTCAATTCCAATTTTGCTTCACCTCTCTTTTGATCATACCAGATGTTTCCTCAGACATCCACATCTTTTTCCTCAATCTGAGTCACCTTCTGATCGTATAACCAGCAGCTTCATGCAAAACTTTATTTACATTCCCCGACATCTCATCTACACTTCTCCCTCCTCCTCCGGTGCTTCCAGCACCAAAAACCTGTTTCTGCATTCTGTTCTAAATTCCTCCTTTTCCTCGCTTTCCCTTCTAAGCATATCAATATCGTACCTATCAACAACAGGTTTTCCCTTCTTCTAACTTTTTAGCTTAAGTCTTACTTTTGCAACTCTGAGATGTTGATCACTGCCAATATCTGCTCCCCAATTAACACGAACATCTATCAAAGAGTTTCTATGCCTTTAACTAACAACAATATGATCAATCTAATTTTTATATTTTCCACACGGTGACACCCATGCCGTCTTGTGTATATTGTGGTGTTGAAAAAAAGTGTCCCCAGTGACTGTCACTTGATAGACAGAAGCTCCCAAACCTTGCTCCATTTTCACTCATCCTACTACCGACACCCATCTTACCCATACAAGCCTCAAATCCCTCATTCGAGCAGCCCATTATTGCACTGAAGTCTCCAATACCAATCAAAACATCATGTTTGCAAAATGAGCAACTCTTCCTATTCCTTCTCTGCACCTTTCCATAAAATGTGAATCTTTCCTTTCATCAGGTACATCATTATTTTTTGCATAACTTTGACAAACAGACTGACGTTACCATGATTTGACTTGAATTTGTGCGTTACAACAATCGCATTGTCTATAGGATCCCATTCACATAGAGCCTTCTTTGCCTTGCAACCCAACAGCAATCTTTCTTATTTCCCCGATAATTGCATTCCATCCAGTGTGCCATCATCAACAAACATAAATTATTCCCCAAATCCAATTTATCGATTTCTGTCTAACACGGTAAAGTTTGTTTGAATAAATAGACTTTTATCCTTTTTCATAAGGAAATAAATGTTGATAACGTATTTAAAGTCGATATGAGCGACGATTTCTGAATGAGCGAAATTTGTTTAGACCATTTCTGACTTTTAGAGTAGCTATGGAATTATTTTCAGTTTTGCATTCACAAGCTAACTCAAACATATATACATATATATAGACATATACACACATATATATCTATATATATATATATATATATATATATATATATATATATATATATATATATATATATATATATATATATATATATATATATATAGTATATTCTTAAGTAGGAAACCACTTCCTAAGTGAATGTACAATTACCAAACTGCCTTGCAATCCAAATAATGAAATTTTCTTACTGATACCTGTGGAAGGGCGTGAGAAACTCAGCCCCTACGTAAATTTATCTCCATGCTCCCCTTTTGTGCATCTGCTTATCTTTCCTAAAGACCTGGTGACTGCTTGAATGCCTCTTTTCAGATAAAAGGTGAATGGAGACAAAGCCTGCTGAAAATCCGCCAGAAAGGTTGAGTCCCCAGTAAAAACTGGCGAACATGGGTTGCCAGAAGTCACCAAGATTTGGAAGATTCCAACATGGAAAACGAGGTGACTGAACTGCCATCTTGCGATCCCAGTGACCTCTGGAAGGAGCAATAAATTATGCCCCTGAGGTAATATAAGGCAAGAAACAGTGGTCGTCGGCCTCAGAAACCTGCCGGTAGCAGACCAACACATCCCCTTGCATCCTCCTTACTGAGCTGACCCCTCCACGTGGTCATCTTTCGACCACCCAGTCACATTACCTATGCATTCCCATTAAACTCATCCCTCCAGAACTGGTGAAATTCGCGCCCCTCTTTGATCTTCCTCTGCTCCGTTACAAGGTAAAGTTATCACAAAGATTCGAGGTTCTTTCAACAGTCACGTATCTTTAATCTTCCACTGCCTTTACACACCTGACACTCTCATTTTCTTTTCTGAACAACAAGTTATTATCATTAAGACCTGATTTCACTTAACTCAGTGTGAATTTTTTTAATGTTAATCAAGTCATATAGAGAAATAGCAGAATCGACTTATCTTGGCACCCTCTGTGCAACCCCTCGATTATTTATGTAAGATCGCTTTATAATTATCCTTGTTTTTCTTTCTTTAGCATCACAATAACATTATCTAAATTAAGACAGTATATCGCCAGCTGACTGCTGGAAACATCTGCAGACTATCAGCATTGCGACTTCTTTGCTTCAGTGAAAAGGCCACTGCAATCAATTCTTCAGTATCCCTTTCAAGAGGATTAATCATACTCTTCAATATTTGAACCAGTGATAGCATAACTAAGCACGTGGCAGTCTCCTGTTGTATCTGCCTATCATTCCCCCGTCTTCTGATTGACATGTTTAAATTGTAAATATATTCCATTTAAAGTAAACATAAATATTTAACTGCAACAGTCCCTTGTTAAAGTAAGGCCTTCAGCCCAACTGTTTTTCTATTTAGTTCCTGCCTGACCTAGCAGTTGCAGTCAGTATCTCAGGTGTATTAGTAAGCTCCCCTGTTCACGAGCTAGACCCCAGATTGGACCCCTGAACAGGGAATACAGTAAGTAAGCCAGGTAAGAACCTAAAAGTGGCGACCGATGCCTAGAATCGTAGATTCAGACAGTAGCTTTCGCTAAAGCAGGATACGAGATTAGAAACGAATCAGGTAACTTAAATCCTAAAGTAAGCACAAGCAAGCAAGTTCCCACAGCGTAAGTACGATGTTATTATTTTTAGCTTATCATAGATGCGAATAAAACTGTGACTGTGTACATTGTTAAGAAACAATTGGCCCCGTGCATGCTAACAAGATTTTTCATAGCGAAGAGAGAGCGGATCTTCCAAAATACAGTTGTGACTAAAGCATTGGTAGTCTGCATGTCTTAACCACTGGGATTAGCTAAGCAGTGAAGTACGAATATCAGTGATAAAGGAAATAGTGCGCTTATTTCCCCCATGTGTTTTGGACAATTTGTCATCCAGAAATTAGCTAGGTACACCGTAAAATATAGGCTGCGAATTATAGCCCACCAGAAATTTTTCTCTTCGATGGAGTACACATCTCTCTCTCTCTCTCTCTCTCTCTCTCTCTCTCTCTCTCTCTCTCTCTCTAGTCGTAGCAAAAGCGCTAGGTTTTCGTAAAAATCCTGTTTAAAATTTTAAATAATTATTTTGTTGCGTCCAGGAAAAAATAATTTCATTTGAGGACATGTGAGTCATTGCCAATCCCGAACTCATTGCCTTTGACAGACATTTTAACTATAAGTAAGCGAGCGAATTTCTACTGATTCACAAATCCCGAGAGCCAAGCTGGGAAAACCCGTTCCAATAGCGTTCGTCTTTTTCATAACTTTTTGCGCGAGATTTAGCTCACAACGAACAGCACGTGTTTCACCCACCTGTCTCTCTCCCCCCTCGTCAAATACCAGGCGAGCGCGGCTATTATTTTAATAACCGTACCATTTAGGCACGGGTCAGCCAGGCAACTTTCTTAAATAGGTTAAAATGCATTGCGGACTTGACAATAAGAAAAATATTCAACCCGTGCGCGTTAGTTGTAAGCATTTTGTAATCGTCATATCAGGGAGGATTTATTTAATTCGCCTCGGCGCTGAAATTTATAACAGCGTCATATTATTTGCATTTGGTTACCTTCGTACTGCGGGCAGCTCAGTTATTTTGCCAAGTAAAGAAGTGTTAACCAAAACTTGTTTCACAGCGTACGGTCATCTGCTCCAACCATAGATGTTTCTCAGCATCATGAATACGTTCAATTACGAACGCCCACGTTCTTCCGTGGGCTCACAATATTAATTCCTTTGAGAATTTTCCCTTTTTATCCAAGAACACGACAGAACCGTTCAATTACGAACCTTATTTTCGTTCTCAGAACATCTTAAATTCGTTCATTAACATTCTAGGACACGCCAGACGCGAACTTTATAGTCGTTACGGAACATCTTAGATTCGTTTGTTACGTTCTCAGACACGCCAGTCGTTTCTTAAACGTTATTTACGTTCTCAGAACATCTTAAATTCGTTCGTTGACGTTCTAGGACCCGCCAGAGTCGTTTACTTACGAACGTTATTTACGTTCTCGGAACATCTTAAATTCGTTCATTAACGTTCTAGGACACGCCAGAGTTGTTCACGTGCGAACCTTATTTACGTTCTCAGAACATCTTGAATTCGTTTATTGACGTTCTAGGGCACGCCAGAGCAAGATGTAAGGTGAGATCGTTTGTCGCTAAGTTACCACGCTGTGACGTCACTGGAGCTCTCGCCCGGCCAGTGTGCTAGAGATTATTTTTCTCTTCTCCTCTCTCCTCTCTCTATCACTTAAAACACAGCTATATTAATATCTAAAACCTTACCACACAGAATATAATCTTGTTGGAATGCAAATAGCAAAAGTAACGAAGGTGAATGAATATAAAAAAATCTTTCCAGACTTTTATTGAACTAGCGTAGTGTTCTTTTATTTACAAAAAATTACTGGAGAATTTTTTTCATTTTATTTACACCTTTTTTAAGAAATTCTGATTTCCTTTCAGCATTTAATATCTTCACCCTAAAATGTATTCTGCACATAATAAAGAACTTCATTACTTTCCTCTGGAACATCAATGTTTAATTTGAAAAATTAACTAATTTTGTAATTCCATCAACACCTGGTTTCAACTGTTCCCCCATCATAAGGAAAAAGATTTAAAAAGTTGTTCCATTTCCTTTAAATTACTGAAAAATTTAGGACTGGGCCTAAACAACACTTTCCTCCTCACTTTGGAGATCCAGTCGTTGTTTAGGCCTTCATTATCTGGGAATCTAAGGAAAGATATTTATTTCTGTACTTTATGAGCTATATAACCTCCTAGATAATTCAAGGCTTCCATTTCTATACCATTTTCAGTCTCTTCTCCAAGATCTACAAAATCTTCTTCTTCCAGCTCATTAGGTAGACCTACCTGAGGAACTCTCATCAAGAGATGAGCAGAGATACACAATTCAGAGTCTAAGTCACCATGACTGAGTCACTTTCTTCAGGGGTTTTGAAACCTAAGACTTACCTGGTTCCATAACACTAGTATTACTCATACATGGCACGTTATCATCATTGGGAGCGACATTACAACTGTTATTTGCTCAAAATGTTGTTCTTACCCAACAAAAAATTCCTAAGTCTATACTTGAACTCCACTGGGGATGGGTGATCATGACAATGCCCTACTTGTCGAATATAATGAAAAAAATGTTCAACACAGTCTTGACACAATCGCCTGGTCATCACGTATTCAATATCAAATTTCTCATGCAACATATTGTATAATCCTTTGACTGACTTTGATGATATAATGATGCCTTTCTGAAAAGGATACATTTTACCTTCTGACCCGTAATTCTTTGAGCAAATGTTATCATTTTGTCAAGAATGTCAATTTGGCCCTGTTTCTCACCCAAAATGCATTTCTGCTAGTTTTTACAGGGTCGTATCTCATACAAGAATTCATTATATCAAACCACTGATCAATCAACATTATTAAATTAGAAGTCTCCTACAAAGCATACTTTTGAGTAAACCTTTACTGTGACAAAAATCTATTGCATTCGCCACAGATGAAGAAAGTAGCTGGACAGCAAGCTTTACATTCTGTCTTTTGTAACCTTTGACAGTTAAGTGAGTCATATTTATCTTATGAGCTAACTTTAAATCACGATTAGACAGAGATACAAGTTCTGAAATTGGATTTGGTGTAATCATTTTACCTGAAATCAGAAAACCGTTGTCAATTAGATTATTTCTTATCAATTTCATTAATGAGGTGGATCTGCAAAAACAAACACAGTTCTAGATGAATCAGCAGGATTAACAAAACAGTTTTGATCAACAGATATCTGAAGCGGCTTTAAGCAGACCTTTGAGTTGGTACTTCCCATATCTGATGTAATAATTTACAACAGGGAAACCTGCCTTCTCAAACTGATTAATCAAGGCAAACAAGATATCTTTCGTCTTTTAGGTTGATCAAATTCATAATAAACTGGTTGCTTCCATTTACCTTAGACCTTGGTATTATAACCACTTGTACTTGTTTATGAGGTTCATAGATCCTACCTTTTAGACCCATCAAAGGACCATCTTTCTTCTACCTTCATTTCATCGAAACAGAGGACAGAAATTTTTTCAGTATGGGACATAGTTTTACCTTTAGCAATCATTAACTCAATGACAGGTAAAAGCATACCAGGTTCACAACCAACTGCCTTGCCCATCGATTCAGTGTTGTAATGCTATAAATGGTAATTTGCAAGAAATTCTCAAATATCGATAGGTTTTAGGACTCAGTGCTCTTAATGGCAAAGCCAAAGAAATATCTGAATTAGACCATTTCCGTATTGTTTTTCCTGAAAAACGAATTCAAATTGTTCTTCAGAAAAGAGAGATTTCATGCGACATTTTACTCGCTGAAGTTTTGTATTTGCAAACATGACAAATCCCCGACACTGTTCTCTCATCATTCTTAGCCTTTAATTTGCATTTTCCTGCTGCAGACTATTTATTTCCCATTTCAAACTTTCAATAATTGTCCCTTCTTCATTGCTTGCTTTCAGCTCATTTGCCTCAGCTTCGTCCCTTCTTGCATCATAATTAAGTAGAGTTTCAGTGGCGGTTCTTTTCCTCCCACGTCTCTCTGCTCTCTCACTTCGGTCTGCATCTGTTGTATAATAGTAGATTATATGAGTGGCGCAGTGTAATAAGGTGCCAAGCGCCGTTTTTAAAAATGATAAAACGCATTTAAAGTTTGCCAACTATGAAAACGCTTATAAAAGAAAAACCAGCCAAACGATTTCTATGAATCATACCTCATTTTAAAGGAAATTTATTCGCCTATTACATATGCAAAATCATTATAGTATGTTTTGTCATTTAGCATTACACAACCACAAAAAAGTGAGGTAATGTAAGATTGTAAAGTGTTAATGAACACAATGAAAATGTTTTCATACGGCAATTAAAGCATGTTTTTGTGAAAACAACCTAAAATATTTATCCTAATAATGCTCTAAAATTATTATTATAACATATCTGATAAAATTTCCATGAAAATATTATAAAACAAAAACATCCTCCTACATCCACCCACGCACCTTCACTGGTTGCCCGCTTGCCTCCTTTTATGACGAGTCTTATGATGTAGCAGTGAGAACTCGCTAAGGGCGAAATTTCCTTTGTTTTGCATGGATTTTCAGAACCTTTTGCCAGTAACATATAAGGGACAAAAGTGTGTGTACAGGATAGTGCTGTACTTTAACTGCTCGCTCACAATAAAAAAACCAGTTGACGCAGTCGCTTGCCACCTTGTTGCGCCAATAGCCCTCATATATGTTGTATTATATATATACATACACACACACACACACACACACACATATATATATATATATATATATATATATATATATATATATATATATATATATATATATATATATATATATATATATATATATATATATATATAATATATATAATATATATATATATATATATATATATATATATATATATATATATATATATATATATATATATATATATATATATATATATATATATATATATATATATATATATATATATATATATATATATATATATATATATATATATATATATATATATATATATATGAGTTTTGGCCTGCCTATTCATAGATAAGAAAAGCTGTTGGATGATTAGGCTAATGAAAGCCACTTAATTCTCCATACACGACGTGACTCATCACTAGGTTTATACTTTTTTACCAGATTCAAATACGATATCCCTTAGTGGGGTTCTTAAGAAATAAAAGATCTAGGCCTAATTATTGTCTGGACAGGAAGACTACTCAGAGGTAGATCACTACGCATAGGCCTAATCACCTGTTCGAACAACTTTATATTCATAAAAGAAAGTATAAAAGAAAAACAATTTGAATAGTATTAATCAGATAACTTTTCATTCATTGCATAGGCTAGGCCTATTCTAATTTTGTACTTCATTTCAAGAATTTAGTCCAGGCTACTTATCAACTGAAGATTGTCACTAAAAAGGGCATTATTGAGATTGTAAACAAATTGTTAAACCATACCTGACTTTACGTCCTTAGCAGGTAAATTTAAAGTGGGAACTACAGTCTGCTTTAAGCGGTGATAGTTTTTCTGATAAAGCTGTGGTAGCAATTCACGTTGAAGATTCCTTTCGTAATCTTCTGTCTGGAAATGGACAGAACAAATCCTGGCATTCTTAACATTAATGGCATCAATTCTTTTACATGCATTGATCCATACTTGGAGACACCTCAGGGTCTTTAGGAACCTATGCAAATAAATCCCTTTCTGTCTAGAACTATTAGTGCACCCAAATATGGCACACACCCATAATCGTGAGCCCCAAGACTACAACTGACGGAGTGACAAGTGCATCGCCCGACGCCCAGTCGATGTGTTCCAGTGACGTCACTGAGAGAGGGAAATCAGCGATCGGACGCCTCGGTGAACACACCTCTCTCTTTTTACAGCTTGCGCCAGAGCCGTTCGTTTACGAACATTATTTACGTTCACAGAACATCTTAAATTCGTTCAATGGCGTTCTAGATCACGCCAGAGTCGTTCACTTACGAACCTTATTTACGTTCTCAGAACATCTTAAATTCGTTCATTAACGTTCTAGGACACGCCAGAGTCCTTCAATTACGAACCTTTGCGTCGTAGAGCACGCCTGAGTCGTTCACATACGAACCTTACGTCCTGAAAACCCCTTAAAATCGTTCATTTACGTCCTAGAACCCACTAGAGTCGTTCCCTTACGAACCTTTACCAATTAAGTAATCATCTTACTTTATTTTTTACTCATTAAATGCTCCTTAACATCACTTTCTTAGAAAGGAAAATTATTACTAGCGTTCACAGCATGTTCAATCTGCAAAATAGAGTAAACGTTATAAGTGATTTCTTTGTTTGTAATTGACTTTGATCTTTCGCAGAGATATTCCATTTTTGAGCTCTGAGTACGTCTTAAATTCGTTCAGTTACGAACGCCCACGTTCTACGGATACACTAAATTCGCCCAATAAAAGAACCTTACGTTCAAGAACCCGTTAGAATCGTTCACCTTACGAACCTTTACGTTCTAAGGACTCCCCAAATTTGTGCCTTTGAGAACCTTACTTTCTGCACACGATCTAGATTTTTTCATCTAAGAACCTCATGCTCTTTAAGCTACTAGTTACCTTCATTTAGGAACTTGTTCTCCGAATAGTATATAAATTATGTTCACCTAAGAACCCATTATGCTCTTCAAGCTACTATTTACTTCCATTTAAGAGCCCGTTTTTCGAACAATCTGTAAATTACGTTCACCTAAGAACCCATTATGTCTTCAAGCTACCAGTTACTTTAATTTAAGAGCCCGTTCTTCGAACAATTTATTAAGCACGTTCACCTAAGAACCCATTGCTCTCTTCAAGCTACTAGTTACTTTCATTTAAGAGCCGTTCTTCAAACAATCTGTAAATTACATTCCCCTAAGAACTCATTATGCTCTTAAAGCTACTAGTTATCTTCATTTAAGATCCTGTTCTTCGAACAATTTATTTAGCACGTTCAACTAAGAACCCATTATGCTCTTCAAGCTACTAATTACTTTCATTTAAGAGCCCGTTATTCGAACAAGTTTTAATTAAGTTCACCTAAGAACCCGTTATGCTATTCAAGCTACTAGTTTCTTTCATTTAAGAACCCGTGCAATATCGCAAGTACGAAGATCAAGGAGGTTGGCACAACTGCCTGTTGAGTTTGGAATAACATAACACCCGAACCAG
>NC_089753.1:64782005-64792005 GCF_040412425.1 Macrobrachium rosenbergii
AGGGATTGGAAGGTCGCCATGGTAAATGAGTCACTAGTTACGTTAAGATGAATTTATTTACAAATGAAGCAATCATTAAATTAATCTGAAAGCTGATGATCCAGCAGGCAAATCAATAAAATGTGAAATACTATTATACCGTGAATAGCAAGTCTTTGAAATAGGAAGTGGTTAACGCTGATTGAATGAGTTGCAAGGATCTGGCAATTGTGCACAGTGGGGGAACTGGGTAGTGCCCCGGGACTGCGTATCAGACTTTCTGGCTTCTCAGAAATGGCAGTACTCTAAGTGGAATTGATTCACAAGGCTGGGTTCGACCACATGGGAGCCAGGTAACAGGATTCCTGGAAGAGAAGCCCAGGTTAGCATCCCAAATCAATGAGTTTCTCTCATATGAAACTTTAAGTCTGCAGCATGGAGGAATTAATCAATTAATTTTAATTAGCCCTTGGTTAACACTATGGTGGGAATAATCTAATTCTGATCACTGAATTGATTTAAATTGGAGCTTAGGACATGTCATGTTGTGAATCATGGGCTGCTTTAATGGTAGGTTTGCTTAACAAAGTGGGCTTTGTTCAAGAGAATGAAAAAATGGAAATTCGGAAAATGTGAAGAGAAATTCACGAGAAGGAAAAGCAGATACTAGTGGTGTTGCACTTCAAAGACATACCTGATTGCATCTGTGGCTGGACCCGCTTGTGGAGAATGCCCGTTGGCCACAGAATTTCACAATGCCAGCGTACAAAGGAGTTGGGGACTGCACGAACGTGTGTCTGGCCCCTTTGGTGGAGTATAGCGGACTGTGAGATGTGGGATCGAAGCGTCTCCTTGGAAGTTGTTTTCAGCGTCGGCACAAGACAGGTCGACCTGAAATGCAATTTCCACCAGTATAAAGGTCGAAGGGAAATGGATCTTATGGCTAAGACTCTTAAAGGTAAGGAGAGCAGCCCACTTACATCCCTAAGTCGCCCTTTTGGGCCTAACGGCTACTTAACCCCCAAAAACATCCGATGCCGGGGGCCTTGAAGAGCGTTATTGTTCTACCCCTAAATCTGGTGACCTGGGATGGTTTTTAGACCTACGCCTTGTTCAAATGTGACATGGCATCTTTTCCCCACCGCAAATCCTACTCAGAGCTGACGACTGAGAGAAAATATTTTTAATGAAAATATGCAAGAATATATATATATATATATATATATATATATATATATATATATATATATATATATATATATATATATATATGTGTGTGTGTGAAATTTTTTTATCACATTGCCATTCTAAGGTAGAAAGACAACATGAAGACCAGACCTGTCATGTTGTCAAAGGCTTCAGTTACTGATCATCCCAAGTCTTTCTTTCAAAAGCTGTCTCCAGTCACTTATTTCATGCATTTCACAATCGAGCTTTTGATATGTTCCTATTCTCAGGAGGAACGTATTATGATATAATTCCAAAGCTCATTAAGCAGGTTCGGTTTAAGATTCATTCATAAAAAATAATATAAGTAGTATCTCAGGAACACTCATTTGCACGTGATGATATTCCTAAATAGAGGTATAATTTATTCTTAAAAGAAGTAAAATTTAGAGAGGAAATAGTCCAGTACAAATACATCTGTTAAAGGGAAAATGTAAGCGTGAAAACGGTTTTTGGATGAAATTTCCGTGGTTGATGTCTTGCGACACCAAAGAGATAGACCGGCGTCACCCAAAGAAGACTTGATATGTATTGGAAGCATCGTCTTTTTGCATGATTTTTTTTTTAATCAGTCTCTCCAAGGAAGAAAAGTCTTCGACGATTTCGGAATTATTCATTCTCACATTTTTATTTTTCGATCCATTTAGAGTATTACTATAGAAAATCAAAGGAAAGCCATCTACTTTAAGCTACTGATTACTATGAGATACTTCCTAAAATTTTGATGTATTAAGATCCGGAAGAAAATAATGGATGCTCTTTAATTACATGCACTAGAGGTGTTAACACCCTGAAAGCTGTTTTTATATGTCAGTTGTCTTAGGACTTGTTAACAGACCCTATCGTTTTTACAGATCGGTAGCTAAAGAGTTCTTAACCTGGAAAATTGTCTGAAGATGTTGATGTTTACGCTACAGGTTGTTTTGACTATGATTCCTGCTGTAATGGTAAAAGTGGTCGGTGTTCTGTTAAACGCGAAAAGGAACCCATTTCATCCTGCAAAGTGGGAAGTAATTAAGGTTCTATAGCTCAAAAAAACATCGTAGAATTTATTTTAAAAATAAAGTTATATGTAGAGGCTTTGATAGAACTACCAGGTGTGTTTAAGGCTTCCTTATTACTTTAAAAAACACGTTTTTTGGAAACGTGTATTATTTCGATTACAGTTAAGTGAATAGATATAAATATGCTGGCAATCCTGACTTGAGAAATAGTCCCAAACTTTTAAAGTCTTTCAAAAACCAAAGTGCTATTTAGGAACAAAATCACCTTGTTGATTTCCGGTTTCTTCCACCGAGAATCAACAAGGGTCCGACAACCAGATTAACAGTTCACTTATCGTAATGTTTGTTTTTATTTTTGTTTTCCTGATTTACATAATTTGCTGGGTGGTTTGTTATACCCCATTTTAGTGAATATGCCCACAGTAGTTGGACAAAAGCTCTATTTTTTTTTTTTTACTATATATTTATTTTTGATACGCAAGAAGTTTTATAACGTATTTAATTGTGAAATAATCCTTACGTTTTTGAGAAGTATGATATAGTACCTTTATATTTCTGTCCTTAACTTGTTCTAAGTTTTTTATATATCAGTGAGCTTGACTAGAGGATTGAGCTTCTGAATATGTGAGGCAATAACATTGATGAACCATTTTTACAGATAAACCTATCTTCAGGCAATCAACTCCAGGTAAACGATTAGCAATAACTTACAACAGAACTTTATTGTATTTTTTCTTGAAATGGAAGTGATGATAAAAAAAACTACATACTGTTTTTGCTATAATAATGATTTTCCGCTTTTATAAAGGATATATCTGTCAAACAAATTAAACACTGCATTCGATATTTAGAAAGGTGTCAGCAATCTGGTAAGTTGTATGTTGAATATCATTGTGGAAAACTATCTCATTTAATATTTCTCAAATATTATGTATGGAAACTTCCTTTTGTATATCAAAATTAGATATGTATGGAAACTGAATCTCGAACATTTTATATTGATTCTTCTTCACTGAACTTAAAAGAAAATTTCAAAGAATTCTATCAGCTTGCAAAATAAAATACCAGATTTTCAGGATTTTCATTTCATTAATAACTTAGCTAAAGCTTTAACTCTGCGCTATGCTTGTTGGATACGTTCTTCTCAGGTGCTAATATTTGGTCAATAGTCATTTACTTAGTGCACGGGGTCAGGGCTATACAATTTCCAAATGTTATGAAAAATTTCAATAGAGATTCCTCGATCAATGCTCCTGTAAAGAATATGTGAAAATTCGACAATCTGCTGTAGTCACAGAATCTTCAGCACTGACCCGCTGTTCTGTTTAGAGAATAACCTATACTGTCCTACTGAGATACGGAAAAAAAAAAAAAAGAAAACGGAGAAATGGCTGAGCAAGTGGAAGGGTGGCCGGTTATAAAGTCACGGGGAGAAAAGTCACAGAAAAAAACCACAATTTGGCTAGGAAAAAGGTCACATTAATTTATGGTGGCAATTAAAGCAGTTAAATTAATAAAACAGAAAATGTTTTGGATGTTTCTTAGATAGTGACTACCAAGGGCTTTCGGGGGTCGTTATCTAGGACTAATATTTCTTGGGGGTCACGACCAAGAAAAATATAAGGAGTAATAACATCACTTCACAGTGAGTATGCAGTTATATTAGTAATAATAAAATCAGTTCTTGTTTTCTGCAAGGAATCCCTAATAAGTGGAATGGTTTTGATATACTAATATTCATGGACTAGACTAAATATGGTTGATGTCGTAATAATGTCAGCATAGGTCGGTGGCACAGTATATCACCTCATCTCTAAAGACTTGCTGAAGACCTTCGAAGGCTAACTCCTTCCTGTACCAAAATTCTATGGGAGAAAAGGCGAACAATAACAAGTACAAAAAAACAAGTAAAAAATGCGCCAAAGTTTCTACGCCGCAATCGAGTTTTCTGTACAGCGTATAATGCTGTATGAAGCTCTCAGATGCTGCCCATGAAATTTTAAGCCACGGCCCGGTGGTGGCCTGTGTTGTTGGCACCTATAGCGGTGCTAGACGCACGATCAAGGCTAACTTTAACCTTAGAATAAAAACTACTATTGCTACAGGGCTGTAATTTGGTATGTTTGATGATTGGAGCGTGGATGATCAACACACCAATTTGCAGCTCTCTAGCCTCAATAGTTTTTAAGATCTGAGGGCGGACAGAAAAAGGTGCGGACGGACTGACAAATAGCCATCTCGATAGTTCTTTTTTTACAGAAAACTAAAAGCTGCACTGTGTAAATTATAGACATCATAATATTTTGAAGAAGCTTCCATATTGCTATAATCATCCGAGACGTAGTTCCTGTAACAACGGCGACAGGCCTGTCACCAGGGTCTCTTTTAAACGTGAATGTCTGTTAAGACAGAATTCAAAACTAGATTCAGCGATGCTTCAGTCAAAAAGGACATAATAATATCATGAGACAGGCAGACAATTCTTCTCCTATTTCAGCAATATTTTTTGAAGGAATGACAGTGTTCTAAAGCCGAAATTTCCTCAGTTATCTGTTTTTATTCTTTTATAAGCAAATATGTTTAAATAAAAGCCTAGTTCATCTGGTATCTAAGCGGAATTTCTTTAATTCTTCAGACCTAAATCGACAAACCGTCACTCCAATATCGCACTTCTGGTTCGAGGAAACGTATAGAAAAGACCAGAAAAAAATGTAGCCCTAATATTTGCTATACTTTGCAATGAAAGACTTCGAAGTCCTGTTCAACTTTTGTTTTACGAATTGAAAAACCTTTTGAAATGATTTACATTCAAATTCATCAGATAATTCTTTTTCGCACTTGAAATATGTGAAAGAAGAGAGAGAGAGAGAGAGAGAGAGAGAGAGAGAGAGAGAGAGAGAGAGAAACAAATGGTCGTTCATCCCTGTAATGATATTTTCGCTCATCGTTTTACGTAAGTGATGGTTTAATTGCGTGATTTTCCTTTTAGAGTGGTCTGTATCTAAATTGCTACATTTCATAATTATTTGTGAGACGGGGAATTTTTAGTATTCATATTAAAGGAATATTTTCTATAGGCTAAAGTATTTGTCCGCTTTTTTTTTACATGCAAACAATTATATTTAGATTTTTGTTTCGTTGCCCTTCATTTAATATGTGATACTTTTGAACTATTGTAATCATGACATACAACAAAAATCTGCAAATAACAAAGTAATTTCCCTTTCTGTAACCATGTCAATATCAATTTGTAAAAGAGAGAGAGAGAGAGAGAGAGAGAGAGAGAGAGAGAGATTTAGAGTGAATGAATTCACATTTACAGTGAAGTGGATATAAATTTATTCCTATATTGATAACGAAGTCCGGTCACGCTGTTCAGAAACAAATATCTCTTCATTTTTATCATTAACATTCATTCATAGATTAGAATCGAAAGTAAGCTATTTGATCAATATGTTGATATTTAATTTTCTTTTTTTTTTATAAGTACCATTTGCAAGTACTAAGTGCTGTTTAGCGGAAAGACTGGTTCTATCTTTTGAACACAAGGTCTTGTGCCTGATCAGAACTGTTACCTTCAATGTTTTCTGTCCGGCATCTTTCCTTCATATTTATCATTGTTTTTGTTTATATTTCTTGCGATTCCTATAACTTTCCTGACCCTCACTCTCTCAAAGGAAAACTCTTTTGCAGCTAAGGCAGTAGACGTCATCTATCTAACCTAAATTTTTTTTCTAACTCATTTTCTTCGTTTCTGTTTCAATAATGGAGTTTAGTTGGGTTGGATTAAAACAAATCTTAGAAAATAGAATTCAGTGAAAGCTAAAACAAAGAGGAAAATAGGACGATAAGAGAAACCATTCATTGATTTAACTTACCAAGAAGAATTGAAAAATGACCCGTGCACAGATGGAAGAAATTTTCCATTCAGAGAAGGGGAGAGTAGGCTACTCAAGTGGGTAAGCTGTGTACACCCTCAAGAGATACTTGCAGGTCTGAAGACGAGCATATTTCATGATTGTATAAGATACCAAATCTGGATTGAAACGAATTTCAAAATAAAACTGGATAAAAAATTGCTGGGAAAAGGGGGTAAATTAGATCGAATGAGTGGGACTTAAAAAAGATTAACAGCTCTCCTAGGGCTGGCCCGAAGGATTAGATTTATTTTACGAGGCTAAGAACCAATTGGTTACCTACAACGGGACCTACAGCTTATTGTGTAATCCGAATCACATTATAGCGAGAAATTAATTTCTATCACCAGAAATAATTTCCTCTAATTTTTCATTGGCCGGTGGAGAATCGAACGCGGGGCCAGATGAGTGGAACTAAAAAAAAAGAGCAAAATCAAAGCCAATAAGACAAACAATAAGAAAGCAAGTGCATCCTCACACTACTTTCTTCACTTCTCAGCCGCACAAATTTTAGATGTCTGCACCCTTCCAACTTTTCCATACTTGCCCTAGGGCAAGGAGCTATGCTGGCAGGCATAATGCCAAATTAATCTAGACCAGCCACCGACCAATCACTTTTTTATATTTGATTGATATTGAAATTTTTATTTTCCTTTGATTTCTGGTGCATTTCTTATTTCGATTCTTTACCCGAAAACTTTAAGCCTGTCGCTGACTGCTTCGCGAGTCTTTTACCTTCTGTAACTTCTTTCAAAGCGCCTCTCGTCGGTTGTTTAGCATATTCCAAAAACTTCAAGAAACGAGGTCAGATTCTATTTCTTTTTCCTTGTAAGGAATCCATTATCCACTGTCTTTTGAATTAAATATTACTCCCTGTTCTTTTTTGTTTCTTATAAACTAACGCACCAATATCTTCATATATTTCATTTTTAAGGCAGCCTTAATGACTAAAATATATAAGTCATTGCCACTCTTCCACATTAATGTTCATATTGAAGGAGGTCTTGCTCTTTTTCTAAGGCTTTTTCTGTGCTAATAAACTGGCTTTCTCTCTGAAAGGAAGACCAATATCACCATGATTATTTACCTTATTATAAATGAACATCATGGGAACCGTCAGTATTAAATTACTCTGCCCTTTTAGGTTTATCAGATTTATTTTTGTTCGTCAGGAATTTTTCATAGCCCTATTAGCCGTTGCCTTCCTCGGATATATCCCTTCCAGTACAATAGCGTCTCAGTGTCTTTTAGCATCTGGACAAAACAACCCCAGGAGCTTCCGTGATGTTAAAAATCTTTTCCTAACTTTATAAGAAATAATTGCCAAGATTCTTTTTCTTTTTTATGAATTAATCCAGTGGCTTTGCAACAAAAGTTCATTGAAACAAAGCTGACATCCTTGCGCTGTCTTCTTTTAATTATGTCGCACAAATCATATAAGTTCTGCTGAAAATGAGAATGGTGAAAATAAGGCAAGCGGTCACCTTGCTCAAGATTAACTGACCATAAACGTTTAAACTGGAACGAAAGGTACTGAACTTCTGTTGAATGGAATAAAAAACGTGGAAAGAAAATGCATAAAATCACATTACAATGTTTGCTTGAATGATTTTCTTTTATTATAAACTATAAACACCTTACAAGACATTTTATTCCCAAGGAAGTACAACGAAAGAAAAGATTTCGATGCCTGAATACCTGTAATAACCTGTGATAATGAGGGATGTCTTTAACTATGTGACAGAGTCAAGAATGACTATATTAGTACTTGTTACATGCTTAGGAGGGTAATTGTGGGAAATATATTCATTGCGAAGCATTTCTGCTAAACCTGGTATCTTCCTAAAATAACTAAAGTTAACTGCAGCGTTGTTGTTATCATTTTCAAATTATTTGTTCATTCAATAAATAAGTGTATTTCAGCGAGAGAGAGAGAGAGAGAGAGAGAGAGAGAGAGAGAGAGAGAGAGAGAGAGAGAGAGAGAGAGAGAGAAGAGAGGTTTGGAAAGAATGTAATTTCCCCTTGAAACGAAATAAAGTTGAAATATTTACGAAATGTATTGCTATGATTAGGAAAGGTACTTGTAAAAAACTGATATTGTGAGAGGTGTTCGCGTT
The DNA here is from genome assembly GCF_040412425.1 of Macrobrachium rosenbergii. Classification (NCBI taxonomy): domain Eukaryota; kingdom Metazoa; phylum Arthropoda; class Malacostraca; order Decapoda; family Palaemonidae; genus Macrobrachium; species Macrobrachium rosenbergii. The sequence continues at coordinate 64,790,250 of NC_089753.1, forward strand.
AAAGTACCTAGTGAAGGGTGCAATGACAGACCAATAAATCTTAACTTCCAAATGTGCCAGACACATGTTCACCGCAGATCAATAAAAAATTTCATGTGGCCAAGAAAAAGGCCATCATTGTGTATCTGTGAAATAAAAAATTCATCATAAAATTCATTTATATAAGAAACTGAAATCTGACATCTCAATCATCCCCATGGTATTTTCACACCACAAGTTTGATACTATTCTGAAACTGACTGCTGAATTTCATTTCCGAATTACTTCACGAGATTCATTAAAACTGGATCTCAGATGCGAACCCCACGCACTGCCATCAATTTCATTCGCACAGTTTCCCGCTACAAATAAAATGAGCGTGTGAAAGTTACCTTTAGTGAAAGACGGATGATTATTGAGAGGGGGGGAAGGAAATTACATGTCAAGCACGGAATCTATTGGTTTTCGGGCAATATGTTAATTTTTACCGGCCATCATAACGCTTAGTTCCACTGTATATTGGCCAATTTAGCATCCCCTCCTCGCATTTCATCTACCTAAATGTGGACAGTAAGGTATCTCTAAATACTTACAATACTAGGCTTTTTTATAGAATTATATCTGTCCCTACAGAGACTTCTTTCATTTCCTTCTCTTCCCGTCCTCATAGGCGTTTTGAGATGAAGGGTTTGGGCTTACCCAACTACTTTCCTTAAGTTAAAAACTATCATATACGAAATGATTTACATATATAAAGCATCTTTATATAAAATTAAATACGAAATTTTCATGATCTAGGAATACGTCTTGTATATATATATATATATATATATATATATATATATATATATATATATATATATATATATATATATATATATATATATATATATATATATATATATATATATATACATATATATATATATATATATATATATATATATATATATATATATATATATATATATATATATATATATATATATATATATATATATATATATATATATATATATATATATATATATATATATATATATATATATATATATATATATATATATATATATATATATATATATATATATATATATATATATACTAACTGACCAACCCAGTACTTCCCAGAAAAACTGAATGAATTCGATAAACTATCTTTCTCTCCTGCTTTCTCCTCCCTAACACTCCTCTTCTCTCTCTTCTTCTCCTTTCTCAATCTTTCTCACTCTCTCCCAACACCCATTCACTATAGAAATTCATTTCTCGCTATAATGTGGTTCGGATTCCACAATAAGCTGTAGGTTCCGTTGCTAAGTAACCAATTGGTTCTTAGCCACGTTCAATAAGTTTAATCCTTCGGGCCAGCCTTAGGAGAGCTGTTAATCAGCTCTGTGGTCTGGTAAAACTAAGATATACTTAACTTAACTATTTTAGAATTCAACAACCTAAGTCTGTGTATTCAAGGTCAAGTTTACCTATCATTTATTCTGTCATTTCGTCCAAACTGCCGTTAAAACTTACCTGTAGACAACAGTTTGAGGGTGGAAACAGTCCAGTCACCAGACTGGATGAACTAATGGTATTACCTAAATATCTTCTGACCGACTGAAGGGTAATTGCGCATATTGACAGGTTAGCACCAATTTCCTGACAGTTTGCCGTGGGAAGCATTTCTAATGCTCTGATCAGAGTATGAATTAATTATGTATAGGCTTATTCATTTCACTGTTAGACCCTTCAACACAATTTGTAGGCAGTTATAAGTCCAAATCAT
>NC_089753.1:64799505-64812005 GCF_040412425.1 Macrobrachium rosenbergii
GTTTATAAGTAATAGAACCGGTTGAACTGATAATGGGCTGAATAGGAAAATCTCTTTTATGAGTTTTGATTAATCTGTACATGTACAGTAAGGATGGGCCAGTTGTTGACACCTTCTCTTTTACTGAATTGAAATCCTTTAGCATAGTTTTCATTTTAGGATTGGAACTTTTTATGACGTCAGCTAATGGGTTTTTCCGTAGTTTTTTGAAAGTGCTGGAATCAGATAATAAGTTTTCCATTTTTCTAACATAGCTAATTTAATCTATTATTACAAAACAATTGGATTTGTCAGTTTTAGTAATGTGCAAACTTTTATCATTCTTTGTTTCATGAATTGCACCTATAAACCTTTTAGGGAAATTGACTATTTTATTAGGTATTTGAAGTATGCCGAAGAAAAGACCTTTAACTAAATTCATTGAAGATGATACAATTGTGTTTTTCTTTTCCAGTTTGGATATCTCTGAGATGATGTTTGCACGACATGTCATCACTAATAGAATATGATATTACAGCCTAAATCACATTTAAGATTATGGTCCAGTTCTTTGTTCAGAGAGGTTTATCACACAATCGTCTTTATGTTTGTTATGCCAATCACTTATCTCAATGAGACTTTTTAATTTATGATCCTGGTGGTGTTTGTTTGGCTTCAATCTAAGGCTATTATAAATTCTGTTTAGTAGCAATGTAATCCAATCTGGGGGAGTCCTATTCATGAAATTAAATCTAGCAGTTCTCAGATTCTTGAAAACACTGAATTCGAGGCCAAATGATGAACTGGGATAAGTCAAAGGTAACCTACAAGGTCAACGACCATCTAGCAGCTAGAGACTGTGTTCACTGAAGCTACTTCCCCCAGTAATGCTAATCTCAAACCTGGATTATCCCTTGATCCTTTGTCCCTGTCATTTTTGTTTAAAGAACATGCTGCCCAGATTAACAAACTGTAACCCCTGCCCCTCGCCCCCTTTCTGTTTTGTCTATAAATCTGTCAACTTTTGTATTCAGTGTGAACTTGAAAATGTAGAATAAACTACGAAAGTACTTGTTAAAGTCCCGATTTTTCACTCACCTTCCGACGAGGATTTAGTGATATATCTATTTTATCTATCTATCTATCTATCTATCTATCTATCTATCTATCTATCTATATATATATATATATATATATATATATATATATATATATATATATATATATATATATATATATATATATATATATCCATTCCTTTTAAAGCTGAAAAAACCCTTCTGGTTTTCAAATGCAACCAGAGCGATGACTGACACCTCAATGGGAATCGATACGGGCTTTTAGTAAGCGTTGGGTAGATCCGAAGTAATTTCCTGAAATAACATTTTGGACAGGTATATTTATGAACAACGAAAGAGCGCATCATTTCCGGAAAGGCATCTTTGAACTTGAAAGGTCTGCCTATTGTTAAAGGAGTTTTGAATACAAATTTGAAATTAACATACGGGCACAAAGTGCTTAGGGCTAATGTAAGTTTACGTCTAAAAGATGCATTTTTTTACACATGGTACTGAAAAAACAATATAATGATGAATGGAAGGATTCCTCGGCATTCTGTTTCTTCATAAGATATTTTGGGATGGCGAATGCCATTATATCGCCATACAAGAGAAATATAAAGTGAAACAATTTGGAAAAATTTATTTCAATGCTTAGACGCGGAGGGCAAAGGTCACTTTTATTTACCTCTTGTTCCCTTCCTATTTTAGTAACTCGACGCTAATACAAGATGCAGAACAAGGTGTTCTCTTTTTAGTAGAGTCATTAACATTCAGTTACATCCAAATCGTAGTTTTTGTTCACTTCCTAAAAACTATTAATTGCTTTTGTTCAGTAATTTGAATAATACAAAACTATTCATTGTGGCTTTTATTCTCGTCTTTTAAACTGATTTATTTTGTCTATGTTTTTTGGAAATATTTTTTCTTTTATTGAATTTATAAATAAAATTAACCTATTTGATGAAACGTCTAATTGGTGGAGTGTTAGAAAGCTTTCTATAAGTTTTATGGATTAGTAAAGTAAAATATGTTCAACGAAGACTTTTTTTGCATAGCATGCTGTTAATGAACAGATTCATTTGTAGAAAACGATATATTCAAGCGCAGAGTATATTTGTTCATAATTAGAATGATTGAATAACATTGTAAATTAGAGCAATTGTATTTGCAACACGAGAGAACCCTATTTTGTTTAATTTTCTGACTGTCAATTAATGTTATTGAATTGTGTGTACAGAGGAGAAAAGTTTTACAAATAACAGTCAGAGTTAGATTTTAAATTTAATTAAATTTTTTTTTTTACCCTGGTTTCAGACGATATTTTTAAATGACGTAAGGAAATTAAATGTATTTGTTGCCACTCATTTAATTCTATTATAATTCATTTGTAAAAAAAAAAATTTGGAAAGTCAACTGGTACGCGAGGAACTGGCTGAGTTTCATGGGAATTTGAACTACGATTACTCTCTATAAATTCATTGTTAGATGACACTTGAGTCTCAAATACTCCAGTGAACCTACGAAGAGAATATTCATAGTAAGAGAATCTTACTGGATGGAAGAGCCTGAAAAACTGACTTCAGAGATTGAAATCAAATGCATTTTCTCGTGGAAGACTGAACGCTTTTCTCTCCAGAAAATTACAAATGAATTACAGTAGATCTTACCATACAACGAAGAATGTAACACAATAGCTCCAGTGAATATCTAGCTTTGATTTTTAGTTCCTGTACCATGATGAAATCAAATGGAATATTAAGAAAATAGTGTCACTTATTAAGCACATAAATAAGAAGTAATAACCTCTATGACAATTATGCGGTAATATGTAAAATGTCTACACTACTTCATTTACGGTGAAAAATGATGGACTAGTTTCTCCATTATAAACCGGAAAGCGGTCATGTTAAGTTGAAATTACTTAAAGATTGTAAGGTAAAATGTTGTTCTAAGTAGGACGAATTTTTACGCACAGTCTCAGTAAGTATCTACACGGATAAGCGTAGGATTGCTGAAAGCTTTACTCGAATGCAAGGGTGATTAAATAGGTAATCTTGGTGCTAAAAATACTTTAATTAAAGACCCTATTCTTCTTAAGTACATTAAAGGAGAGATTACATAACTGCAAAATAAGAGAAAAAGAGTCTTCTCCAAGTAATGTCGCTACAAGGTCAAATTTTAACATTTTGTCGAAATATTAGGCGTCATTAAAATGGAGTAAACATCTTTCATTTCATTCTACGGCAAAAGCGAAGAATTGTTCTTGACTGCTCACAAGAAATTCGTTTGAAAATGAGGAATGCCTCACCACTGAAAAGTACTACTTGGCGAATAGCGTTTGCCTGAATATAAATCGAATTCTGTTTCTTTGTTTTCTTATGCTTTTGTTAAAGCTTGCTGCTATAGACAGTGGAACCTATCTCCTCACTTCCGTTTTGTTTTTTCTCCGACGCTCATTTTTTTTTCGTTTACTCAAAAGAAAATTATATTAGACCAAATCTCATTTTCGACATCGATTTCGTGTTATAGGTATTTCTGTCTTTTGCTAATCAATAACGGGTAAATTTTAGCGATCCACCTGGGTTAAATTTTAATTTCTTTGAGAATTATTGGCCTCTTCATTTGTTGCAATTGTCAAGACCGAGTTTCTGTAAGCCAGAGTTTCCAAATACCTTATTTAATTGGACCGCTACAATTTCACCTGAGACATTGCCATTGGATTTTCATCCCACACTCTGCTGCTGTGATTGGCTATTTATTTTGCTTGAAAGCAATGTTCGTAAGAGAACTTTTTTTTTTTCAATAGTATAAAAAAGGAAAGAATGACAGTTATAGACAAGGCATTCCTATTATAAGTGCAAATATGAAGGAGTTTGTTGAGTCTTTTGTTTGCAAAAGTGATATGGGATTCATGCTCTCTCTCTCTCTCTCTCTCTCTCTCTCTCTCTCTCTCTCTCTCTCTCTCCTCTGCTTTAACTTTAGATATGTGTAACCTTTTTTCTTCTGTCTTTTATTTGGTCCTTATCAACTTCAATGAATGCTGAATAGCCTATTTGAGAAGTTCTAAGGTTCTAATCTTTCTATTGTTAATCACCTTTCATCACTTATCTCTTGGGCTACATTGCTGACAAATCACTCATTTATCCTTTTTTTTTTTTTAAATATAAAGGACCAGTCTTGATAATCTAGCAATCTTGCGCCCCTTCCTAACAAAACTCAGATATTAACACATTTTGAACTGCAACTGTTATTAAAATTGCTCCCTGTATACTGGTGTCAATTTTAACGAGGTTTTCATCTTGATTCATTGATAAATAGATACCAAATTCTAAGCAATTCCTGCACTATTACGATAAAAGATATCAGTCGCCATAACCTTTATTATTGACTGTTTTCTTACTTTCAACAATAGACGGTATTCTCATCAGTAAAGCTGGCCAAAGATTTCTTTTAGTCGAAGTAACTGACGCAATCTGATCACAGATTCTTTTAGTCTAAATAATTAACATCGAATTAGACAATGATACTGGAAAATCTACTTATTGAGAGATTGAAGCATTGAAAAAGGAACGTTACTTGGGCAAAGTTGTTTTGAGTTTGTTAAACGCCATATTTAATCAGTTTAGTTTGGGTAACTATCAAGATTATTAATTATGCACTCATAAGAGTTAGATGTGTTGATAAAACAAACAATAAAAAATACGCCGCAGTTTCTTCAGCGCAATCGAGCTTTCTGTACAGCGTATAATCAAGGCCACCGAAAATAGATCTACCTTTCGGTGGTCTCGGTACCATGCCGTATGAGCCTCCGCCCATGAATTTTTAGCAACGGCACGGTGGTGGCCTCTCCTATATCACTGACAGATTCACGATTATGGTTAACTTTAACCTTAAATAAAATAAAAATTACTGAGGCTTGAGGGCTGCAATTTGGTACGTTTGATGGTTGGATGGTAGATGATCAACGTAAAAATTTGCAGCCCTCTAGCCTCAGCAGATTTTAAGATCTCAGGGAGGACGGACAGACAAAGCCGGCATAATAGTTTTCTTTTACAGAAAACTAAAACGTAGGCATAGGCTAACTAACAATTACTTTCTTTATAAATACACCACTAATGTAAGCAACCGCACAAAGAGAAATCAATAAGTGGGACTGCCATTACTTTCAGCGTCATTGTAGCAAAAATATATTTGCAATAAAAGTTTCAGAATTCTAAAAACGAGGTAATCCTCAATTGGTTTTAAATTACTCTGACACTGAAAAGAACTTATCTGCTGAATGGAGTTCCAGAGATTTTTTAGAATTGTATTCCAAATTACAAACTGAAGTAATACCATCAGTTTCGCTTTCCATTTTGCGGCTTCTAGGAACTGGATTTCAAATTCAGGAGGTTTCAGCAATTTCCTAAAATTACCTCTCGCAAAAAGTGATAAAAATAAAGAAGGAATAACTTACTGAGGATAAACGCTATTTAGTTTTTGCCTATAAAGGATTTCAGTCTTTTAAGTTCAACTGCATATTTCTTACTTTACAAAGGATACCCAAAATAAAAGCCATCAGCTACTGACGGCTATTATTGAGTTTAAAATTCAAATAAGTTTGGCTGTGAAAATAAATGTCTAAATCTCTATTTTTTAAATTCAAATCAGACATAAATAAGGAGATAAACCGAGTGCTTTTTGAAGCCTTTGGTACACCACAAAGAAATGTAAAGAATCACTAGCTTCCTCTTCCATAGAGAATTTCATACTGGGATGTTCGAATTGAAATATTCCAAAACCCTTCAGCTAGACCTCTTTCTTCGAACACAACACACACACACGCACACACACAAAATAGTCATCCAAGCACCTTTTATAGAGCTGTGGTTTATAACTTACCAAACACTCACTTAGCTAATTTTATTTGTGGCACAATAAGTACCATAGTTGAATAAAAAGTTAAATAAAAAGTGATTGTCCTCGGTCTATCAATGTTCTAAAAAATAATTTTCGGTTATGTTGCAGAAGGAGTTTCCATTTTGGCACACCAACTCTAAAGTAATATCTACATGGAAATAATAAACAAGAAACAACTCTTTTAGTAGTGATACGCCTGCCTTTCCGATATTTTTAATGTTGCCTGTGTTTTTTGGACCTAGTTTGGTCTTGTTATACCTGCTCATTTTCTTAGTTAAGGCTTTTAACTTTGCATTGTTGTGTTCACTTTTATATTTACAAAAATTGTAATTTTACACATCGTTTTACAAATACTTGTCATCTATACTTGTGCAGGACTCGAAAATTCTTTGATGTAGCCTAACGAAATGTTGGCACCAAATAAAGATGATTTCCTTTACCGTTGCTCATTTGTTTTCAGTTCGACTGTGGTTCCTTTCAAACAAGTTGTTATTTCAAGTAACAAAGACAAGATGTAATACCTGAGAGCATAAACATGACTATAGGGAAAAGGTAAAAGTTTACCAGAGAAGAAGAATTCCCCTCATGCTCGTTAACATATCCTTTCCCAAATTACACATAACATATTTTCACACGATATCTTGTTACAAATGGCCATTTGAAGGCACATTTCACATATTATAAGCCTCAAAAGCTTATTTAATGATCTCATGTTAGGCTTTCTTTTAGGAAGATTATCTCTTCTTTTCTATGAAGTATATTATACTTATGCTTTGAGGCTAAGCAATAAAATGAACTTCTGGAAGTAAGCATTATGCTCCCTGTTATCCTGTATAAAGAAATATTTTCGTTCATCTGATATTCGTATAAGAAACACCTTGTAGTGTTTTCTGCCTTGAAAACGAACAAATTCAGTAACATTTCTCGAATTGGAGGAATGGAACAACATACTTTTAATCTTTCATGTAGTACTCTGTAGCTCATGGGATTATACCGTAATGATAAAAAAATTGCTAAGTATTTATTCAAGCAAGTGTCTTATAGAGCCTAATGAATATTAATCATTATCAATATACTGATGGTGTCACAAGATAGCCACTGATGATGCCAAAGTATCTGTTTGGCTGCTAATGATAAATCATACGAACGATCTTCGCTTTGCAAGCTATTTACTTGAGTGTCTTTTACTGCCCCTCACCTGCACACACCTCATCTTTACGATACTATTTTACCTCTTTACACATACTTTCCTCATTAATTTTCTGTTATTTACTATAAATGGTTTGCATTTAGATTAAGCACATTACTGGGTACTTTGTCCACATAAACATTCTTTTCGCATTCTTACATGTTATACATTCCCTAATAACTTTTCCAGCGGCTCAAACTACGACCAGGTAAATAACCGTTAATTATTCGATGTTCAAATTCTGTGTTCTTAGATATTATATTTATCGTTTGCTATATTTACGTATAGTCATTTATGTGAGCGTGCCAGTAATTTCCACCTTTATATTATCCTTTACCTTGTTGGCTTTTGTCACATAGTTTTATATTTATTTATACGTATTCTTATCTATGTGTTCCAACACGAACCCTGACTATTGTTAAACTCATTCAGCTTCTTTCTATTGTATCCTGAAGTGTCTGGTCGTAATAAAGTTAATAAGATTTCCAAGCAAAGTTTTTAATTATTTAAATTTAGAGAACTACATAACTTTTACCGTGTAGTGTTCTTATCTCCCAAAACTTTGCACATATCATCAATATCTCAAAAAAAAAAAAAAAAAAAAATTAGAAATTGAAATAAACTGAAATTTCAAATGAAATTAAAATTGGAGGGAGCATTGTAGCTGATATTTCTCGAATGTTATTGTTACAAAGGAAAAGATGCTTGGGCATTACGAAATGATATTTATTACTCTGAGAAAAAAGGTCGAGCATTAACAACATATGGAAGTTTTAGGTCGCAGAACTAAATAACTAGATTTCACAACTACAAATATGCAAATATGAATTGGATTTTCATTGTTGCACACCGTAAGTAGTGAGTGATCTTAAACGAATAACAAGATAACATAGTTTATTACTGACGTAATACCTAATTCTAATGTCCTTGAAAACGACTTCGAAGAGAATACAATCGCAGAAAACAGTAGTGACGAAAAACCCTCGGTTATGTATAATACAGCTGCTTTCAGATTTTGGTTTCTCGTTCTGTGGTACGATTTTATGAATCTCATGCTGGAGGCAATGAGTCTTGCTAACCCAGAAATATAGTGATTAATTAGGGAAAAAACTAGCAGAATGTTGCGTTATTTGCTTAAAACGAGACATAATAATACAGTGCATTATTCCTGGTATATTCCTGTTAAAAATATCTAAAAGCTTATTCTGAGAAGCTCTCTTTATCGGAGAGTGTCCACCTTTTGGACATTGCATTTATGGAACAAAAATATTTTCATGAGAATGTTTTGTTTATTGGTGTAAGTTTTGCCTTTAAAATAAATTTGTAGATAAAAAAAATTAATGCAGAGTTCATTCTTATTCCACGAAATCAAAAGAGAAATCAGAGAGTAAGGATAGAGGATGTTAATCAATCATAACCAATTGTCAAGGAGTCCTTCCATTTTAGCACCCTTTCAATAGTCTCCAAATGCCTCTAAATCAAGGAATCTGAAGGTCTCAAAAATAGAGATGTAATAAAGGATTATTTGGTATTTTTGCTCCATTATTCCCGATGGAAGTTTTATAAGAATACATTCATGCAACTGTATCAATGATTTCCACGTCGTCACAACTACAGATTTTTAACGTTTAAAATGAATTGTTGTCCAGTATCTTGACAAAGTTCGTCGATAAGTTAGCACCCTCGAGAATCAGTAAATTGTTTCCTGTTCTTTATTATTTGAACAAAATGAAGATTAATAGAATAATTGTCTTAAGCGAATCATTGTCTTTGTCATTATCCATCGATGGCAAGCAAACCGAACATATTTCGTTTTTCTTTCCCACTCACAACCCATGTAGAGTTGTGCAGGTAGAGAGTATCTCCCAACAGTAGATTTTATGACTTACAAAGTGGGATTTTTTTTTTTATTTCATATAATACGCATACAATGATTCATTATCTGTAGTGAGGATGTTTGGTACAAGAATCACCTGATTGTTTGTGTACGCTGGAACAACATTTCCTCAGTGCAAGTCTCGCTTTAGAATTATTACCACTTTTCTAAAACCATAGCCCCATCATGCCAGTCATTAGCGTCACTGTACTCTTATGAACCTCAACAAGCAATAATTTACCTTTATATTGAGTGTTCTATAATGGACCCTAACCTTGGAGCTGTAACTGGCTTGAACAGACAGTTTCAATCTGTATTTTACGCTTGACAGGTTTTTGTATGATACTTTGATAGCCTGAGGTTACAGCCAAATATACCTTTACCTAAGTTTTTAATGAATAAATTCCCTCTCTCTCTTCTAGTGTAGTAACTGAATAATAGTTCTATATATATCTGAATGCACATTATCGGCGCATTGCAACATGGTTTTTCGACTGCCATTTGCATTTTGAAAAGTAAATAGGTTAGTGCATTATGAGAACCCAAATTTTGATCACATACAAGGAAAAGATAATGTTGGCACTGGACCGTTGGAGATATATCCTTTCAGGATCAAAGTTTACTGTGCTGAAGTTCTTTATGATGGCAATTCTCTCACGTATCGAAGTCGATTCTTTAAATTTCTTCCATTTTAATGCTATCGATTTTTCTTTTTTTTGGTAAAATCACTATACTTCTCTGGACATCCACTTATCTCTTCATTTTCTTTGGATGGCAGGCACAACATCCAATAAACTCTACTATTTTTGTTTCTCTGACTCCTATTAATAACTTTTCTATTATAACTTCCAGATCCGGCTATCAATCAGAAGTATTGCTACCACCACTGCTTATTGCAAAAGTTTCAGAACTGATATAGAACCATTTTATTTGTACGCTTATATATATGCATGCATGTAATACTAGAGTTGCACAGTTCAAAGAGTATTTATTTTTCCTTACTACATCTTGAAATTCTCTTCCCGTTCTAATTATCTTCTGGCTCTTCTAGTTTTGTTTCCTTTCAGAGGAAGGAAGATCACTTCTAGAGGTTCACATCCAATCCTTTCTGTTCCACCTTCTTTTTCTTCTTTCCATTTGGTCTGGAAAAAAAAAACACTGTATTGCGATGTCTGCCATATTATCCTTCTGATTACAACTTTGTATATATATATATATATATATATATATATATATATATATATATATATATATATATATATATATATATATATATATATATATATATATATATATATATATATATATATATATATATATATATATATATATATATATATATATATATATATATATATATATATATATATATATATATATATATATATATATATATATATATATATATATATATATATATTTTTATTTTTTTTTTTTTTTTTTTTTCTGGAACACAAGCCTTATTTTTTGTAACACATACACATACGAGGGGTGTGGCTAAACCCTTTTCAAGATCAATAAAAAAGATATTAATACACAAAATATTCTATTTCTGAAATTTTTCACAGAAAAAAGACTCCTTCCGCTTCCGTTTGACCATGAAACATACTTTATTAACTTATATCTTCTTACTGTAAAAATTAATAAAAGAAAAACAGTGAAAATTTTATTATTTGTTCAAATTTTCAGAAAAAAATTTCCATCTCAGATTATATGAACTTTAAAGAAAAAGCCTTCCTTCCAGGGTGCAATGGTTCCTTCAGTTGTCACATACTCGGCTCTTAGGTCTCTGGCACCAAAGCTCACTCTGACGTAGAGAGATAAAAAAGTGGTATATTTTTAGCACAAAAAATTACAATAATTTCACTTTATGTTCTCTGATAACTCTTTACTCTTTTGAATGCTTATTAAATAATGTTTAGAGTGTATTGAGGTTGTGGAATGACATATCAAGACATTTAATATATATATATATATATATATATATATATATATATATATATATATATATATATATATATATATATATATATATATCATATATAGGAAGCATAGGGGAAAGGCGTCGTACTCAGGTACATTTATTTTGCCAACGTTTCACGATTCATAATCGCATCCTCAAGGCTATAATAAAGATATAAACGAACTTAAAACCAAGCACTGCATAATCCATTAAAATTACGCAATACTTAATCAAATTTAATGAACATCAGCATGTAGAAAGCTTGAAAATAATTTATGAACAACTTAAAACAGGAAATTATACTAAACATTAAAAATATGTACAAAATATCTATAAGATTCTAAAAACAGTAAAAAATATTTAAAACATATAAAACATTTGATTAAATATTGCGTAATTTTAATGGATTATGCAGTGCTTGGTTTTAAGTTCGTTTGTATCTTTATTATAGCCTTGAGGATGCGATTATGAATCGTGAAACGTTGGCAAAATAAATGTACCTAAGTACGACGCCTTTCCCTATGCTTCCCTGGTGAGATGTACCTAGAGCTGCAGCTCTGTCTATATATATATATATATATATATATATATATATATATATATATATATATATATATATATATATATATATATATGTGTGTGTGTGTGTGTGTGTGTGTGTGTGTGTGTGTGTGTGTGTGTGTGTGTATAATTTAATATTTCAATATTACTTACCACGAGTGCAGCACAGTTGGTACAGGTAGGATAGAAGTGGGACTGGCACACAGGTCTCTGACACTTCATGCACCAGATGCTTGTCTTCCCGTCCGAAGAGATGGGGCCCTCTGCACAGTGCACCTGAGGGTGCCTACATTGTGCAAGTACTTGGCCTACTGGGTATTGTGTACTGGCCACCGTGGGAGGTCACAGACGGTAGACATCAATACTCTTAGGGGCCTTGGGAGAGTTGCAGATGGCAACCTCTTCTCTGCCCGTGGCCTTATTAATTCTCGTGTAAGGTGTAGCATGAAGCGATGGAATTTTGGAATTTGGTGCATCCTGTTCTTTGCAGATTTGCAGTGTGCACTATCTTGGCATTGATAACAGCAGCATTTATCAGTCAGTAGAGGACACAAAGGGGCCATCCCTTAGTTTTTCTGTTGCAAGAGTGCAATGCACACATCTCATCAAACGCATCCACCCCACCTTTGGTCTTATTATAAAATTCAATGATTTCAGGCTTTCCTATCTCTCCTAGATTAGGTTGGGTATGTATAGCAGATAGCAAAAGGACCAGCTTCTTATTACCCTTATTTCCTACCGGAGGCACGTAAGAAACCAGGGTCATGTCTTTTGTAAAGAAAAATGCACTTGACCCAGGTTCATGATCATCTTTGGTCCTCATCTTATCTGGCAACTCTTTTTTGTTAGCCTTCAATGTTCTAAACAGTGCCATACCACAGTTTTCCAGAAGGTCAGTGACTAGTGGTACCGATGTGAACCAATTATCTGTTATCACATTTCGGTTTGACTGGTGGTATGGCCTGGTAAGTT
>NC_089753.1:64819505-64834693 GCF_040412425.1 Macrobrachium rosenbergii
GGGCACGACTCCTCTGGCAGGAGTATCTGCCAACATCGATGGTGATGGCACTGGGGGGCACTGATGTGATCAGGCCTAATGGCTCTGTTATATTCAATTTAAAAAATGTACCATGCCTTTGTAGGCATGAAAAAGAAATGCGAATGACTTATGGCAGTAAAAGAATCTGGCAGTTGCACTCTGCACTGGCAGGGCAATGTTGCCAAGAAAATATAAAATTCAGAGATTGGAAAGAAAAAGGAAAACTTATCAAAGCGGTAAAAGGAAATATTACGAGAAGAATTAAATTCCAAAGTTATAAGAAGAATAAACACGGGAAGGAATCTAGCCTTCTCCTCTGGATAGAGGTGCCAAAGTTCTTCGTAGGATAAAAGGTGAGGAACTGTGCCAGAGGATAAGTTCTTTTCAATGTCAGAGTAATTTAAAACCAATTGGCGATTCCCTCGTTTCTAGACTTATGGAAACCTTATCGCAAATATATTTTTGCTACAATGACGTTAAAAGTAATGGAAGTCCCACTTATTGATTTCTCTTTGTGCAGCTGATCACATTAGTGGTGTATTTATAAACAAAGTAATTGTTAGTTAGCCTATGCCTTCGTTTTAGTTTTCTGTAAAAGAAAACTATTGTGCCGGCTTTGTCTGTCAGCCCACCCTCAGATCTTAAAAACCGCTGAGGCTAGAGGGCTGCAAATTGGTGTGTTGATCACCCATCCTCCAATCATCAAACATACCAAATTACAGCTCTCTAGTCTCAGTAGTTTGTATTTGATTTAAGGTTAAAGTTAGCCATAATCGTGCATCTGACAGCGATATCAGGACAGGCCACCATCCCAATGGTTAAAAAATTCTCGGCCGAGGCTCATGGAGATTATAAGACCACCGAAGATAGATCTATTTTCGGTGGCCTTGACTTGATTATACGCTGTACAGAAAACTCGATTGCGCTGAAGAAACTTTGGCGAATTTATTACTTGTTTATTTTATCAACACATCTAACTCTTATGAGTGCATAATTAATAATCTTAATAGTTACCCAAACTAAACTGATTAAATATGGCATTTAACAAACTCAGAACAACTTTGCCCAAGTAACGTTCCTTTTTCAATGTTTCAGTCTCTCAATAAGTAGATTTTCCAGTATCATTGTCTAATTCGATGTTAATTATTTAGACTAAAAGAATCTGTGATCAGATTGCGTCAGTTACTTCGACTAAAAGAAATCTTTGGCCAGCTTTACTGATGAGAATACTGTCTATTTTTCAAAGCAAGGAAACAGTCAATAATAAAGGTTACGGTGACTGATATCTTTTATCGTAATAGTCCAGGAATTGCTTAGAATTTATTAATGAGTCAGGATCAAAACCCCGTTAAAATTGACACCAGTATACCGGGAGCAATTTTAATAACAGTTGCAGTTCAAAATGTGTTAATATGTGAGTTTTGTTAGGAAGGAGGCGCAAGATTGCTACATTATCAAGACTGGTCCTTTATATTTAGAAAAAGGGTAAATGAGTGATTTGTCAGTAATGTAGCCCAAGAGGTAAGTGATGAAAGGTGATTAACCAATAGAAAGATTAGAACCCCAGACCTTAACAAATATTCAGCATTCACTGAAGTTGATAAGGATCAAATAAAAGGCAGAAGAAAAATGCTTACACATATCTAAAGTTAAAGCAGAGGAGAGACAGACAGAGCAGAAATCTCATATCACTTTTGCAAACAAAAGATTCAACAAACTCCTTCACATTTGCGTATATAGTAGGAATGCCTTCTATATAACTAT
Organism: Macrobrachium rosenbergii; assembly: GCF_040412425.1. Taxonomy (NCBI): domain Eukaryota; kingdom Metazoa; phylum Arthropoda; class Malacostraca; order Decapoda; family Palaemonidae; genus Macrobrachium; species Macrobrachium rosenbergii. Next base: position 64,821,291 of record NC_089753.1, read on the forward strand.
GTCTTTCTTTCCTTTTTTATTCTATTGAAAAAAGTTCTCTTACGTACATTACTTTCAAGCAAAATAAATAGCCAATCACGGCAGCAGAGTGTGGGATGAAAATCCAATAGCAATGCCTCAGGTGAAATTGCAGTGGCCCAAATAAATAAGGTATTTGGAAACTATGTCTTACTTAAACTCGGTGCTGACAATTACGACAAATGAAGAAGCCTGATACTTCTCAAAGAAAGTAAAATTTAACCCAGTTAGATCGCTGAAATTCGCGAGTCATTGATTAGCGAAAGACAGAAATACCTATAATATGAAATCGATGTCGAAAATGAGATTTGGGCTAATGCAATTCTACTGGGTAAACAAACAAAAACTGAGCGTCGGATAGAAAACAAAATGTGAGTGAAGAAATAGGTTCCAATGTCCATAGCAGCAACCATTGGCAGAAGCATAAGAAACAAAGAAATAGATTTCGATTTATATTCAAGCAAACGCTATTCGCCAAGTAGTACCTTTAATTTGATGACTGATGAATTTCTGTAAATAGTCAAGAACAATTCTTCGCCTTTGCCGTAGAATGAATTGAAATGTTTGCTCCATTTAAGAGCCTAATATTTCAACATTATATTAAAATTTGACCTTGTAGCGACATTACTTGGAGGAGATTCTTTCTTATTCTTTCTCTCTTATTTTTTCAGTTATATAACCTCTGTTTTAATGTACGTAAGAGGAATAGGGTCTTTAGTTGCAGGATTTTTAGCATCAAGATTATCGATTTAATCACCCTTGCATTCGAGCAAAGCTTTAGGCAATCCTACTCGTACCATTGTAGATACTCACTGGAACTCTGCCTAAAAATTCGAAGTAGTATAGACATTTTACTTATTACCACATTATTGTCATAGAGGTTATTACTTCATATTTATGTGCTTAACAAGTGACAATATTTTCTTAATATTATCGATTTCTTCATGCGTTTGACAGAACTAAAAATCAAAGCTAGATATTCAGCAGAAAGGAATTTGTTACTTGAGGTTGTATGGCACTGAGCTACTTTTTTCATTTTATTTCAATACTAAAGTCAGTTTTCAGGCTCTTAATCCATAAAGGAATGAAGTTTCTCTTACTATGAATATTCTCTTCTAAGAGGGTTCATTTGGAAATATCTGAGATGGATATTAACAGTGAACTGTTTTTAGTTTTCTGTTAAATGAAAACTGAAACTCGGCCAGTTCCTCTGTCCGTTGACTTTACAATTCTGTCCGCATTTTTTTCTTTTTTTTTACAAACTTAATAATAAACAGGATGTTTGGCTGCAAATTGGCATTTTGATCATCTTCCTTCAATCATCAAAATACCAAATTGCAACCCTTTAAAAAATTAATTTAATTTATTTAAAGTTAAATTTAGCATTAGTCGCAGTTTCTGATAACGTTAATGACAGTCAGACCACCGGGCCAAATGAGTTTCACGGGTCACGGCTCATACAAATAGAGACTTACAGCATTATCACGAGACCAATGTTAGACATCTATTTTCGGTGGAACTATATATACGCTGTACAGAAATACTTGTTTTCTACAAATGAATCTGTTCATTAACGGCACATTTTATACTTGTTTTATAAAAGTATTTTTTTCCTTATTGGATTTTTGGGCTTTATAATGACCCATTATTCGTTCACATCTGATTCCCACTTAGATTGAATAATATCTATACATTTAAATTTGGGATGGGGTTGCCATTATTTCAAAAAGGCCATAAAGCAGTTTAATGTTGCCACTGAAAAAGTAGACAATGAAGCGTCGTCGATATTCACCATGATATAACACCAATTAACACACTTTAATAAAATAAATAAACTGTTGATACTTGCATTTCTTTAATTTAAATGTTACCATGATTCTACACGTTGAAAACATCTTGTTAATCTTGAATAAGCGCTAGCTACTAAAGCAGCTCTTAGGGGAACAAGTAGGCGTTATTAAATGTATATACGCGCAAAAAATGCAGCTCAAAATCATTTTTTTCCAATTCTCTCTCTTTATCTTTCTCTCTACTCTCTCTAAATCTCTCATTCTCTAAAATATCTTATCTCAAACATGCGATCTCGGTCTCTTTCTCACCATTGTCTTTCTTCACACACACACTTATACACACAAACATTTCTCTCTCTTTCTCTCAGAAATGCATCTCAGTCTCTTTCTCTCCTTCTCTCATAATACATATACACAACATTTGTATTCTCTCTCTCTGATTCTCTCTGAGACTCTCTCTCTCTCAATCCGAGGGTTTTCAGACTCTCTCTCTCTCTCTACCAGACGCACGAAAACAAACAATCATTGTAATAGCTTTTGTCATTTGTTGTTTTCTCTCAAATTAACACATTTTATTTATATGATAATATTCTCATAGTAGCGATCCGTGATATAGATACCTTTTCTCTTAATCTAACAACACAAATAAATAAACATAGGATAAGTACTATATATCGGGGTTTAGTGTTGCACAGAGGTCTCTTTCTCTCTCTCTTTATCTCACACACACATAGCACTGCACTGATTGAGGATGACAGTCTTCTTTTTTTTTTTGTCATTTTCTCTAATTCTGTTTGAATCCGTAAAGGACAGCTACATCACAGTTGTGTATTATAGTTAAAAATTATTTGTATATTCGTCAGAAAACTAATCATAAAGAATGTTCATCATATTTTATGGTTCCGTAATTACTATTCCACTAGCTGGGCAAGAAAAAAAAAAATCAGAGATTTAGAGAGAGAGAGAGAGAGAGAGAGAGAGAGAGAGAGGCTCCGTGACAGAATAAAATTTTTTACCTATGATTTATTCCTTCTAATTGTACATCAATAACATTGGAGAAAAAGTAGACACAATCACGTCGATATTGTCTGCTATATTAACCACATTTCTGGGTAATATTTTATCAATGATCAAGCACCCAGCTGACAAGGGATACGCAATCTAGAAATTCAGATGAATTCTGCAGTGTTTGAAAAATGGTTTAAAACCCAGCTTCTTCCCAATATAGGGCCATCTGCCATCATAGTGTTGATAACGTTTATCATTCAGTTCAGATTAATAAACCTTGACAATGTCTGCCAAAAAGGATGAAGTCCTAAAGACTGGCTAATAAAAAATTAGTAAAGTTTAAAAGACATTATGTAAAGAAAATGATTACGTGATTGACAGACTGGCAAGAGATCATGGACATAGTGGTTAGCTGTTTACATATCACTGCCAGTATAATGCAACAGAACTGATATGGGCGCAGGTGAAATTTAAATGGCAAAGAAGAATCATTTTAAAAATCAGACCTGCTTCCTTTGGTCAAAGAAGCAATTGAATCCATATCTTCTGACAACTGGGCTAATGATTTGAGACATGCGGAAGATATAAAAAGAGATGACGATTCAAGAGATGTTTGCATTGATAAATATATGATTATTTTGTTATCGATAGCATCCTCTGACGAGGATTCTTCATAAGTAATGTCTCCTCATACGTTCGATTGTAAATAAATTAATTGCTTTCCCTTGTTTTTGATATCCTGTTGAACACTGAAATTGAAATAAATTGAAATATAGATCTGTTTTTTCGACAGAAAGTGGCAGAAATATCTTTAAAATCTACATATAACAGAAATGCCACAGCAGTGATGAGTATCATATGACAGTTCTTTAAAAGCACTTGGTATGAAATCTAATACTGTATAAATATATGTATATATATATATATATATATATATATATATATATATATATATATATATATATATATATATATATATATATATATACTTAACAATGTAATACACTTCCAGTATAAACAGATTAGGTCGTCTGTTTTGAATGTCTTTCGATTTGTCTCTTCGTAAATCTTGCATAAACTTTACAACATGAATTAAAAAAAAAAAAATAAGTAAACCTGTTTGGCTTAGAGAACGTTCGAATGAATTTATGTTCTTGTGGCAATAACAAATTTGTATTTTGCTGCTCTTGTTTATCATTTAATTGTTTTAAATGTTATTTTACATATAACACATATATATATATATATATATATATATATATATATATATATATATATATATATATATATTTATATATATATATATTATGATTATTTTATAAGAAAAAGTGTAAATTCAATTCCACGACAGAAGTAACCCACACATAGGCCGGAAATCACGCCCGCCCCTGCCCCCGAAAAAAAAAAAAAAAAAGCTCAAAACCCTTCACAATTTTCAGCCTCGATAACAGCAAAGGAACAGTAATAAAAAACTATAGTAGACCCACTAGGGTCCCAAGACCCATTGCTCAGTACAACCCATCCCAAATCAAACAAAACTGTTTGCCTGCACATCTAGGTTTCCAAATAACCCTATCATTTTCTCTCTGGGGCGTTTTTTTTTTTATCTAAAATTTAATGGGACAACAAAACTTCATTCAGAAATTCTGTGTTGATTTAATTGGCCTCTTGATAATCAGGCGCAAACAATGATATATTGAAGTCTCAAGGTCACATGGTCAGTTTAACAGGGGCAAAGTCTCTCCCCCTTTTCCTAAAAAACGGTCTTAATCCCCCTATAGTCCCCCTTTTCCCTTTCTTGTTTACGTGGGTCTGTATTGTTGTTACTCTTATAAACAGTTTTCATACATACATACATACATACATACATACATTCTATTTGTATGTATATTATTTACAATATATATAGCATTTTATTTATATATATGTCAGTTTTAATTATGTATTTGATCTTTTACGTACAAATATGGGATATAGATATAGACACTTAGATAGATAGATTATTTCAAAGACTGCATTCCCCATTACTTCAGAGTCATCTTGCAAAGCAAAATAATATTCATAATCACCCCTTAAAATAAAACAATTTAAAAGGCTCCTATTATCATTATTATTATTATTATTATTATTATTATTATTATTATTATTATTATTATTATTATTATTATTATTATTATTACCAGTGATAACAGATGATCGCGTTCCCTTCCCAAATGCAATCGAGACAAATTGTTTAAAAAAAAAAACTAAAAAAAGTAAAAGAATACTCGAGGCATAAAAGGCCATTTTATAAAAATGAATTAATTGACCACCGGGTACCATAAATTTTTGCTTCCCAGCTATGGACGGCAATAACTTACTCGACCCATTTTATGGACCAAAACAGGAAAATGATGAGAGGGGTAAAAAAAAAAAAAAAAAAGTCACGCAATATTTCACCGTAATTTATGAATTTTTAGGAAGCGAAGAATTGCGGGTATGATTTAAAACTCGTCGCTGATATGATTGAAAACCTCATCTCTCCGCGTTGATTTTATTACCCGACGTTATGACTCGGTGTATGTGCGTGCGTAGGTGCTATATATGTTACAGGAAAATGTGAAATCAGGGATTTCATGAAAATCCCAGCTAGGGAATATGTGAAATTAGGGATTTCACGAAATCCATAGGGAATGTGAGTAAAACCGATTCACTTAAAATCTTAAATCCCCGAGGGCTAGTACTAAACAGAAAGAAACAAGATTCATCTACACTGTTTCGCTGTGTTACAAACTAGTCCCTTTGAGGGATCAAAACCAGTTGCTGTTTGTAGGCTTGGGTATCAATTTCACTGGGACGATTGGTATTTAACGGGGCTAGTACTAAACCTGATAATTATGGATGAATCACTGTTTCGCTGTGTTTTGTACTCGCCCTCGGTGATCAAATGTTCCTAAGCTGTCAATTGATCATTTCACATAATTCGAATGATTTCGTATAATTGCTCTGAATTAGATAACATATTCCCTGTAACATATGGCTATTGGCAGTTTTTGGTTGTACGGTTATATGCGTATGTATATTCTTTATACGCCGTTTCTGGTGCATGTCAACGTATGTGCGTATCATACGCAAGTTTCGTCTGTTCCAGACGTAGATTCTGCTCTCAGTTTCTGTTTTTGACTTGTCAACGACCCTTGCTGCTGCTTACTTGTCTGCGTAAGCAGTTTAAAGCTGGAAATTTCTGTTTCTTGAAATTATCGGCTGTTGCTGCAATTGTCTGCGTAAAGTGTATCATCATGCACGAATCTGTTTCTGCAATTAGTTTCGGCGTGATTCAGTAGTTGTGTTGCTTGGTTGTCATTTTCTATTAGAAATTTCTGTTTCTTGAAATTCGGCGTATGTTGCTGTTGTTTAGCTATTGAAGCATTTCACTGTAAATTTCTTTTTTTACAATTATTGGCGTATGTTGCTGTTGCTTACTTGTCTGCGTAAGGAGATTCAGTTATCAGTTTCTGTTTCTTGACAATTATCGGCGTAAGTTGCTTTTGCTTATGTGTCTGCGTAATGAGGTTCTGTTTGCGTTTCTGTTTCTTGGAATTATAATTATGCAAGGTAAGCTGCTGTTTGCTTATTTTGTCTGGTTGCGTAATGGGATTATGTTAGCAGTGTCTATTGTATGATTATTACTGCGTACATAGGTTTTACAAAAGCATGATGTTTTTCATAATAATTATCTGCGTGCGTAGGTGCCATACGCAGTATACATGGCGTTATTGTCTGATTGTGTAGTTTATATTCAGTCCGTTCCAGGAGCCATGAAGGGGCCACGCAAAAATTTTGTCTTTGATAGATCATGTCAATGAACATTTGTAAAAAAAAAAAAAGTTTGCAGAAGTCTTCATATAATAATTATCAGTGTGTCTACTCATATATTAAAACACACACACACACACACACACACACACATATATATATATATATATATATATATATATATTCATTCATGCGATATGGTGGGATGGTGAAGAAGGGTTGCCACGGTAATGATTACAGGAGATAGGGTGCCATCACTAAAAAAAAGGTTGAGAACCACTGGGACTCAATAATGTTAGGAAACAATCTACGTGCGCAGGTTTAATAGGTGGTTTCTACAAAGTAATTATCCATTTCGTGCATTTGTAGCTTAAAGTACTTTGGAGTTATGATAAGCAATGTTTATATTTCTTGCATACTAAATGGACATCGTTTATGAGTTTACCTACTGTGAATAAAAAAAAATTTGCTAGTTTAAAATTATTTGACTGCATTTACTTTCCAATGCACCACAGACTAAAATCTTAATATGTGGAATAGCCACTTAAGAAATATTATTTTTATGTCATCATAAATATAATCATATCGTTCGCTGCTTCGTATGACCTCTTGAAAACTATTCACAAACGTATCTCTGTATCAAGAAGAAAATACACACATTTAAATACAGAAATCGTTTTAACGCCACCGACTTCAGCCGAAATAAATTTCGAGAACAAGGCTCCTTTGATGATCTTTGCAACGTTGCCATAAGGTGAAAACACAAAGGAGAAATAAATCAAAGGGATTATAAAAGGTTGACGTAACATCAACCCCCACTGCTCCCCCACACCCACCCACCTCACCCCGGCCCCCAGAGACCCTTTTGGGAGAATAATACTGTAATATTTATTCTCGAGGTGTGCGGGCTCTCGGTAAATTTATGACCGTAACTATTTTGTCCGATTCGCCTTGTCGTCTGATTAATGCCACCGAGATAAATAAATGCTTTTAACCAACTCTTTCTTCGAAACTAATTGCGCTGGGCCTTCACCTCACTCAACCCTTCTCCCACTATCCTGGCTCATACTTTTCCCTCCCCCTTTTTCCCTCACCCTTTAATTCGACTGTTTGAACCTCATTAAAATCATTCTTTCACCATCACCCGCGTCGTCGCCGGCGCCCATCCACTCGGACTCTCCTGCTAAGAGTGACCGGTCCGCATTATCCCCGAGATGTAACTGAGTAGCGGGAACTTTCCCTAAAAAAAGCGGGACGCCATATCTTTGAAACTAACCATAGAATTTTTATGAAAATAATCTCATTATATTTCCCATACCCAACTCACAGTTGGGATTATGAGACACTAACTTATCTCAACCTAATCTAACCTAACCTAACCTAACCTAGCCTAGGGGCATGGCAAAAAAAAAAAATAGGGGTTGGTGCAATACTAGCATACATTTCAGGAATTTGAGACTGGTGCATGAGAAAATGAGAAGTTTGCCTCTAAAGTCGTAACCTTGTGTTGTCCTGTCCTCGAATACATTGCATCTCTTGCCAATAATAATAATAATAATAATAATAATAATAATAATAATAATAATAATAATAATAATAATAATAATGATATGAGTAGGGTGACAGCAGCTCACTGAGTTTTGTTCGACTTTCATGTTTTCAGTCGTCTCGTAATTTTGCTTTTGCCGATTAACGGTTTGTGATAGAGTCCTTTCTTAGTCATGTGAGTATAAAGTTTTTTTTAATGAAGAATAGAGCATGAATTTATACTCATGTACTCCACAAACATTCAAATACATACACAAACACATATGTATATACATATATATACATATATATATACATATGAATGTCTTTTCCTGTAATACTACAGTGTAATATGGAAAATAAGAAGGCCCATAAAAACACTATTTAAACGTTGATACCATATATTTCGGGCACTTGTTTCTGTGCCCTGTTCACTGGTAGAATATGGACAGGTGGAAAGTTACAATGGTATATATACAAAAACATGAAGGTGTGGCCATAGGCCTCCGATGTTAAGGAGGTGGCGTTTCTTAAGAAGGAGGAGATTGACCAAATTCCCTAGTGGTTTTTGGCCTCATTAGCTCCCGTTTGGCGATGGATCTGGCGGTCGCGTTTCTTGGGTCATCTGTTAAGGTGTCAATGGCGTCCGATTTCCAATGTCCTCCTGACAGGTTCATATTGTTGGTTTGATTGATGATAGCAGATTCCAGCATCTTTCTTTCTTTTGTACGGACAGCTACTCTTGAAAACCAACTCCGCCCCACTCCAGTTAATGACATGCCCTGTATTTCTAATATGTAGGAAAATTCCCGAACTCTCCGAAGCGTAACGTACTGATCTTTTGTGCTCTGTTATTCTTTGCGAGAGCGATCTACCTGTCTCGCCTACATAGATGTCATGACAATTACTACACGGTATCTTGTAAACTCCGGCTTCTTCCCTTTTGTTATTTAAGTATACGTTAACGAGCGAACTCCGATGGATTTGGGATAATGGAAAATGAAAGGATTATTAGAACTGAGTTGCTCGGTGGCCTTTTGGATGTTTTCATCGTATGGAAGCTTTATTTTGTTGTTGAAATCTATTTGTCTGTTGTGAGTGGGACCTCTGTAGTATATTTTATTTGCTTTATTAATAGCCCTCTCGATAATGTGTGGTGGATAGAGCAGTTGCGTTAGGTGTTGGCGGATCGTGTTAAATTCTTGATCCAGGTACTCATTTGAACATATCCTAAGTCCTCTGAGGAATAGGTTGCACCCTACCATGATTTTTACGGAGACGTCGTGGTAGCTTAAGAAATGAATGTAGGAGACAGCGAAGGTGGGTTTTCTATATACTGTAAATGCATACCTGTTCTGTTTTCTTATGATCAGTACATCTAGGAACGGCAGTTTTCCGTCCTTTTCCCATTCTGTTTTAAATTTTATGGTCGGAACTAGCGAATTTAGCCTATTAAAAATTCATTAAAGTCCCCCAGCTATTGTCCCAGAAAGTAAAGATATCATCTACGTATCTAAGCCAGATCATATTATGGGGTTTGATAGACGACAAAAAGTTCTGTTTCGAAATATTCCATGTACAAGTTTGCTAGAAGGGGTGATAGGGGACTTCCCATGCTACAGCCAAATTTTTGTTTGTAAAAATTACCATTGAAAGAAAACACGTTGTTAGTTACACAGAGGTTGATAAGTTTTAAAGTTTTATCTATGCCAAGAGGAAAATGGTCTTCATATGGTTGTAACTTCCTCTCTAAGAAAAACAACACGTCGGCAATCGGGACTTTAGTAAATAATGAATCGACGTCTAGACTGAGCAGTTTGATGTTGTTTGAGGGGATGTTTAAACTATTAAATTTTTGTATGAAATCTTCTGCATGTTTGACGTGGGAGGATGAGAAGGTGGTTGATTACCTTGAATGTCTCTAGTAATTTAGCGTCTTTTTATTGCCCCATGGTTCTGAATTGACGGTTAAACTGAGCAGCAATATTTGTTGTGATCTTTCACAATTTGTCGTAGGTCTCCGCATCGTTTAGAAGTTCTTGAACTTTATTGATGCGTCTCCTTGTCTAACAGAACTATTTTCCCGTCTTTGTCGATTTTGTGATGATGATATCCTTTTCTTAAGCTAACTAATGCATTTTGAATCTTTTCGGGAGCGAATTTTGTTGTTATTTTGCTCCAAGACATTTAGCAAAAATGCCTTTGAGACATGCCTTTTTCTTGTCATAGTTGCTTTTTAAAAATGTTTATCAAAAGCAACTAGAAATTAAGATTACCTCAACTCAGGTTTTAGAGCTGAATGAAACTCCAAGATTTAAAACGGTCTGTTCTTCTGGAGTGAGGGATGGTTAGAGATTCAGCATTATTGGAAGGCCAAGATTATTCCATGCTGTTCCGGAATTTAATCAGTCTTTTTAATTTGTAGCACAAATTTCTGGATCCACCACATTATCAATAGGGCTGATTAGCAAAATATGAAAGATATCTGTACATACCATCATCCCTGACAAATGAGGGGCGAAGTGACAAAATAAAGCTTCCATTTTTCTGATCACATAGATGTCTTGGTGTGTGGTTCTGATAATTCTGTCTTGGAGGAATTGCGGATGAGTCCCAAATGGGTCTGACGTTCGCTCGTTAACGCGTGAAAAATAACATTTCCGGAGAAGCCCTGTTCCTGTGGTGGCATTCTTAGAAAATTCTCTGCGACCTTCCTCTTGTGTAAGACATGTAGATCGCTCTCGCAAGTACTGAGCACGGGCGATGTGCTTTGACAGCTGGAGTTAAAAACTGGCGTAAACTGTGATGTAGGAAATGCAGGGCATATCATTAGCTGGAGTGGGGCAGGTTAGTTTTCAAGAGTAGCTGTCCGTACAAAGAAGATGCTGGAATCTACTGCTCATCAATCAAACCAACAATATGAACCTGTCAAGGAGGACATTTGGGAAATCGGACACCATTGACATAATCCTCACCCTTTTTAAGAAGATGACCCAGAAACGCGACCGCCAGATCCATGTCCTTGAGCAGGGCTAATGAGGCCAAAAACCACTAGAGATTTGGTCAATCTCCTCCTTCTTAGAAACGCCACCTCCTTAACATGGAGCCTAAGGCCCCACACCTTCATATTTTGTATATATGCCATTGTAGCTTTCCTGTCCATATTTCTTCAGTAATTTAGGAGCACAAACAATTGCCAAAATATGGTTTCAACATTTAAACTATTTTGCTGAGCCTTTGTTATTTCATGTCCTGTAATGTCCCCAGGAAAAGCTGTTCATGTTGCCGATGTGGAACATCACATTTACGCCAGTTTTCGGCTTCCAGCAGCTGTCAAGCATCAGTATTTGACTTGTATGAGTTACACAGAGAAGTCAGAAATTTTCTGCAGCTCTGCAGGTGGACCCTGTCCCAAGGCTCTGCAGTTTCACGCGTTGGTCACATCGGCATCAGGCTTACATTTCAGCCATCACACATTCCTCCAGACAGCAAGCCACACACCCAAAAGATGTCTAATAATAATTGAAAGAAATAAGTGAGCCTTAGCTCACTAACTTCATATGCGAGAAGATGATGTGCTGTACAGCTATCATATTTTAGTATTTATCAGTGCTATTGGCTTTGATGAGTCCCCACTCCCGAAAATTTGTGCTACAAATGAACTGATTGTTTTGGCATATAAGTGTCTTGGCTTCCCAACCAATGACAGTCTCTAACCATCCCCTGCTGCAGAAAGAACGAGCCGTTTAAATAACGGGATCTTAAACTCTAGACCTGATTCTGAGAAGTAATCTTAATTCTAGTTGCTGATAAACATTTGCAAGCAACTATGTTGAAGAAAATAATCTCAAGGCAGCTGCTGTGAACAAATAACAACAAAGATCGCTCCCGATAAAATACGTGAATTAACAGAAAAAGGGGATGTCATCATCACAAAGCTCTGACAGACTGAGCTAGTTGAGCCAGACAGGGCATACATCAATGAAAGTTCGAGAACTCTAAATGTGCGAGGAAACTAAATGAGTAACGAAGATCCCCTGCTAATATTGCTGCTCAGCTAACAAACAGTTAAGTAAGTAAGGTATGAAGATACTAGAGGCATTCAAAATGACCCTCTCCCTATTTTACGACACTCTACTTTAAAAATGAGACTACGCCTTAATATCAGCAGGAATCTTCGTGTTGCAATTATCGAAATGACTCGCGAACTGTTGTGCGCTTTCGGAACGTGCTCATCTCACGTCCAGCATACGAAAATTCATGCAAATTGTGATTTTGGCTGTCACGAAACAATCAGCTGCTCGTCAGACGTCGATTGGTATTACTAAGTCCCGGTACCGTTTTCTTGGGAGGATTACAACCGTATGAACATTTTCTCTTGGCATGAATAAACAAAGCTTATCCTTTCTGTGCTAACAACGTGTTTTTCAGTGACACACAGGCAAGAGGCTGGCTGTAGGAAGTCTGTCGCCTTCTGCAAGCGATATTTCGAAGGCTTGTCATCTGTCAAACCGCAGCCTGATGCAACTGGCTCATGAATGATATCTTTACTGCCAGGACAATAACTGAAGGCTGAGAATTTTTAACCAAAACTAGTTCGAACCATGAATTAAACTTAAGCGAGACTGCTAGTTCTGAATATTACTGATCATGAAACAGAACAGTGTGCATTTACAGTAAAATCCCACGCTGTGTCTCCGTTAAGCTCTTATCTCCGTAAATGTGTGAAAGTACAGCCTATTCTCGAGAGGACGGACATATGTTCAAATGATGCGGATCAGCTAACACGATCGCCGGCACCCAGCGCCGGCAGCTCTGTCCTACACACGTATCCGGAGGGCTATGTTAAAGCAGGCCATGTACACTGAAGATACATAAACAGACCAAATAATTTCATTTGAAACTAAACTTCCTTGATGAAAACATCAACTGCCGAGCAACTTTCGGTGATAATCGCTTTCATTTCCGTATCCCAAATCGTCGAGCTAAACTCATTAACGTATTCTTAAATAACGAGGAACTTTCCGAGTTCTGTTCAAATGTGTAATTGTCATGACATTGTGAGCGGGCTGGCTAGATCGCTATATGAAAATCAACGAGCCTGGGCTCAGTGCATTACCCTTGGAAGAGATAATTTTCCATGTGAAAACACGAACATGTCGTGGTGGCGGAGGTGTTTTTCAGGCGCTGGCCTCATTACAAGAAAATGGCACAGTCTGTCGTCAAACAGCAATATGAACTGTCTGGTGCGTGAAATCGGACGCC
>NC_089753.1:64835193-64882693 GCF_040412425.1 Macrobrachium rosenbergii
TTTTTTATATTATGATGAAATGTATATATGTTTAAATTTGGATATCTTTCCACCATATTTTTTGTTATTACTTTCCTTTTTCTCTCTTTAAAGAGGTGAATGTTAAACAACATTATGATATCTTTCCACCATGATTTTTGTTATTAAACTTTCCCACCATTTTTTTTCTTATTAAACTCTTTAAAAGAGGTTCTTGAATGATTAATAAAACATTATCATCATTATTCTTCTTATGATGATAATAATGATGATGTAATTTTAGTCTTTTAAAGTTTTGTAAATATTCTCCTTGATTATTATTATTTATTATCTTCATAGTAGAAGAATGTTTTTCTTTTATTTGATCATTAAATTTTTAAAATCTTTTGGTAACGCTTCATCATCAAACCCACGTCAAATCTTTCTTCCGAAAAGAAAGGTTGTTTTAAAATGACCATTTTACTGTATTGCTTTCGGGCTATATTCAAATTTAGCCATGAATGCAATACTAGAATTGCCCACAAAATCTTTAATTAATGGGAAATGGTAAATCCATACATTAAAACTACTGTCATTATTTTTATCCGTAATACAAATATTCGGTTCACAATCCTCAAACTGATAAAAGATTGCTTGCTGTATCCTTGAAAAACAACGCATCCAGCGTAACACTTTTTTGTTTCTTTATTATTATTAGTAAAGGTTAAATGTTGTAATAACATATTACCCGATCTCTCATCACCAGAATGTTTATACGGAACATCCTTGATTGATAATTTACTATAGTATAATGGTGCATGATCATCTGGTAAATTTTCGGTATGACTACTGTGTCAAAATACTTGGAATTAATAATGTTAGATAAAGTAAAAATAAATGGCGTTTTTGTATCAACATTACACGTTAAAGACATTTGTCCTTCAAGTATCATATAGAATTTACTATTATTATTCTGCAAAAATGTTGAATTTTGATAATTTTTTTCAATGTTAATTTCACGTTCTTCCCACTAAGTTGTTTCCATTATACTTTCCACATTCGTTGGCCGTTCAAACATTTTCCACGTTTGTGTATTTTTATTTTTATCAAGTACAAACATTTCATTTTTAAATATTTGTCCAAACTGTGCACTAGTGTTGTTTGAATATAGTTGTAAGACATTTTTTCTTTAAACTTTCCTCCGCTGATTTTTTATCAAAGATTATTGGGTCATGAATTAATATTACTGATGACCCATCATCACCACCACCACTGTTATTGTTGTTGTTCATCTTCTTTGTCACAACGAAATGAATATGAAACAACAAACCTCAACCATATATATATATATTATATATATATATTACTTTTATAAATGAGAATTATTATTATTATATTATTATTTATTATATTTATTTATTATAATAAAAAATAAAACATGAATAATAAAAATGAAAAATTATAGCAATATACAATGAAATACAATTTTTATATAGTAAATTGAAAATTCAATGTTTATGTTTTTAGTCTTTATTATAAACAACTAATTATATATTACAAAAATATAATGAAAATATAACAAAAAATATTTTAAATAATAAAAAATTGATAATGATGTTGAATAGACCTATACCAGTATATCGTATAAAAAGTAATAAAAATAATAACAACAATAATACTAATTTATCACCACATATAATTAAATTAACTGAAAAAGAATATTATAAATTAAGAGCATTTAAATTAATTTTAGAATACTTGTTAATCTATGACAAAACAATTCAAATGCATTTAAAGAAATGGCGAGAATATTTTTATAATAACGTTGAAATGCAAAAAAATATATATCAAACTTTTATTTATTCTTTAGATTTAATTTATACAAACGGAAGAATGAAAAATCAATATTTTACAGATAATTTACAAGAAATTTTAAATGATTTATATTTTTAGAAAAATATATATATAAACAACAACGCTGAAATGCTAAAAAAAATATATACCAAAAATTTTTATTTATTTTTCTTTTAGATTTTTAGTTTATACAAACGAAAGAATGAAAAATTAATATTTTACTGATAATTATTTACAAGAAATTTTAAACGATTCATATTTTAAAAAATTAATTAAAATAATAAAAATATAAAAAAATGAAAAAAATTTATTTTCTAGGCAAAAAATTTTTTTGAAAATGGAAAAATTTTTTGGAAAAATTTTTTTGAGTAAAAAAATATTGATTTTGGTACACTTTTTGGTCAATTTTAGGTGTAATTTTATGTAATTTTACAGTAATTTTATGTAATTTTTATTAACTTTTTAAAATATTTAAAATATTACGGTTAAGAAAATAGATTTTAACAAAAATATTATGAATTTTCCAAAATATTATGAATTTCCGAAAAATATTATGAATTTTTCAAAAATGTTATGAATTTTTTTAAAAATATGATGTAAAATATTATAATATTATAGCATTTTCCATATTATAACCCATATAAAACCGAACTCGGTGCTTAATATTGCCATAATACGGTTTTTTCTAGTTTTTCAACCAAAAACATTAAAAACTAAAATTTTTGTTTTTTGTATCAATTTTTACGTGATAAAATGTAATATTTTACACCTTTTTTATTTTGTGAAAATTTTTGAGTTTTTTAATAAAAAACTAATTTTTATTAATTTTTAACAATAAAAACTAATAAAATTAATAAATAATAGTTTTTAAAAACTAATAAAAAATAAATTTTTTTATTAATTTTTAACAATAAAAACTAATAAAAACAATAAATAATAGTTTTTTAATAAAAAAACTAATTTTTATTAATTTTTAACAATAAAACTAATAAAAAACAATAAATAATAGTTTTTAAAAAAAAACTAATTTTTATTAATTTTTAACAATAAAAAACTAATAAAAACAATAAATAATAGTTTTTTTACAAAAAAAAATTTTTTCATTTTATTATTTTTAAAAAATTTTTCATTTTAATAAATTTTCAAATTTTTAATAAATAATAGTTTTTTTTTCTAAAAAAAATGTAAAAAAATTTTTTTGTTTTAAAGTTTTTTTTAATTTTTTATTCATTTTGATATAATTTGATAAAACAAGTTTTATCTATAAAAATTGTAAATTTATAAAACTTTTTAGAATTAAAATAAAAAAAAATATAAAAAAATTGATTTAATTTTTTATAAAAATATTTTTTGAATTTTTTTTATTTCATTAGTTTTTTTAAATTTTTTATTAAAAAATAAAAAAGATTTTTTATAATTTTTTTTTTTTTTAATGTAAAATTTTGAAAAATATTTATTCATATTTTTGATAAAAAATTTTATAATTTTTCTTGTTTTTTAAATTTAAAAATGGTTATTTAAAAATTTTTAATAATATTTTATAAAAAAAAATTTTTTCATTTTTTATTTCATTTTTATATAAAAATGTAAATTTATAAAATTTATTTGTCATTTAAAAATTTTATTTAAAAAAATAAATTAGATTTTTTATTTTTTTAAAAATTTAGTGTTGAAAATTTTACTTTTGATGAAAAAAAAAATTTTTATTTAAATATAAAAAATCTACAAAAGATGTATAATAAGTATTTAAATTTTTTATCTATAATATAACCAAGATTTTTTCTATAAAATTAAAACCTTAAATTTATAATGTTTTGTAATCTTTTTTAGAAATGATAAAAAATAAAAAAAATATATAAAAATGTGAATGACAATTTTTTATAAAAAAACCTTGACATTTATATTTTGTTATTAAAATGAATTTAAGTTTTGGTGGTTATAATTAATATTAACGCCAAATTAAATTTTACAATAAATACAAAATGAAAAAATTATTAAAATTATTCAAAAAAATATTTAAACAAAATATATTTAAAATAAATATATAAAATATTTTTTAAATTAATTATTCAAAAAATGATAACAAAGGAAAAATAAATATATAAATGTTTTTAATATATATAAAATATATAAAAAACAATTATATAAATAAATATAAAATAATAAAAACATTTATAAACATAAACTAAAAAAATTTGTTTAAATAAAATTTTTTACCATTTTTAATTTGATTAAAATTAATTTTATATTTTATTGATTAAATTTAAAAACTTTTATTTCGTTTTTGGCGTCGGTGTTGTTTATTTTCGAGAATGATTAAAAGTCGTCTAAACATACCAATAAAATCAAAAAATAAATTCATACTATGCGCAATGTAATCTTTATCACCGCCCTTTACTCTTTCTATAATGTCATGCGTGTCATAAACTATAAAACCACACATTATAATCAATCCAACATAAATTCCTACATTATAAATTAATTCTGAATTGAAAAAAAATTCATAAAGGTGAGTGTAATTAAGATGATCATTGCTGAAAACAAAATTCCCCTAAAAATAAGTAATTAATATTACTTTTAGGAGCGAATAATGCAGATAATGAAAAGCAAGTAAAGACGACACCCGCATCGAGAAAAGCCTGTAAGATCAAAGCTGGATTTTCTATAGTCATCGCGAAAAGAGGACCTAAATTAATTCCAGTTATAAAAGCGCAGAGACCAAACAAAGACAAACGCGTTAGTTGATTTTGTGCATTACGTGAATAATAATTAAAAGAAAAAATGCAATACTTAAATTAGCGAGGGCAGTTGATAAACTAGCTTTAATAATGTCAAATGAATGTGTACATCCTCCAATTGTAGCAGCCAAAACGGCTAATGTTAAAGTTGCATATACATTTTTTAAATGTTTTAAAATTAATAAATTATTATTATTGTTTTCCAAAATAAAATACTTGTCATATACATTTTTGATTGAATATTTTAAATCAAAAACAAAATTTTTTAGATTAATCAAAGTCATTATTAGTATTATATTACCACGTTTATTATATCTTTATTTATTTATATATATATATATATATATATATTTTTTTATATTTTTATATATATAAATAAACAAAAATTAATTATTTTTATTTTAATAAAATACAAAAAAAAATATTATGTATATAATAATAAGAATATATATATATAATAATAATAATAAAGTTTTATTATTGTTTTTATAAAAGATATATATTATAAAAAACTACAATAATAATTTATTAAAAAAATAATATTTGAAAGTTTAATAATATGATTTTTTAAAAATAAGATGTGTATAACCCTAGTTTTTATAATGAAAATTTTCAAATGAAAATAAAATTTTAAGATGAATCAATATTAAAAATGTGGATAAAGATGTGTACCACCCGTAGAGTTTTTAATAATGAAAATTTTCAAATGAATTAAAATTTATTTTTTAAAATAAAATGTGTTGCTAGAGTGTATATATATATATAATATATTTTTTAGAAAACTACAATAATAATTTATTAAAAAAATAATATTTGAAATTTTAATAATATGAGTTTTTAAAATAAGATGTGTACAACCCCTAGTTTTTTTTATAATGAAAAATAAAAATTTTTTAAGATGAATCAATATTAAAAATGTGGATAAAGATATGTACCACCCGTAGAGTTTTTAATAATGAAATTTTTAAGATGAATTAAAATTTATTTTTTAAAATAAAATGTGTTGCTAGAGTGTATATATATATATAATTATTAAGTGGATAAAGGTGTGTATCACCCCCAGATTTTTATTTTTAAATAAAGTGTATATATATATATTTTTAAATATAATTATTTAACCAACGAAATTTTTTGATAATTTGTAACGTCAAATTCAACGTCTATATTAGATTGAATAAATTCATCGTGTATTCGTTTAAAAGTATTTGAACAAGCTATAAATTCATTATCGTTTTTTCTTTTTTTATTATTTTTACAAATGGGTAAAATACAAGTTTCGGATCTAATTTGACTAATATCGCTATTAAACCGCAAAACCCATTCCACTAAAAGCCATTTGTTCTTGAAGTCCCGTAGCAAATCCTCCTTTTTACCTCGAGTGGGGCCCCTGAAAATTCCATTCTTACAATTTCATCAGGATGCGAACATTGCATCATGGAAGTCGCCTTGTGGTTGTTTACAATAAAATACCTAGTGGTATATAGACTTCCTTTGACAATTTCGTGAGGTATAAAGGGATCATTGGGATTTTCTCTCATTACGTAAATAAATCCATCATTTTCATTTAATTGTTCCTTTCTTTTATAATCTACCGCTGATTTATTATTATTAGACAAAATAATAGGTTTTATATAGGGTAAACCCGACGTGGGATTTATCAAATCACCAGTAACTAATTCATTACCCAGTTCTATATAATGAATAGCATCATTAATGTTAAAAGAAAAGAATTGTTTAAATATGGATTCTTTTTTTATTCGTTAAATTAAATCCTGTAATTAAAATATTATCCAACGTTTGCCTTTTTAAATAAAATGGGTTAATTATTAAATCTGGTATAATATTTTTTTGTTTGAGGATGAATGACAAAGGGCATGTTTTCATCCGAGATTATATCCACAATGACGCCTTTATTATTCGTAGTAGTAGTTTGTAATTTATCACCGACAGAAGGTATAAACTGAGTTGCGTAACATAAATACATTTTAAAATAAGAAGCATTTTCAATGTTATCACATTTAATATTTTCACATCTATAGTTACCGAGTTTTCTTTGAGAGGAAAGGGAAAGATGCTCTTTCCTTTTTTAAAAATATTTGTTGTTCTTCTTGCATTTGTTGTTGTTTAGTACCTATCCAAAAACAAATATAGTCCAGTTATTTGGAACATCATCGTGAAAAAAGGTAATAGTTTCTTTCGTTTTTATAATAATTTCCTTTTCATTACCATTTTTTGTCGTTTGTAAAATTTTTACAATCAATTCGGGAGAAAATATTTCTATCGTAATTTCGAATGATTCTTGAAGATATAAAAAACTATTTTCATTATTATTATTATTATTTGTGACTTCAAATAATCCTATGGGCATTCCTATACGTAAAATGTCAGATTTTTTTATCAAAGGTTTAAAAGATATACACGACGAAGCAAAATTATTATTATTATTATATACGAGTTTTATGGAAGCTGTTTCGTACGAAACGGCTGAAAATTTACCATTATCAATCGCCCCCCTTCTAACTGTAATACCATCCTCTTGATTATTAAAACCCCCAGCGATTAAAATTTTTGGAAACCATCCTGGTTGATTAATCAATTCTGTAGGATAAGATTTAGATGAATAAAAGGCCACCGTTTGAGATTTTTGATGTAATTCTCCTATTGATAAAGAATTTGTGGGCGTTCCGATAAAATTTTTGGCGGTATAAGCTGCGTGACCGATACGTGGTAAATGACAATGTGTGGGAAATGGTGTCAAACGGAGAGAAGGACCGAATAAGTTTGGTATTTTATTTTTATTATTATTAATTAATAAACAATATTCCCTAGGTGAATAAAATAACCCATCTACGTGCAACTTGTAAAAATTCTTACTAAAACTCAAAGACAAACCCAAAATTTATTTTCTTTTTCTTCCGTTAATTCAATAAATGGAATGAGAATTTTTAAGGCATATTGAGTCATTCTATAATAATTTAAATCATGCAAAAATTGATCGTAAAGATATCGTAGTTGTCGCTCCGTTAATATAGCGGGAATTTGGGGAATAATTCGATATAAAACGTGATTGATACATATATAAATAAATTTTTCATCGTCTGGTAAATAATTTTTAATCTTTTCAGGATGGGAAATTTTACAACATCCATTAGGAAATAATTTATATAAAATTTTGTCCATGTTGTTGTTGTACTCATTAATCACCGCTCCCGGTCTTGAAATGAAGCAGTCGATTACGGATTCTAATACTAGTCCAGAATTTTTAGGCGTATCCATTTTACGATCAAATCTATAAAACCTAAATTATCTTTGTTTATGTATTTAGGTTTTGTAGTTTTTGAGTCTTTGGTCAACATTTTCTGTATGGAGCAAGCTATTCCATAAATATTGTGATAAGAATTAGTAGGCGCATTTTTAGTAAATCGACCAATTCTATGAAAATCTAAATAATTGCCAGTTCCAATTATCGACGGTACGTCTTGTTTTTGTCTGTCAAAATTAATGTAGTCTTTATCTAGTATACTGTCTGAGAAATGGTAATATCAGTTTCACCCATTTTAATCATTTGAGATAGGTTATTAATAAGGGATATTTCAGTTATAGGTCCCGAGGAAAATGAAACCATTTAATTATTTTTTTAGTCAAATCTACATTATTTAATAAATCTTTATTTTTTGATAATATTAACTTAATTAATTCTCTTTCTGGATCATCATCATCATCATCATTATTATTATTATTATTTTTTTTATTTGATGATGAATCTTCTGATTTAAGTTTTATATTTTCACCATTAATGATTTCATATTTTTTTTTCATTTACAAATCTTGTACATGTTGATTAAATCTTGAAAATTTATGTCCAAAGATGAAAAACTTGTATTATTATTATTTTTCTTTTATTGCTATAATAATAAAATGGTTTCAATTTATTTATAATTTCATTTTGTTTATTTATTTTTTGAATTTTTATGATTAAAATATCAATAAAGGAAATAAACACGTCACCCATACTGTAACTAGCCGTATTGTTGTTCAAAGCATTATTATCCATTACTGTTGTGTAATAATTTTCTAAAAAGGCCAATGAATAATGGTTGATTCATTATACATAATAAATTGTTTGTCTCGTTGTTGTTGTTTTTCATTATTATTAACCTTTTTCTTTTTATATTTCTAATGTGAATTTTACGTTTATCTACCCAGATAAACGATTTCATATACAATATATTTTGATTTATTACAAAATTACCAGGATATAAATCTCTTGGATAATCTTGACAAAATAGACATTTTAAAGGAAACCAAGTATACGAAAACCATTCGTCTCTATCAACGCAGGTTGCGTCCCTTTTTAAGGATTTTTTGTGGATTAATAGTTGCCACATTTTCCCTTCTTTAAGAATAGGAATGATAAAAGATGTTTGTGAAAGATTTGGTTCAAATAATGATGTCAAGGTAAAACCTACACCTAAAATAAGTTTTTTCTTAGAAAATAATCCACTAAATCTGTTTCATTTTTAATATCTTTTATTATTATTAATGATTTCCTTTTGATAAAGTAAATTAAATTTTATTTCTTTATACTTATTAAAAAGCCGAGAAAAATTATCATTTTCAATTTGTAATTTAAAAGTTATATGTAATCTCAACATTAATTCTAATATACTATCATTCACATCTTTTTATTACAATCCAAACAATAAAATGGATGACCGTCTCTTTCTCCATTGAATAGGTCCCATTGCCTGTGTTGATTATTAAATACTCCACGTGTATCTATTACTACCATTTTGTTTTTTATATATAAAATAAAAAATAAACGTAAGACCTTATTAAAATGTGATAAAATAAAAATTTTTTTATAATTTTATTATTTTATTTATATTGTTTTACAGATATATTTTTACATTTATGTTTTTAAAAATATACAATTTTTATATATATATACATTATATTATTATTATATATATACATTACTATATATTATATATATATAAAAACTTATTTATCTTCTATTAGATTCAACAACAATGACAACTTCTTTTTCTTCTTCCCATTTTTTTCAATTACAACACTAGAATAATGTTTATTATAATACCTTTTCAAAAAGTAAATTAAATTATTTACAAATGGTACAATTATATATATTATATCATTATTTATTAATCTTATTTCATTATTAATTCTTTTTTGACCGATATTATTCTTAATTTCTTTATCATCATAATCATTATCATAATTGTCATCATCATTATTAATTGAGATGGCAACATGAAACTGATCCTCTGTTATTATCATTTCTTGATAATTTTTGAATAAATTATTCAAGACATCTTTACATAACAGATTTAAATTTGAGGAATTTTTAACATTAACCAATGCATCTTTTGAGAAAATAACAAAAAGATTTTTCCTCAAAAACAGACGCACATCATCTTTTTTACATTTTATTGAGAGTTGATAACCATCATCATCATCATCATCATTTGTTGTTGTTATTGTTCTTATGTTTGCCTTCTGTGTAGTAATGAATAAATTTAAAAAGTTTTCAAAAACAACACGATCTCCATTATGTTTGGGAGACAAAGGAAAGTTGTTGCCTAAACTCTGACAAATGAAATGATAATCTGCTTTTCCTATACCATTAGTTGTTAAAATATCTTTTAGTTTTAAACTACCAAAATATTTTTTAAAATTTGTTTCATATTCTCTTTTAACTTCATCAGTTGTTGTTCCTTTTCAGCAGCACAAAAGTCTTTCCAACTTTTTTCACTTTGTTGTTTGTATTTGAAAACAAACTTGTTGACATTGTATAATTTTCTAGACCATCTTTCCTTGCAAGTTTGGTATTCCAATATATCTCCAATATTATTTTTACACCAAAAGTCTTGCACCAATCGTACACAATTGTAAAGATCTTGTTTTTTTTAAACGATTATTTATTTCAACGCGTATTGGTATAGACTGGCCTTTTGTTACTGCTTCCAAAGAAAAAATTACATCTTGTCCGTGAAAGGATGGATTGAAACTATCGTATTCATCAGAATAAATATAGTCTGAATTATACTCTAAGGTATTGCGTTTTGTTGTAATGGGGATTTTTCATAAACTACTAGACATCGACTTATCGGTGAAGAACAAGAAACATTTTTGTTTTTTCAATGATTAGAAGAGTGTCATTCACTTTAATATCATGATCATTTTTATATTAATGTTAAACTTTATACCATTACTGCTGCTACTGTTGTTATTTTCTTCATTATGAAACTTTTCACCATCTCTAGATTTTTCTTTTCTTTTTCAAACTTTGATCTGAATGAGTACTACTGTTGTTACACAAGTGTAAATCATCATCATCATCATCAGTAGAAGATAATTTTCTTCTTTTATCATAAACTGATAATTTTTTTCTTTTTTCAACAACACCGATGTCATCATCTGTTGATGATAATTTTTCTTTTTTCAACAACACCGATGTCATCATCTGTTGATGATAATTTTCTCTTCTTTTCAACAACACCGATGTCATCATCACTATCATAAACTATTGATGATAATTTTCTTTTTCAACAACACTACCACCATCATCAGCACTATAAACTCTTGAAATTTTTTCTTTTCTTTTTCAACACGTTTTTGTCATCATCATAAGATGAATCATCATCACTATCACTACTATCACTACTATCACTACTACTACTATCACTACTACTGCTGCTATCACTATTACTGCTGCTATCATCATTTCTTTCCTTCTCACTATATGATGATACTTGTGTATAAATGTTTTGTAAATTTTATTGATTCTTCATTATTAATGCTGCAGTTTGTCTCAGAGAATTGTTTCTTTGTGATTGCGATTACTAAATCTTCATCAGACATTTGTTGCATTACAATCCTTGACTCTTCCTCTTTTTCTGATGATAATTGTTGTTGTTGTATTATCGCTTCTTTTCTACCAATTCTGGTGATAACAGATCTTCCTTTTTTCTGGTGATAACTGTTGTTGTAACAGATCTTCTTCTTTCTCTACTAGTTGTAATTCTGGTGATAACTGTTGTTGTAATAGATCTTTCTCTTTTTCTGCCAATTCTGGTGATAACTGTTGTTGTAACAGATCTTCCTCCCTTTCTGTTAGTTGTAATTTTGGTGATAATTGTTGTTGTTGTATTACCGCTTCTTTTTCTGCCGATAACTGTTGTTGTAACAGATCTTCATCTTTTTCTGCCAATTTTACTAGTTGTAATTCTGGTGATAACTGTTGTTGTTGTTG
Source organism: Macrobrachium rosenbergii (assembly GCF_040412425.1). Classification (NCBI taxonomy): domain Eukaryota; kingdom Metazoa; phylum Arthropoda; class Malacostraca; order Decapoda; family Palaemonidae; genus Macrobrachium; species Macrobrachium rosenbergii. Next base: position 64,847,020 of record NC_089753.1, read on the forward strand.
TTGTTGTTTTTATTATTGTTGTTGCTCCTTTTTTGCCAATTCTGTTAGTTGTTGTTGTATTATCGCCCTTTTTTGCCAATTTGCTGCCAATAACTGTCGTTGTTGTTGTTGTGTATTATCGCTCCTTTTTTTGCCAATTCTGCTATTTGTAACAGGTCTTCCTCTTCTGGTGATAACTGTCGTTGTTGTTGTTGTTGTATTGTTGTAATAGAAGAGGAAGATATTTGTGATTGTGGTAATAAAGAATCATCAAATTCTGTTGGATTCCAGGAACCTTCATCGTTTTCTTTATCCATCCTAATATTATTGATGGCAGTAAACAATTCTTCAGCCATTTTTGTTCGTTAAAATTATCATCTTCTTTCATCTCATCATCATCATCATCATCGTCGTCAATCTGTTAAAAATAAATCATTTTCTATTGGGGTTGGCATTTTTAAATAAATTTTTTACAACAGAAATTATACCACGACAAAGTTTAAACTAGACTAATGCAAGATTGACAACTATCAACCCTTTTAAGCTAAACAAAATGACATTACCATTTTATTATATTTTATTTATATATATATATAAAATAAAATTTAATAATAATAAAAAATATATATACAATCCTCTAAAAACAATAATTTTTAAAATGAAATTTAATAATAATTTAAATACAATTTAAAATTTTTTCATTATTAAAAGTTTTTATTAATAAAAAAATTTTCTAAAATAAAATAAAAAAAAAACTAATCTAAAAATTTATATATATATATATATATATATATATATATATATATATATATATATATATATATATATACAAAATGGAATATACAAAATTAAATTTCTCTGCAATTTCTCCACAAAAAATTATGAAAATTATGAAAATTTTTATTATGAAATATTTAGTCCTATTAATGTAAATATACCACCCCTAGAAAAAGATTAATATTTACGAATATTAATTTAAATTATAATAATAATAATAATTTTTACATCAAACTAGAAAGTAAACCGGACGAAGATCAAGATGTAGACGTATTGGGAGGAATTATTGATTGAGATTATTCGGTAATATAGGAATAATAATGTATAATTTTTCAAAAACAAAAGAAAAAATGTTAAAGTGGGTGATATTATAGCTATAGCTAGATTGTTAAAATATTTAATAAATGATAATAATAATGAACAAAATAATAATAATAAAGATAATAACAACGGTGGTACTGAATATTGGCCAAAAAAAAAAAAATGACGAGGGGTCTGTTGCTTGGGACGTTTTTTCACCTCAAAACATGACGATAAATGGAAATGATGTTATTACTATTTCTACAGGTATAAAATTTCCTCATCTCTCTTTTTCTTCGCATTATTATATTAGATACGCTAGCCGATCCGGCCTAGCTTCAAAATCATCAATTATCGTAATTGGCGGAGATAAAAATGGTGATATTGTACTAAATAATTTATCTAATAATAAATATAATATTAATAAAATGGACCGTATAGGACAAATTATTTATGAAGGCTAAAAATTTAAAATTGCTAAATTATGTTTATTTTTTTTTAAATAAGAAGGGACTTTTAAAATATTTTTATTTTCACCTAAAGAGAGATAATAAGTTATAGCACAAAGGGCTTCTATAAAGAAATAAACATTTTTTTTCATCATTGTCACTAAAAGTATCATCATTACATAATTTAGCAATTTGTAAGACGTCATTAAAATTAATTTTAGTTGATGCAGAAACAGCTTTATATATCACATTTTTAGTTTCATCATTATAATTTAATAACCCAGAATTGTAATCACTTCCAAAAAATATAAAATGCAAAATAACGTAATTTGTAAGTTGATAATAATTTAATTTTAAGTCAATAGATAACTTATCCAAATTGTATAAAAGTCATATGCCTGTTTTAAAATTAGGAGTAACGAGAATAATTTCTGGATTTTTAAAATATGTCATCATTGCTAAAACATCAGAATCAAGAGAAATAATAACACTTTTACCATCATCATCATTATTATTAGAGATGATGATAAATTTCTAGCAAATTTAAAAGTTCAATTTCTCCTTCTCCACGTACTTGAATATCAGATTCAAGATTTGTTACAAAATTAAATTTATATGTTTTTAAATCTCGTGTCATTTTTTCCTCCAATAGTTTAAAACTATTTTTAAATAATTTGCCTACATTAATTAATTTGTAAATATTTTTTCATCATCTATAACGATCACTTTATGTTTTGAAACCGGAGGGTATCCATCAACGCCAAAAAAAGTAATATTACTACCATCTTCAACTTGAAAAAATTACATACTTGCGCAACGTAATGCAAAATGGCATCACTCAATATTTCAGCATTAAAATCTAAATAATCATTATTTTTTATTATTGCTGTTTGATGTAAAAAATGTGTACTGTCTACTCCAATAAAATTCAATTTATCATTTTTTAAAATTTTATTATTATTATTATTATTATCATTACAAAGAGAAATTGGAATAAAATAACTTTTTAAGTGATTTATCAAATAATGAACTCCCATTTTTTTTATTAAAGTAAAATATATATATATATATATATATATATATATATATATATAAATATATATATAATATATATATAATAAAAGGACTTAATATAACCTCAATGGTTTATTATTTTTTTAAATAATATAGGTGAAAAATATGATTGATAATATAAAAAGATTGAAAGTTTTCAAATGTTAAAAATTTATAATTTTCATCTGGTAATATTACTTTTAATACATCAATAAAAGACACGTTATACAATTCTTTATTATTTTTATAAAAAACTTTTATTAACCCGGGCAATGAAAGTACTAGATTCTTTTTATCATAATTTACTTTGTATTGCTTATATTTTTCTAACCCTGTTTTATAAATTTTCAAACTACTTGTAGGTTCACTAATGAAATGAAATATAGTAGAAGAATTTACACAACTGTTCATTTTTTAAGTCGTATATATATATATATATTTTATTAAACAAACATATATATATATAATATTTTTATTATATAAAAACATATATATATAAATTATATATATATATAGAATAAATGAAAAATATATATATTTCTTCATGACTAAATAAATATATATGAATTAAAAAATGACATATCATTATTCTTCTAATAATGACATGTCTGTTATAACCAATCAACAGGGTATTGAATTTTTAAAGTTAAAGTCTCATTTAAAGTTTTTTGATTTTAATATTCAACGAGAAAGGGATATCTTGAATTTAAGAGATATAAAAAATTATAATTTTTCAGTCATTCATCCTATAAAAAGTACGACGATGATCAGCAGAGGATATCTAATACACCGTGTATTCTCGAATTGTTTGATGGGAAAATTGTTGTGTATATTCCATATTCAGAATTAATTCATATAAAATAATAAAAATAATTTTTTTCTTTGTCATCTATTGATGATTTTTATTCATATAAAAAACATATTAAAAATAAAAATTATGATTCTTGACACGACAAAAAATTTACTAAAACGGTTATTTAATATATATAATTATTTTATTTAATATATATAATTATTTTTTTATATATATTGACAAAAGTTTATTAACATTATATATATCTACAAAATATAAAAAAATATTTAATGTAATAATAATAATAAATAAAATAGCTACATTTTTTATTAATAATAATAAAAAAATTTTCAGCTATCAATTTGATACTGAATAACAAAAATGAAAAAAATAAAATAAAAATATTTTATTAATATAAAAGTAATAATTATTTATTATTATTTTTTACTAGAAAAAAGTTATTTAGTGTAATGAAAAAAAAAAATAAAAATATTTTATTAATATAAAAAGTAATAATTATTTATTATTATTTTTTTTTATTATTTTTCATTTTACATTTATATATACATGTGTATGCATTTTGAATTCATATTGCAGAGAAAACAAATATGGTGGTATCATCTTGGGAAGTTGCTGGATCAAAATGTTTAGACTTTGGACGAACATCATCACCAACGATCGCTGTAAATACTTGTCCAAAAGTATGGTTACCTCCCACCCTAGCAAATAGAATAGAATTATCCAAACTTTTAAATGAATGTAATGATTTGTCCCAACTTTTAGAGGAATGTAAAGCTTTGAGAAAAGAATGAGAATAATAAACTTTTAAAACTGATTTGTTGGAGGAAAAGAAGAGTTAATAGTACAAAGAAAATCAAAGGAAAAAATTGTTGAAAAGATTATCTTGTATAATAAATAAAAATATTAAATGTTTAAAATGAATTTTTTTTTCACCATTGTTAGAGAAAAATAAAAATATATATATATAATAACATTATATATAATAAAAAAATCCTTTATGCAATGAATAATAATACTATTTTTTATTATTTTTTCTACATTGAATACATAATAAATTTTTATTTTGATTAATAAATTTTTGACAATTTGTACATTGTAGTCGTACTTTCAAAACATTTAATAATTCTTTTACAGTTTTTTTGTAATAATCATATGATCACCTCGTAATAAAATTTGTCTGGCGTCTTTTCCAAGGATAGGATCGAATATCGGTAATAGAGGATTTTTAATTTGATTTATAAATAATATATATTCATAATATTTGAAGACCATTTTTCAAAACAAAATAGGGATTTTCAGCTTTTTGATATAAAGGTATTTTTTTAGATGTTATTGTTGTTGATATAATAAAGTAAAACGAACTCGATCTCCAAGTATGAGCGCTGTTCCAGGATCTTGAATGGCCATTTTATTGGCCAATTCAGCGTGGGCTTGTTTTGCTTTATATTCGTTTTGAGTTTTTGTCAATTCTTTAGTTATTATCAGTTGACTTAACTCAATTCGGTCATTAAGTAAATCTGAAATGGTTTGTTTGACGAGTGTAACGGCCTTTTTCGTATCTCGTTCAATGAGAATTATTTTTAAAATTTCTGCTATTAAGTTGGCGGTGAGATGACAATTATCTCTACAATTGTTTCTATTCCTTTACAATCAATTTTATCAAAAGTATCTGGTCGAGTATAATACAGACCAGCGTAACGTTTTTTATTGATAAGTAAATATGGACAATAAACCTTTTCAAAGTCTAATTTAATAGGATTAATAAAATGCTTCGTAACGTTATCCGCCGCTTCCTGACCCAACATTATGGCTTCTTGAACGGTTTTTACGCCAAAATTTATCATTACTGAATCCGTATCTCCATAAATAACTTTAGCATTTGGATATTGTTCTTCAATCATGTTTTTGGTAAACATAATCATTTCTCGTCCAAATGCCGTGAATTTGCGAAAATTTCTAAAAGGTAATTTACCAACTTGGGCACCCGTAAATCCATAAACGGAATTTGCAGATATTTTTAAAGCTAATTGACGACCGTCTAATACCTTTCTTTTTAACGGATCCGTTTCCCTTTTCAAATCATTTTTAGCTTTTTTCCGAGCTAAGAGTAAATTTTCCAATATCTGAGGAAGTAAGCCTTTACGTATATGAGGTTTGACGAAATAATTACCTGATGGTGTTTTAGTATAATTATCACTCGATAAGGCTGTATGCTTATTATTATTAAGCAACGTTGAATAGCATAGATTATGAGCCATAATAATTGTAGGATATAAAGCGAAATCTAGCGTGGTAATAGGATCGTTATAAAATCCTTTTATTGGATCTATCACAGTAGCTCCTTGATAATCGTTCCCCTTTTCTCGGTCCTCGCATGAAGGAATTATAAAAATCATCATCATTACCACCACCACCATATTTTGAACATTTTCTAAGAAGTTGAGAAATGATTTTAATTTGTTGACCCCGCGTAAGAATAAAAGAAAGAGGAACTCCCGTTACGCGAGCCATTTCGATAGAATTGATAAATAACATTAATTTATCTATTAATTTCAAAGGTAAAAACGCATCTTTTAAACAATACACGGCCAATTTTCGTCTCGTTTGAGCGTTCTTGTGATGTAAAACTGATATTTGTGTGTGATGAATATCATCCTTTTGTTCTTTTAAAAATGTTGAGAAACTGCATTTAAACTGTAAGAACGTAATTTATAATCTCTTTTAATAACATTTAATACATCCAATATACATCTACCTTCTATATTTATGACTTTGTTAATAGCTTTACCTATTTGCTTACTTTCAAAAGTCTTTGTAGTAACGGTTGATTTTAAACCCACTATTATACTAAGATAAAATTGATTAGAATTTAAATGATTAGCTCTTTCACCAAATATGTCAAATCAAAATTGTTTATATTGTATCCTGTAATAACATCGGATCCACTACATTTTGAACAAAAACGACCAAGTTTCCAACATTTTCTTTCTCGGATTGAAAAGTATATATTTTAGCATTATCAATGGGTGAACATTCACCCAAGACAAAAATAACATGTGAATATTGATCATCATCATTATCATTTTTTTGTCCGTGTTTTATAATAACGTTACCTATTTGAATAATAGGATCAATATCTGGCGTAGGAAAAATTCCTTTTCTACCAGCGCATTCAATGTCGAATGAAAGAGTAGTTAGTTAGAGTCCGATGCTACTAGCCCAATGCGTTTGAGTGGGATCGTGACCCAAGACATTACTTTGTAAAACGTCAATTTCAATTTGACATTTTGTTTCTTTTAATTTTTCATTTCTAACGATCCATTTTCTTCGTGGTAATTCTATCCAAGAACAACCAAATATGTTTGTATCAATCATAAATCTTAGTATAAAGTCAACATTGGCTTCATAAAATTGAACCTTTTCATAATCTTTAAAATAAAAAACACTTTTCTCTTCTATTAAAATGCGCTGTACATCACGAATTATCTTGGTAATGATACAGTTATTTTAAAATAATAATTATCTTTTCATTATTGAAATTATAACCATATAAATTCTGTTTAGATACTATTTCCACAGACGTGATAAATTTGGCAATTAATCCATTTAAACAGCGTAATTTATTAGAAACTTTATCATTTAATGTCATTTTAAAATTATTTACTTGATGAAGATCAAACTTTTTCGAACGTTAACGTAAAAATATGGATAAAAACCATGAACGTGACAACATACTGAATTTCCTAAACTATTTACTCCAAACATACGTATGACGGGTTTTATACGATAACGTTCTTTCGTTGTTAAAAATGGCGAAAATCCAGTACAATCATCAACTTCTAAATTGAAAAATATAAAAAAGAATCTCTAGTAGTTTTTAAAATAGGAACAGAAGGTCGTTTTATAAGAAAATCTTTTTTTATTATTTTTAACATCATTATTATTTTCATTTTTCTTTTCATCGTGTTTTTATGTATATATATATAAAAAATAAATATTTCCTTATATAAGTAAATATATATATATATATATTATATATTAAAACAAAAAAACAAAAAATTATTTAATAATGTCACCAAGTTTTAAAAATAAGAATGGATGAATGAGTTTGTGTTAAGGATATTTTTATTACTCAAATAGTAAAAAAATAAAAATTAAATAAATTTGATAACTTTATTATAAAAATTTATTAAGTCCATCAAATTTTCATGATTCTTTAAGTCCTTATTTTTTTTTATATTTTCATAGACTAAGAAATATAATTTCAGTTCATCATCATCCACTTTTTTATATATATATATATATATATATATATATATATATATATCTCTTATATCTAGATATATTAGTATAATTGATTTCCAAAATCTCAAAAACTAACGTAGATATTTTTAAAATAGTAGATTTTTATTTGATGGATTTATTTTAAAATAAATTTATAACGTTAATGTTTATTCTTATTATTTATACTAAATATATATATATTTATATATATAAATATAATAATAATAAAGAAATAATAAATATATATAATATATAATAAAAATAAAAAAAATAAAAAAATAATTATAAAAAATAAATAAATAATAAATAAATAAAAAAAAATCTACGGTTAGATTTTTTTTTGGGGTAATATTTTTCATTTTTTTTCAACATAACGTATAAATGTTTCTCTTTGAGATTAAGAGTAAATTCATTTAGCTTTTCAATGATGGTATTCATTCTATTCTTATACTTTATTTAAGTCAAAACATATTCATTTTATATTCCTTCCTTACTGGTGGGATATGTAAAACAAAAATAATCATCAACGTAAGGAAGGAATCAAAAAATACATTTGTTAATTTTTTTTAAAATGGTGATGGAAAATTTAGAATCGAGTGATTAGTTTTACCTAAAAGTATAAACATTGGCGTACAAAATAAAAATAAGTATAAAAATTTTAATCAAATAAAATTTTATTATTTTTAACAAATATTTCAAAATATATCTACGTTTGTTTTTTGAGATTTTTAGAATTTTTTTCTTCTTATTCTTATTATTTATACTTTATATATATTTTTATATATATAAATAAATATAATAATAAGAATAATAATATATAATATAATATAATAAAAATAAAAAATAATAAAGAAATAATTATAAATAATAAATAAATAAAAAAATTTCTCAGTTAGATTTTTTTTGGGTAATATTTTTCATTTTTTTTCAACATAACGTACGTGTTTCTCTTTTGAGATTAAGAGTAAATTCATTTAGCTTTTCAATGATGGTATTCATTCTATTCTGTTTTTATTCCTATCTTCTTTAAATGTCGTTTATATCAGAAAAGTTATTTCCAAAAATCTCAAAAAACTAACGTAGATATTTTTTTGAGATATTTTTAAAAATAGTAGATTTTTATTTGATGGATTTATTTTACGCGTAAATTGTACGTTAATGTTTATACTTTATTAAAGTCAAAACATATTCATTTTATATTCCTTCCTTACTGGTGGGATATGTAAAACAAAAATAATCATCAACGTAAGGAAGGAATCAAAAAATACATTTGTTCATTTTTTTAAAATGGTGATGGAAAATTTAGAATCGAGTGATTAGTTTTACCTAAAAGTATAAACATTGGCGTACAAAATAAGTATAAAAATTTTAATCAAATAAAATTTTATTATTTTTAACAAATATTTCAAAAATATATCTACGTTTGTTTTTTGAGATTTTTAATTTTTTTTTTCTTATTCTTATTATTTATACTTTATATATATTTTTATATATATAAATAAATATAATAATAAGAATAAGAATATATATAATATAATAAAAATAAAAAGAATAAAGAAATAATTATAAATAATAAATAAATAAAAAAATTTCTACTGGTTAGATTTTTTGGGGTAATATTTTTCATTTTTTCAACATAACGTACGTGTTTCTCTTTTGAGATTAAGAGTAAATTCATTTAGCTTTTCAATGATGGTATTCATTCTATTCTGTTTTTATTCCTATCTTCTTTAAATGTCGTTTATATCAGAAAAGTTATTTCCAAAAATCTCAAAAAACTAACGTAGATATTTTTTAAAAATAGTAGATTTTTATTTGATGGATTTATTTTACGCGTAAATTGTACGTTAATGTTTATACTTTATTAAAGTCAAAACATATTCATTTTATATTCCTTCCTTACTGGTGGGATATGTAAAACAAAAATAATCATCAACGTAAGGAAGGAATCAAAAAATACATTTGTTCATTTTTTTAAAATGGTGATGGAAAATTTAGAATCGAGTGATTAGTTTTACCTAAAAGTATAAACATTGGCGTACAAAATAAGTATAAAAATTTTAATCAAATAAAATTTTATTATTTTTAACAAATATTTCAAAAATATATCTACGTTTGTTTTTTGAGATTTTTAGAATTTTTTTCTTATTCTTATTATTTATACTTTATATATATTTTTATATATATAAATAAATATAATAATAAGAATAAGAATATATATAATATAATAAAAATAAAAAGAATAAAGAAATAATTATAAATAATAAATAAATAAAAAAATTTCTACAGTTAGATTTTTTTTGGGTAATATTTTTCATTTTTTTCAACATAACGTACGTGTTTCTCTTTTGAGATTAAGAGTAAATTCATTTAGCTTTTCAATGATGGTATTCATTCTATTCTGTTTTTATTCCTATCTTCTTTAAATGTCGTTTATATCAGAAAAGTTATTTCCAAAAATCTCAAAAAACTAACGTAGATATTTTTTGAGATATTTTTTAAAATAGTAGATTTTTATTTGATGGATTTATTTTACGCGTAAATTGTACGTTAATGTTTATACTTTATTAAAAGTCAAAACATATTCATTTTATATTCCTTCCTTACTGGTGGGATATGTAAAACAAAAATAATCATCAACGTAAGGAAGGAATCAAAAATACATTTGTTCATTTTTTTTAAAATGGTGATGGAAAATTTAGAATCGAGTGATTAGTTTTACCTAAAAGTATAAACATTGGCGTACAAAATAAGTATAAAAATTTTAATCAAATAAAATTTTATTATTTTTAACAAATATTTCAAAAATATATCTACGTTTGTTTTTGAGATTTTTAGAATTTTTTTTCTTATTCTTATTATTTATACTTTATATATATTTTTATATATATAAATAAATATAATAATAAGAATAAGAATATATAATAAAAATAAAAAGAATAAAGAAATAATTATAAATAATAAATAAATAAAAAAAATTTCTACAGTTAGATTTTCTTTTGGGTAATATTTTTTCATTTTTTTTTCAACATAACGTACGTGTTTCTCTTTTGAGATTAAGAGTAAATTCATTTAGCTTTTCAATGATGGTATTCATTCTATTCTGTTTTTATTCCTATCTTCTTTAAATGTCGTTTATATCAGAAAAGTTATTTCCAAAAATCTCAAAAAACTAACGTAGATATTTTTTTGAGATATTTTAAAAATAGTAGATTTTTATTTGATGGATTTATTTTACGCGTAAATTGTACGTTAATGTTTATACTTTATTAAAGTCAAAACATATTCATTTTATATTCCTTCCTTACTGGTGGGATATGTAAAACAAAAATAATCATCAACGTAAGGAAAGGAATCAAAAATACATTTGTTCATTTTTTTAAAATGGTGATGGAAAATTTAGAATCGAGTGATTAGTTTTACCTAAAAAGTATATAAACATTGGCGTACAAAATAAGTATAAAAAATTTTAATCAAATAAAATTTTATTATTTTTAACAAATATTTCAAAAATATATCTACGTTTTTGTTTTTTGAGATTTTTAGAATTTTTTTCTTATTTTATTCTTATTATTTATACTTTATATATATTTTTATATATATAAATAAATATAATAATAAGAATAATAATATATATAATATAATAAAAATAAAAAAATAAAGAAATAATTATAAATAATAAATAAATAAAAAAAAAAATCTTCTAAATAAATAGATTTTTTGGGGGTAATATTTTTTTTAAAATTTTTAAACATTTTTTTCAACATAACGTAAAAATCTCTTTTGAGATTAAGAGTAAATTCATTTAGCTTTTCAATGATGGTATTCATTCTATTCTGTTTTTATTCCTATCTTCTTTAAATTTAAATCAGAAAAGTTATTTTAAATCTCAAAAACTAAAATATTTTTTGAGATATTTTTTAAAATAGTATTTTTATTTGATGGATTTATTTTAAATAAATATATAATTTTATACTTTATTTTTAAAAATATTATTTTATATTCCTTTTAATGGATTTATTTTAAAAATAATCATCAACGTAAATTGTAAATTTGTTAATTTTTTTAAAATGGTTATTTAAATCGAGTGTAAAAATAAACATATTAATTTAAAATTTTAATCAAATAAAATTTTATTATTTTTAAACAAAAATAATCAATAATCTACGTTAAATTTTTGAATTTTTAGAATTTTTTTCATTTATTCTTATTATTTTAAAATTTTTATGGAAAATTTAATAATAAGAATGATTAGTAAAATAAAAATAATATACCTAAATAAATAAAAAAATAAAGAAATAATAAAAAAAAAATTTAAATATTTTTCAAAAAATAAAATTCTTTTTGATTATTTTTAACAAATATTTATTCTAAAAATATATCTTCTTTTGTTTTTATCAGAAAAGTTTTTCAAAAATTTTTTTAACATAGATATTTTATTATTTATACTAGTATTTTTATTTGATATTTTTATAAATTGTAAATAAATTTATATTTATTAAAGAATTTATATTCCTTAATATAATAAAACAAAAAATAATCATCAACGTAAAAGAAATAAAAAATTTGTTCATAAAATAATAAATCGAAAAAAATTATAAACATTGGCGTACAAAATTTAAAAATTTTAATCAAATAAAATTTTATTATTTTTTCAACAAATATTTCAAAAAATATATCTAAAAAAGATTTTTAGTTATTTATATTTATTTTTTTAATATATAAATAAATATAATAATAAGAATAAGAATATATAATATAATAAAATAAAAATAAAAAAATAAAATAAATAATTATAAATAATAAATAAATAAAAAAATTTTTGAGATTAGATTTTTTTTTGTAATATTTATTCATTTTTTTAACATAAATGTCGTTTTCTCTTTGAGATTAAAGTAAATTATTTAAAAATTTCAATGATGGTATTCATTCTATATTTTATTCCTATCTTCTTTTTTTCGTTTATAAAAAAATCTCAAAAACTATTTATTTTTTTATTTTAAAATAGTAGATTTTTATTTGATGGATTTATTTATAAATTGTACTTTATTTAAAGTATTAAAGTCAAAACATATTCATTTTATATTCCTTCCTTACTGGTGGGATATGTAAAACAAAAATAATCATCAACGTAAGGAAGGAATCAAAATCAAAAAATATTTGTTCATTTTTTTAAAATGGTGATGGAAAATTTAGAATCGAGTGATTAGTTTTACCTAAAAGTATAAACATTGGCGTACAAAATAAGTATAAAAAATTTTAATCAAATAAAATTTTATTATTTTTAACAAATATTTCAAAAAATTTCTAAAAAATAAATAAAAATAAAATAAATAAATAAAATATAAATAAATAATAAAATAAATAATAAATAAAATAAATAATTAAATAAAAAATAATATAAATTTTTTTATGAAAATGTTCAGTTAAAAATAAACAAATAAAAATAAATTGAATAAATAAAAAATAAATATGATAAATAAAATAAATAAATAAAAAAATTAAATAAAAAAAATAAATAAATTAAAAATAAATGAAAAATAACTAAATATTAAAAAATAAAAAACTAAATAAATAAATAAATTAAATAAAATAAATAAAAAAAATTTCATAAATAAAATAAATTTAAAATAAAAGTTTTATATCATTTACTTTAAATATTTAAATAAAATGTGTAAATAAATAAATAAACAGAAATTATTTAATTATAATTTCATTAAATTGCAAAAAGCAGAACACTAAACTCCATTTCCCTGAGCACTATGGTCACCTCTCTTTGCAGGTCATCAAGTCTTGATAAATCATAGTTCACTGTGTGCACTTCAACGTGATTCTTTAAGATACTACCAATGTTTTTCAACACATTAAGGTCAGGGGAGCTACATGGAAATTCCCTTGACAGACAGAGATACCACTGTTTCGAGGCAGCTCCTGTGTCTGAAGAGCCTTGAAACATGGTGCCTTATCATTTTTTATAATGTGACTTCTTCAACAGATAACACATTTTCAGGATCTTTGAGGAAAAGAAATACTCCACCATAATCTTATTAGTTTCTCTGAAGTATTTTTATTCCATGACTGTCCTTTTTCTTTGATGATCCACATTAACCATTTGGCTGTGGAACAGAAAAAATTTCCCAAACATTCAGGAAATTTCACAACTTGGTGATAGCGCACGTCATCGCTGATATCATCCATAAAATAAATGACGTCATTTTTATGATTTGGCTTCCTGACTGTGTAAAAATAAGAATTCATCTGATGCGGCAACATGGATTTAGTATTTTTAACCCAATCTTTAAGCTAATGAACCACAAGACCATGTAAAGTTCTCTGTTGCTGAATGATGTTGGGCTTGCTGATAACAGCACTATAACTTCTCTTCTTTCCCCTTTTTGTTTCTAGTTCAATACCAATTTACCTAAAGACTTTCTTGGTCTACCACTGCCTCAACTATGATGTCTTTTGACTCCTGAGAAATACTTCCAGGCCTAAACAAGATTCTCACTCTTTCGGGATGACATTCATATGGATTTTGTTCCAGTTTCTTTTAACAAAGGATTCATCTCTTTTAATGTATTTAGCTATCCAGAAACCTGAAATGAAGGATGTACCAGCATCCGTAAAAATCTGAATTTTATAACCCGGATTCCTGGTCGATCCATCTGATTTCCTCTGAGTCGTTAGCCATGGCTGTATCTAACTCTGTTATTCAGTCTGAAAATACAAAAATGTAAAATAAAAATAGCTTAATAGAAATTTAAAATAATGTACAGTACTTGAGATAGGCTATAGTAGAAAACTTCCTAACTTTCCATTTGTTCTGTGGAGGGGGCCTCTAATTTTGAAACACCTGGTATATATATATATATATATATATATTATATAAATATATATATATATATATATATATATATATATATATATTTATATAAATAAATATATATAAATATATATATATATATATATATATATATATATATATATATATATATATATATATAAACTTTATCACATATACAATTGTTCTGTGCTTTAGTACAATTACTAACAGGACCTCATTCAAACTGGATTTTTATCCACTGGAGATATTTATTCAAAAAAGTTACAAGCTTTCTGGGACAAACAGTCCTCATTCTCAAGTATCTGTATAACGACCAGACACGTAGTCCAGCTGTATTTATATCTGTGTGCTGGGTCTTTAATCTTATAATTACCCTCCTCCTCCTGTATAACCGCCCCGCCCTTTCTCTGCCTGCTCCTTCGTCCAGGTGTGCATGCTCTGTGTCCTCTTTCGTTTTTTTTTCTCATTTCCACGTGATGTACAGTTTTTCTTGATATGCTGTCTTCAAAACAGTTTCCGGTGTTCCCTGCTATTGTGTTGTTAGCACCTGCTATGAACTCGTTATCTAAAACCAGTCTGGCCGTTTTGTTTCGGTTCCTGTACAAAAAATTTATATTTTCCAAGTCTATTTTGTGGTCTTTTTCCCAACAATATTTGGCAACTACCGATATCTGATTATAATGCCTTATGTTCTTTATGTGTTGTTTGCTTTGCTGTTTACAGGATGCCAGTTTTTCCATAGTACTGATTTTCACAGTCTAGACACGCTGCCATATATATTATACCCCCCTCTTATCTCTCCCCCATCTACCGACTTTTCTTTTTCCAATTATTTTGTTCCTATTGGTGTTTTTGTAACTACCTATAAATTTGAAATTATCTAGCTTTCCTGTTGTTGGGTGTGATAGTGTTGTTGTCCGGGACTGTAATTATTTTCTTTCCCACCAAATGTTCCTTTTTTGTCCCTTCCCTCTTCCCAAAATA
Source organism: Macrobrachium rosenbergii (assembly GCF_040412425.1). Classification (NCBI taxonomy): domain Eukaryota; kingdom Metazoa; phylum Arthropoda; class Malacostraca; order Decapoda; family Palaemonidae; genus Macrobrachium; species Macrobrachium rosenbergii. The sequence goes on from NC_089753.1 coordinate 64,862,504, forward strand.
GTTTTTTCTTGCCTTGGTGTGTGCCCACTCCCACCAGTACTTAGGGTATCCTAATGTTCTAAAAATCTCCCTCAGGTATTCCAGCCCTTCATCTAAGAATTCGGGATTCCAAATCTTATAAACCATAATGTCCAACCTTGTCATTACTCCCAGTTTTATTTATTTCTTATGACTGGAGAACATATGTATATATGAATTGGTGTGTGTCTTCTTCCTTGAATATTAAATTTTCCCCTTCCCTCTTTACCAGTACATCCAAGAAAGGACTTTCTCCCTCCTTCTCTTCTATTGTGAACTCGATGTGTTCATTTAGTTTATTTATATTTTCTAGGAATTTGTGTAGCTCTTCCTTTTCTCCCTTATAAATAATCTAGATGTCACCCACGTATCTTACCCATTTTACGATATTTAAGTTCCCTTTATTTAATTTGCCCGCCTCTTCCCTTTCAAACCATTCCATAAAGGTATTAGCTAAGATTGGCGAAAGATTCGAGCCCATTGCCATGCCATTTTTTTATATATAATGGTTTTCGCCCCACTTGAACACATTAACGTCGAGGGGCGCTGACAACAATTTTATCAAAACGTCACGATCTAAGTCACATGAATAAGCCCATTCCTCCATATTCTTTTTTATTACTTCCATCGTCGCCTTGACTGGTACGTTGGTAAACAGGGAAGTCACATCCAAACTCGTAATTTGCAGTCTTTTACGTTGATTTTAGATTATTCATCCATAAGATTCATGTTATGTTTTGAATGCCCGTCAGATATTAAACCCACCTATTTTCCCTTTACGTTGGAAAGAAATATCTCCAGCCTCCTCTGCGGTGACCTCGTCGATGCCACGATTGGTCTTAGAGGGCACCCTTCCTTATGGATCTTGGAACTACCATAAATATATATAAATATAGGATCTCTGAACTTTCCCCTGATTTTACTTTATGTTCTAATTCTTTTCTTTTAGTTTTGTCCAGTATTTTTGTCATAGGTTCCCTTACTTTTGTATTAAAATTATGTCAGGTTTTTGTTGCAAGCCTCGTATGTTTTCGTCATTTAGCAATTCTTCTAACTTATTCACGTAATCTATGGCATCCATTACTACTACCGTTCCCCCTTTTGTCTGCCTTACAAATCTTTAGGTCCTTGTATTTGCCTAATCTGTAAAGGGCCTTACCTAACCTCTCCGGAAACACGAATCTGTTCAACCTAACACCCGCCCACATGGCCCCCCTACAAAAAGCTGCTGCATTCCCATTTCTGTTCATATTTAGTTCCCTTAAGCCTCTACACACGTTTCAGTGAAATCGTGACTGTCGTTCCCCATACACAAATTAAGACGCATCCTAACATTAGCACTTCACCCCTGCTTAAGAGCCTCTTGGAAATGTTCTTGACTAAATCAAAGTTCCCATTTTTTACCCACCCCGACCTATCAAAAATGGCAACGAGTTTACTCTCGTGCAGCTGTGATCTGCGCCGTGCACACACCTTTACATAACCTTAAATTCCTTTGAAAACGTTATCAAACCTGGTGCCTCGGTATTTTTCTGTCAGTTCTCTTCTAATTTTTCTGCTTTTCATCCTTAATTCTTCCAATTAGATCTTTTTCTTCCTTATGTCTTCTTTCATGATCTCTTCTACAAAAACAGGAAACGGATGTTCATCAGCGTCTCTCTCTCTCGTATCTTATCCAGCGATTTCGGTGCCACAAATCTGTTACGCAGTTCTTAAGGAACCGGATTCTGTTGTCTGTCACCGCTACCCTTCTTCTCATAAGTTTCTCATAACTTTCTCATAAGTTCTTACTTCCAGCATGGGTCTGCCTCCATGCGTTCTTTTAAAACGCCTAAACCAATCCATCTCGAGGTCAAACAAATTAATTCTATCACATACACAATAGTTCTGTGTATTAATACAATTACTAACAAGATCACATTTATTCTTTAATAAATATATCCACCAGATACCATCCAGTTTGAATGAGGTCCTATTAGTAATATATATATATATATATATATATATATATATATATATATATATATATATATATATACATATATAAACACACACACACACACACACACACACACACACACACATACACACACTATGATATATATATATATATATATATATATATATATATATATATATATATATATATATATATATATATATACATATATATATATATATATATATATATATATATATATATATATATATATATATATATATATATATATATATATATATATATATACATAAATATATATATATATATATATATATATATATATATATATATATATATATATATATATATATATATATATATATATCCTTAGAAGACGGAGCTGCAGCTTTAGGTACATCTCACCAGGGGAACCATAGAGAAAGGCGTCGTACTCAGGTACATTTATTTTGCCAACGTTTCACGATTCATAATCGCATCCTCAAGGCTATAATAAAGATACAAACTAACTTAAAACCAAGCACTGCATGATCCATTAAAATTACGCAATATTTAATCAAATTTAATGAACATCAGCATGTAGAAAGTTTGAAAATAATTTATGAACATCTTAAAACAGGAAATTATACTAAACACTAAAAATATGTACAAAATATCTATAAGATTCTAAAAACAGTAAAAATATTTAAAACACTAAAAAATTAAGGCCATTCTGTACCTTATCCTCGCAAAGGACGGGCAGTGACTGAAAGAGTTTCGTAAAAACAAACAACGCACCTTAGGCAATAAACAACTGTACAGAGGAGGATTGCATATTTAAAGACGGAACTATTTTTTTATCATAATGGACTCCAAAATTGTTACGTCGTTTTCATTATGTACTTGACCTATAATTGCAAAGTCCTTATCTTCAATGTATGCTTTGCATGACTTAGAATGGTTCCTAATATTTGACTGTTCGGGATTTGTTAATCTACTGCCCGTTCTAAAACTTACGCCCCTGTGGGAATCTATTCTCACCTTGAGTAGCCTCTTCGTACAACCCACATAAGTTCCGTGATCACATCTCGGGCACGTATATTTATAAATAACATTAGATGTTAGAAGAGGACTAAGGCGGTCTTTCATTCTGAACAAGGATCCGATCGTTAATGGATTTTTTGGAACTATTTTAAGGTTTAAGGCCGGGAATTCTTCTTGAATTATTGTCAGGAACTTTTCCCTGAAAAGGTCATCATGTAAAAAAGGGAAGCTGGCAAACATTTCCAATTTTGGTGCTGTCGAAACTGATGGTACCTCCATGAACCTAGCATTTACCATTTTGCTAAGCATTTTAAACAACAGTTTGTCTGGAAAGCAGTTATTTTTAAGATATTGGGAAAGAAAGTTAATTTCCTCATTAAAAGTAAACCAATTAGAGGTATGGGAGAAGGCCCTGTGGAGGAGAGTTGAGATAGTATTGAGTTTAAAATTATAAAGACAAGAACTATAAAAATTGATACCTAGCCCAGTAAAAGTCTTTTTTCTAAAAACCCCAGTGTAGAAGCCTTGTTCATTCCTGGACACCAAAACATCTAGAAAGGGAAGCTGCAAAGAACCTTAAATAATGCCCACAGTGACATAGCTGCAACCCTTTTCATTCTTTTTACTGTTCCTCTGTTCATATTATCTTTCTCCCATCCTACTTTCCACCCTCTCCTAACAGTTGTTTCTTAGTGCAACTGCGAGGTCGACTTCCCGACACATCTTTAATACCTTATTTACTCTTAATTTCCCATTCCCCGCTAAATGAACTTATGGGCCCCAGCGCTTGGCCTTTGGTCTAAATACTATATTTCAATTCCAAATTTGTCCTTATAAGTAGCATTGAGGGACATGTGTAACTTCTAGATGCCATTCCAGTGGTGTCTTTGTCAATATGTCGATGTCAACGGCGTGCAAGTCGTTTCTTGACATAACAATGTCTGGTAGCATAAATATTACACTGTAGCAATAAAAATATAAATTAGAAATGTCCTACACAGAAATAGCCCAAAACTGAGTTTTCAAATGTCAGTTTTCAAATGTCAGTTTTATTTTATATATATATATATATATATATATATATATATATATATATATATATATATATATATATATATATATATATATATATATGGGTTATTTTTTGTATATTTATTTTTGTAATTTTTTGGAAGATTTCTTATTAAATTTCATCACTTAATTCATCCTTGGTTTACATGGTCCATACTTTTGTTTGTTAAAAGAGGCTCTTTATCATCTGGATTTAGATTTGCCAAAAAAAAAAAAAAAAATAAAAACTCTTCACCTAGACAATCACATTCCATAAAAGTTATACATATTCAAAAGTATAAGTAAAGACTGAACCTCCCCAAAGGCAATGTGATTTTTGGAGGCTAAGAAAAATTAAGCCAGCATTGTTGAACACACTACACTTTATATTGTAGACATGTATAGCTTATCGAAAATAGAAACGAATGTCTGCAAACCAATGGGAGAAGGAAAAATAAGACATGAAAATTCATGTACTCTTACATTTCAAGTCTCGCTAGTTCAAGCCGGATATCGCACCATCACGATCAAGTTGCTCCTTATAATACTCATGTTGCTTCTCTCTCTCTCTCTCTCTCTCTCTCTCTCTCTCCTGTGTCTTCCAGGCTAAGTTGTTAGGGACAAATTAAAATTACTGAATGAGAATAAATTCAGCGTGTTGAAAATGTACCGAGACATCCTTTTTATCCTGTAATGAAACCTAAGTAAAATCAAAATGGAAAAAAAAAAAAATTTATAATCGCTGGTTCTTCGCCTGCTGGGAATAACATCAGTGTCATTGCCAAATCAAATAATTCTATTGGTATGTTATGATATCAGAACAAAATTAGATTTGTCTAAAAACTTTTATTTTCCAGTGGTTTAATATCTAAAGCAAGCAAAAGCCGGCGCAAAATATAAATTTTCTTGCAATGCCGAGAGGTAAAGAGAAAATTGAAAATGGAAATGGCTACCCCAGCCCATATTTTGAAGAATAAATTTTAAAATTAAAATGTTATATACCTCAAAAATCTTTTTTATATTCCCAGTTTTATGATCCAAATTATTCAAAAACAGCCAAGTCACATTAAAAATTGTTTTTATATTTCTTTTAATAACCAGCAATGGTAAGCAATTTAAATTAGAGACATAGCTGTAACAAAATATTTAACTATATTAATGTTCATTTTAGTTACCTCTGTTTTAACCATTGTTAATTTTATCAGCCATATGTATAAATAGTATTACAATATACTTAGTAACCATTATACAGGAAATTCCTTAAGATAGGCATTGCATGTGAAGAAAAACGATGAATTGAAATAAATATTAATTGCAGGTATCAGAACCAGCCGAATGATGGATTCTCAATCCGAATGACACACCCAGAGATCCCTTATGGTGGCACATGGCATGCCATTACAGGAAAAGAACGTGTAGTCGATGGAATATTGTAAAAAAAAATCACTTTTTTCAAGTCTGCACAAGATGCTAGTGTTTGAATGCTCCCCATGCATGTGAAACTAATATTCCAGGAAAGAATTCAAAATAAAGATGATCATTAAAAAGTTTGAGCTGGGACATCCTGCGACAAAAACTCCCAGCACAAGGATGGAAGGGATGTGTAGAGTCCCCTATTGAGACACTAATTAGTTTAAAAGTTTGAAATGTTCAGTGGAAAAGTCGTAGAAACTTCCAACCCTCCTAGAAAGACCGCTTAATTGTACCCTAGAAACTTTGCAGCCCAGATGTCACTCGGAATGGCGGCTAATTTGCCATCTTGGAATTTTTTGTTCTCAACTAAACATCCACGACTAACCTTAACAAGATTCGATCTTTAATGCATTTGAAGGGTATTTACATATATTAGTTAAGTACAAATGGACAAAATTTGATCGAATTTTATATCCATGTCAAAAATTCCTTTTTTAAATACTGCTTGGAAATTTTATAAAAATCTTAAGTGAACATGGTCAATACTTTGTGCAAAATGCAAGAATAATGTCTGAAAAAGATAAGTAACGCCAAAGTTTGAAGGTTTATGTGCTCTAACCTCAACATCCGGATATTACCAAGTGATGAAATAGTTTACGTTGTTTTTTTTATATATAAAACGACCGTATGTTATATCTAGATCTAAGTGTAGACTGAGTTAAGAACAAACAGATGATTTTGGTTCCTTCAAATAAAGAATCTATATTTCACGTAAAAGGATGCAATTTGACAGTACTTTAGCAAAAGTACGTAGAGAATGATATTATCAATAATAATAATAATAATAATAATAATAATAATAATAATAATAATAATAATAATAATAATAATGCAAATCTTCTTCACAATCCCGTGAATATGTTTATAAAATACAAAATCACATTTATGTAAAGTACTGTATTTACAAATAATAAATGAATTCAGGAGCTTTCGAGAGCCTGCTCAGCTCCCTTCTTCAGCTAGAGAGGGAGCTGAGCAGGCTCTCGAAAGCTCCTGGAATTCATTTTATTATTTGTAAATACAGTACTTTACATAAATGTGGATTTTGTAATTTAATAATAATAATAATCTAGTGTCAGTTTGTGAAGGTGTCACTATACTTGTTAATGACTAAGGACAATATCATTGGAAAATTCGTTTTTCTTTAGTCGATTATTTTAGTTATTAAAACTTTTGATTATTTTTTATTTGTACAAATGTTCTTCTAGTTTTTCTCTTTTCTTATAAATTCTTAGTAGGCGTGGTAGTGTTATTATTTTTTAAGTGCTTTGGTCTGTAACTTTTTTTTTGTTTTACTGTAAATATCTACCATTAGAGAACGAATAAGATTCCAATTTTTTGTTTTTACCAAATTTGGCATGGGCAGATCGCTATTATTGGATTGACACTAGATTTTAGTCTTAGACCTGCCCAGGTGTGGACTGGTGCAAGGTTATGCTAAGGAGATAAGGTTTGACATTTGCCTCCTATACTTGTTTGGTTGGTTCTGGAGCGATTGAAGCCATGCAGAACCATCTATTTCAAGAAGCAATTGGCATATGAATGTGATATGGACATGACTGACAATATGCATACTTGAAAGATTCATATTTCTTTATCTGTTTTTGCTTTTTCTTCATTGTCAAGAAGTCCCACATAGCAGATGGGAAATTTTCTCTGGTTATGCCACGCTTCACTAACATTTTTCCAAACTTTAAGACTCTGAGTATGGTTGTAGAGGAAACTTCTACATTCATCTTCATGAAGAGCTTAGTGAAAATAACCAGCCTACCTGAGCATTAACACCAAGAGGCTAAAAGGGTTTCTTCAAGTCAGCCAATTATGAGTTTTCAGGAAAATTGCTCTTAAGCAGAAGCTGCTGTTCAAAGAATATGAAGTGACACAAACACAGAAACATCATATTAATTTGAATCATAAAAGTAATACTTTCTCGTTTCCATTAAGTTTTATATCAAATTATTTTTCTTTACATTCATCTTCATCAATATTTCATTTGCAGAATACTGTACTACCTACCCTACATTTTCTTTTTTCTTGGTGGTTTATTTCGAAGTACGAGTCACTTCAAAAATAGTAAATATATTTGAAAACTCCTGTGATAGAAGGGATAAATTGAAAGGTGTAATCTTACAGATCACGAGATTCTCTTTCGACATTGTCAATTAATCATTTAAGTCAATCATTACTACCACATGAATAACTGCTTTTGTAAGAGTAATTAGATAAAATGATTTACGAAAATAACTTCCAAAGAATTGTCTTTTAAAAAAGCAGCTGAGATTTTACTAGATACGCATTGCCATAAAATAAGAAGCCTTATGAGAATGGGAACAAGACTTTCCATCAGACGTTGATCGACCGACTCTGTGGCACCCAATTATTGCGATTCGAGTACCTAAGGCCGAATGTCACCCATGAGCCTGCACAAAAGGGCATAGGACAGGGTCTTGGTCAGGGTAGGTGTTATTTTTCTGAGTTATTTTTACGCTTAGTCTTTTCGTTTTTGATGGTATATTTGTAGTTAAAATTTTTAATCATATATATATATATATATATATATATATATATATATATATATATATATATATATATATATATATATATATATATATATATATATGTATATATAATATTTTTATATATATATATATATATATATATATATATATATATATATATATATATATATATATATATATATATATATATATATATATATATATATATATATATATATATATATATATATATATATATATATATATATATATATGGCAGCACCGCCTTTGAGTGTCATGTATTTATGACCATTGTCGATAATTCTCATAAGAAATGTTTTTCTTTATTTTAGTGCAATACGCTGAAATTGTGACTACCTACCTAATACTCGATGCTTTGACTGTGTGGCTATTAAATAAATCTAGAATATTATATTAATGGTCACGAGGGTCTCTGCTGCATAAGATAAATAATGAAGGAAGAAATGACTCATCACCTCCATCTGGTAGACCACTGGACTTTCGGTCTCGGAGGTTAAACGACCCGAGATTTGAACAGTACTTGGTTGAGTAACGACTGAGGGACAGCTGACGCCCCTCATATACAGCCTTTAAGGGACACTGATGTGGACTGAGGTCGTAGGACTACCATCTCTACTGTTGGTATCAAATCAAGGCGTAAAAATTAAAGGCAGCGCGTCCTGGAGTCGTTTCTTCGAGGGGAATAGACGAAGACCTGAAAAATGGAATTATTATTATTATTATTATTATTATTATTATTATTATTATTATTATTATTATTATTATTATTCAAATGAAAGAAGCCCACAATGGCCACTGACTTGAAATTCAAGAAGCTTCCAAAGAATATTATGGCGTTCATTAGGAAGAATTAAGAGGAAGTAAAGAGCAACACAGAGTGAAGAAACCCCACTTATCAAAAAACAAAACAAAAATAGTAAATAGATAAATAGATGAAAAAGTATTAAAATGCAAGAAGAATAGTATTAGGTTAGCAATGCATTGCATTTTCCCCTTGAACTACTGAAGTTCTGAAGTTCCAATTGCAATGTTTTATGCATTTATTAAAATTTATTTCATATAAGCTATGCTTTTTGAAATACAAGAAAGCAAGGATTTCTTCATAAGAAAGATGGAATACTATTCGCCATATAAATTATTCTACTTTCTTATCATACACTTTCATCATTATTTGCAGTTACCATGACCATATTTGTCATCGTTAATGCATTATTTTCTGTCTATTCAGCTCAGATTTTCATCCTAATTTTTTTTCGTTGAGTATTAATAAATATTACAGGTTAAAAGGAGACTTCACAGTGTAACGTAATCAAGAAGCATCCTAACTAGATGGAAGCATGCTCTGCTTTTACAACGGAAACGGCAATGCATGGGAATAAATTTAGTAATGAGGAAAGAGGGCCATTTAAAAGCGGCTCGTAAAAAGGAAAAAAACAAAAGGAAACAAATTATAACGTATTTAATTTCTTTGAACACTATGGGTATACAGGGTAACACACTATAGTAAAATAATGGGGGCCTGAAGAGACAATGTACCATTAAATTCTTTTAAATTATTCGGTGAGTCACGTTTTTATAGGTTTCATTCATTCTTTATATTCTTCCCCAGCAGGGAGTGAGATATAATCTCCAGACACTCTCACACCGCCATTCAAGTTTTTGGGCAACAGTATTGAGCAAGAGATAAACTCCATAATGATGCATCGGTGCTGAATGAGAAATAACATCCGGAAGAGAAACGAAGATTAAATTCTGTCGCTCTCTGTTGAAATACGGCTTGCGATGCCTGGAAACTTTTCACCTTCTAATTTTCATTGCGTCAGCAGAAGGGGGTTTCTCAAGGGAAAACAACACAGAGAGAGAGAGAGAGAGAGAGAGAGAGAGAGAGAGAGAAGAGAGAGAGAGAAAGAGAGCGAGAGAGCGTATATTTGTCTGGAAAATAAACTGATATATATATATATATATATATATATATATATATATATATATATATATATATATATATATATATATATATATATATAAAATTTATATATATATGTATATATATATATACATATATATATATATATATATATATATATATATATATATATATATATATATATATATATATATATATATATATATATATATATATATAAATATATATATATATATATATATATATATATATATATATATATATATATATATATATATATATATATATATATATAAATTTATATATATATATATATATATATATATATATATATATATATATATATATCTATGTATATATATATATATATATATATATATATATATATATATATATATATATATATATATATATATATATATATATATATTTGTGTGTATGCATACGTTTGCAAGCAGGGCCTTTTCTAGTTCATTAGGCGCCCCAGGCAAGAACTCGTTATGGCGCCCCCCTTCCCTCCAGGCTGGAAACAATAACATAAACAATTTCGAACACAACTAGCATCTCAGGTTCCACAACAAAACAACATACTTTATTAATAAATCATCTTCACGTGTATGTATACACAACAAGGAAAAGTATAGACTTAAAAGTATACAAACTATTTTTGTAAATTTTAATAGAATAACACCATTATACATTTTTATTGCAAATCCTACCTAAGATAAATTGAAAAAGGTAATCTTGCCAATCTAAAACCATAGAACTCAATGCATATATGTTGAGGTCTATGCTAAAACTATTGTATACAAGTTTTCTTCACTGATTTTTCATATTTAAAACCTGACTCTTCTTGACTTTCTTGCAGCAAAATCATCTATAGTGTCATCATACGAAATCTGTTTGGATATTTCTCTATCAATACTAATTATTGCCAGCCCAATTAGGCGCTCCTGTGACATAGTAGACCTTAAATATGTTTTAATGAGCTGCTAAGGCTTGTGCTTCAATTTTAATAGCTGGATCTGCAGTGCTTGCTCTCACCTCTAAAAGAGCATCTCTCACTTTTGCAGTTCTTTCCATGACCCCATATTCTTTGTATGTTCTGGACTTTTCTCATGCATTTTGAGTGAGTCACTGCAGTTTTTCCAGTCATTAAAGCCATCTCTGCTTAGTTTAAATGTTTTCTGGGAAAAGAGTTTGCAACAAAAACAGTATAAACTATCTCTTTTCTTGGAATATGTCAGCCATGTTCTTTTGATTTTCTCCCCGTTCACTAGCTGTCTGTAGAAGTATTGGTGATGACAACTTCTTCCATCCTGTTTCTTTGGGAATGGGAACTCTGATTTGATTACATATGGCCCTCGACTTACCAACTCAATCCTCTCTCCATGAGACAACTCGGGTGACCAGTCAGCATGATCAATGGGTGCTGCTGTAACACACTTACTGTACTTGCTTACATCTGTTGTTGTGCCTATTGGGGTTGATTGTGAAGTATCTTTAGGCTGGGGGAATGGGACATCGTCATTGAGTGTGCTGCAGCTGCTGGTGCTGGGTCCTCCTTCTGTAAGAAATCAAACACACATGAAATAGCTTCTGAATGAAGTGGTCAACCACAAGACACATTTTTATGTTTCAGTAATCATCAATAAGTGTGTGAAAAATGCAAAAATGCTACTAATTCTAATTGAAAAAAAGACATTCGTTAATCATTTTAAGTAGTACACTTAAATTTACAAATATAAAATCTTATTCCACATAAACTGGCAAACAGACACGATCAAACGGACTGCACATTTAAATCTATTTACATTTTAGCTATAAATGTAGTTAAATACATTGTATTTAAATACTTAGAATAGTTAAATACAGTATTTAAATACACATAACAAAATGTATTTGTAAATACAATTCTAAATACTCAAAAGTATTTTAAATACGTATTTAAATACAAAGTATTTAAATACTGCCCATCTCTGAGTACATTCATAATATGATCTGCTAAACTCACCTGGTTCTTCTACCTGGGAAGAAGGCAGTGACACCGAGGCCTCCTCACACACCTTTGTTTCAGCATTTACAGGTTGCTGTCGTGGCTTCAGATATTTTTTCAATGCATCTGGACGAAAAGAAATTATAGAATATATGTTAATTATTATGCATTTAATATAATTTAATTTATAAACATATAATTTATAAACATCTAAATTTTTATAGTACAAATATCACTGCATTGCAGCATGTAGGCCTATGCTTAGGGTCTACAAGTTACAATTAACCTCTTGAGAATCCTTGAGAATGGGCAAATGTCAATATTAACTAATGTAGCACAAAATTCGATATTAGAGTAATCCAGGAAAACGTAACATTTAAAATAATAATAAAAATTATTAATAATCTTCTTCTCAGCTTTATCCCTATTTATTCGGGGTCGCCGTTTATAATGAGTCAGGGGTGCCAAAACGTGGAAATGATGTCATAATTATGCATTATTTTGACCTCATTTATGACAGGTATCAACGCAAAATAGCGAAAAAGTGATGGATGCCCTATCCATTACTATAGATCATTGGTTTATAAGGTATATAATTCCTGGATTTCATTCGAATTTTCAACTCAGAAATATCTCCAAAAAGTGAACTTTGTTTCTTATAAAAACTATAGGCTAGGCTTATGCACACACAACACAGCTGCACACTTACCTCTACTTTGGGCTCGTTTTCCTCTTCCTCCTTTTTTTTTCTTTTCTTGTTTGCTGCACCTGACAGCTTGGACTGCCTCTTCATGATTGATAAAAGCTTGAATGCTTGACAGCTGCGTTGACAACTTAAGAAGACTTAAAAAAAGAAGTAAAGATTGGAGTAAACACGATGCTTAGAACTTAACTAAGGTGGCGTCGCGAGCAGGCGGCTGTCTTAGTTTTAAAGCTCCTTGATACTGACGACATCTACCTATCCAGTGTTGCCAACTTTTCCGAACCATTAAACACCGTTGCATCAAGTATTAACACTTCCATTATTCATTTATTTTCGCGTTTACACTTGTATTTATTTATTTGAATTATTCAAGTAAAAATAATACTTCTCTCAATTTATTTATATATTAATTTTGGATGGCAATTTGGCGCCCCCCAAGCAAATGGCGCCCCAGGCGACCGCCTGTGTCGCCTATGCCTGGAAACGGCCCTGTTTGCAAGAATTTATATAAATATAAAGCACAAGATACCCACACAATTCAAACAAAATGGAGAAGGAAAGGGCATTATATGTCTGGCGGTTTCTGCATTCAAAATCTATGCCGTTCTTTCGTTCTCCCTTTTGCTCTATTTCCATGGGCATTTGCAGTGGCGATTCTAGGACTCTGAAAGTGGGGGGGCCACTTCAGGGCCAATATAAATTTTGGGGGGGCATTTATCGTTGGTGGCTAGGTGGCACTCTGAAGACAATATTATGTCATTAATGAAATAACAAATGACAATAATAACACCTCATTACTTTCATAACTTGCATTTGTAAAACATATACATGTATGCCTACACAAACATTATGATAATGGAGGTTATTCGTATTATTTAAAAAAAAAATATATATGTATTTCTTGCAATATATTTTTAACAAAATCGCAAAAATATGGCAATGTTTCTCCAATGTACAGTTGGACACCTGAATATAGCATGTATTCCTTGAATTTTCGATATGAGGGAAACTATATAGGTGGGATAGATGTCTGTTTTGATACCGGTATGCAGTAGTTAAATAATATGGCCAATTGACAATTGTCTTGTAAAATTTAATAATGTTTGTAAGTCCGGGATAAGAGTTTCGACTGCCCTTCATACACAATAATGAAATAGCAGAGAAAATCTCCATTGGCAAACTGTAGGCGTGTCACTTAACAAACAGTGATTTGCTTGACATTTCAGTACTTTTTATTACTATAAATCATCTGTGAATCCTTATAATTAACCATTTTTCATTATAAACTACAAATAAAGGAAATTATTTTGGTGTTTGATTTTACTAAGTTCTTCGGATTGACAACCTGACCCTTGGTCAGACTTTTTAACGTGACTGCACCTATAATTGCATAGCACTTATGTACAGCATAATAGGTCCACAAAATGTTATGAGTGACTATATCGCTATTGGCCTATATGACTATATCAACAATAAAACTATGACCTCGTGCAACGTATGTAATCTAGATAAAAAATACTGAGACACAAGGCATGAGCAATCATGCAATGGCATGCTGTGGGAATGACATGATTTTCATATAGGCTAGTATAGTCGAGTAGAGTTCACCTCAGGAAAGTGAAAATCACCCTGCTGGTAACACCCGTTGCTAGGCAACCACTTTTACTTTCTACATAATTATGTTGAAAGGACAAACCTAAGTAGCCTACTTCAAAAATTCATAAAAACTATCTTCAAAACAAAAATGAATCATGAGTTATGAATGTAATGTAAATATTATGTTGATATTAAAACCCCATGCAAGCATGCATGAAGTAATGCAGTGTTGCCAACAGGGCGAGTTTCCCTTTCCTGAGGTGAAGTAGAGTATAGTACGTATATTTAGTGCAGCTTAATTCTACGATTATCATGCCGGCTATCAAATTCATCAACAAAACAGTCTAAATCAATTCCCTCGGCACGTGCACTTTCAATGGACAGTAATGCGATATTACTCAATCTAGCACTGGTCATGGAATTTCTGAGAAATGTTTTCACTAATTTCATTTTTTGAAAAACTTCTCTCACAAGAAGCACTGGTAACAGGAAGAGTGACAGATATTAACAATAGTTTGTACAAACAGTCAAATGCAGCCTTATAAGGACTAAGGAATGACAGGAATTGTGTAATGGATGTAGGCTGTATTGGCTCTTTCGTGAGTAATTTCTTCACCAGAGGATCTCATATTGTAAATCATTTTGACTGACCGAGTATGCCATTGCATATGCCTTCAAGTCTTCTTCTAACAAGAATGTCTGTCCTCCAGGACAGAGAGCTGAAATACCACAGAAAATTGCATTTGACTCTTTGGAGAAACGACGGTCTAATTCACTAATTAAGCAGTCTAGGACTTCATAGAAAATCCTGATGTGTTGCACATGACATGGAACAGAAGATCCTTGACCACTTGTTTCAAACACGATAAATCCATCAAGCTTACGAGGTTTCTTTACCCGTTTTCTTGTTGTTGTTGGTGTAATGCAGCATTTCCTGCAGAGTTCATTAACCTTCTCAGAGTAATGGTCATTCAAGTCAGAGTTGCGTACATTAACTAAATGTTCATGGAGTGACGAAATTAGATTTGCTGCTTTTCCTAGGTCTGCTTGTTTATCCTGTAGCTGTGTAGACACTTTATTAACTTTTCCAAGAATATCTGTGAAAAATTGCAATAAGTAAACAAACTCTGCATCAATCTGGGCAAGCAAACCGCGAGCGGATACAGCTCGGGCACCAATGTCATCTTCAGAAATTTCCTTCAAAAGTCTCATTATGCATTCCAGACGGAGTAGAGCATTTTCACACGAAGTGGCCTGACACCACCACCTTGTGTCACTGAGATGCTGCAGTTCTCGTACTTGTTCTTCAGGCAACATTTCACGCTGTATCAAAATGAATTTCTCATGAACTACCGAGTTACTAGCAAAGATATAGAGTTCTTCAAGCAAACTAAAGAATTCAGCAGCTTGGGGCACATACTTTGCAACATTTATCAACACTAAATTGAGCCTGTGTCCATAGCAGTGTATATAATATGCAAAAGGAGCTTTATCACGAATTCGTTTCTGAACACCACTAATCCTCTCCACTCATCACTGATGCCCCATCAAATCCTAATCCTACAAGAGAAGATTTGTAATCCAACCCCAGTTTATCCAAACTCTTCAAAATAATATCTGTGATAGAGGCAGCATCCAACAAGTCCATCTGAGTGAAAGATATGAAGCACTCTGAATACAATTTGCTATTTCATCATAAAATCTAATAACTAATGCCAACTGCTCTGCCTTACTAACATCCTTGGCTTCATCAGCTTGAACAGAAAAGTAATGACATGACCTAACTTTTTCTGCAATTTCTTCCTTCACCATACATGCAAGTGTGTCAATCATCTCATTCTGTATTGCAGAACAAGTGTATTTTTCATTTTTGGACCACTTTCTACTCTATCAGCTATAATAGGATCACGTTTAGCAGTGAATCTGAGAATCTTACGAACATTTCCTGGATTCAGTTCATCATCACCTTCTCTATGTCCTCTCTGCGAAATGTCTTGTGTTACAGTCAACAGGATTATTTCACCTAATGTCTTTATGTAATGACGATTTTCACGAACTTTCTTCTGGTATGCCTCACTTATACACTGAGCAATTGATGTTTTATCAGCTTTATTTCGTTGATAGTCCGCCCATGCAATACAAGAAGTTTTGTGGCACTGTGAGGAAATGTGCTTTTCGATGGCACCATCTTTTCCACGTGCTTTCTTCCATCGTCTAAAGCCACTCTTTATGAATGCTTCATCTGCATTGCCATATGTTGGTGGAGCAAAGTGCCTGCATGCAAAACAGAACATTGCATCTCGTTCTTTAGAATATTCAGCCCATTCATATTTGTCGAACCAAGCCCCCACAAAAGACCGAGCATGAGACTTTCCTTCACTATGCCTTGGATACTCTTTTAAGCGTACCTGAATAGGATTCTCAGAAGCAGATTGAGAAATGTCAGCTGGTGCAGAATCTTCCTTTTTCTGTTTCTTTGTTGGATGATCATGTGAACTTGATCTTGCAGGATTGCCAATACTTTCACGATCACAGTCTCCCTCTGACTTCTTAGCAGGTTTATCAGATTCAAGGTTTACTGTCAATGGTGCATCACATTCACTGCGTTTTTTAATTACAAATTTATCCATGATTGTCTATAGTACAATAAAATTATCTGTGATAGTAAGTTCTGAAAAAAAAAAAAAAAAATTAAATTAAATAATCACACGTAATTCACAATTAACACAACACACCTGTCACCACAGAAAAATGTGATAAAATTTGCGGTTTTGCCGACTACCGACTGGAAGATGATGACAGCACGCACACACACACACTGTCACACACACACATATACACACACACACACCACACACACACACACACACACACACACACCCACACACACACACACATATATATATATATATATATATATATATATATATATATATATATATATATATATATATATATATATATGTGTGTGTGTGTGTGTGTGTGTGTGTGTGTATAACTATGTATACAGTATAATAAATATATGCACATATAGGCCTACACTATCACTGCCAACATTCACGAATCACAAAAATTATGATACAATTAGACGATTTTTATTATTATAGGAAGTGTTTTCTATGTAAAAATAAAATGGGGTTAATTGTCACCGACTCACCAGCTACTTGTATTTTGGCCTATTTAGTTATTTTCTTTCAAATATGGCTAACGACAATATTTATATTTGGCTTTTGTCAGATCTGTTTGTGAAAAGGTTAACACTGGGTTGAAGGGTTAAAACTTGAGTTGGGATATAGACCTACATCATATAACAAAAAAAATTAGTGTACATTGTTTGCTACTTTACACCCGCCTGTCAGATTCTTCTCATTCTTTTTCTAAGATTTCGTATAATTATTTTTACTCTATTTTCGTATCCGCTTCTTATGTGAAACACCCACATACTGTACATAAAGATCGAATATCTCATAGCCACTAGTCTACTCCCACTTTGTATGAGACGAAATAATGAATACCACTTATGCTCAAATGCACTTATGCA
Source organism: Macrobrachium rosenbergii (assembly GCF_040412425.1). Lineage (NCBI taxonomy): Eukaryota > Metazoa > Arthropoda > Malacostraca > Decapoda > Palaemonidae > Macrobrachium > Macrobrachium rosenbergii. Next base: position 64,880,328 of record NC_089753.1, read on the forward strand.
CAAATAATTATGCTTTAGACACTCAATAAGACACTAATCGGGTAAAAACTGACTTGACCGGCTCACAGTCTCACAGAAACAGACTACATGTACTGATCACATCATCACATCATACATGGACGTGAAACATACGCGTCTGATTCGCGTCACACACACACAAGCGGGCGAGGAGGACGGAGGTGTAAAAAAAATTCCAATAATTTTAATCTAGCAACGTTACCATTTTTTTTTTTTTTTGTGATTACGTCTAGTTATTGTGATAGGATGGGATATTTGAGTGTATATATAGTATACTGTATAATTTATAAGGTATATATTTATATTATATATTATATTATATTATTATATATGCCTAAACTAAGCTTATTTAGAATTAGGATATGGAAACAAAAACTGGGGCCAAGCTGGGGCCAGCCAAAAAACTGGGGCCATGGCCCCTGGCCCCCTAGAATCGCCACTGGGCATTTGCTTTACAACTTCAAGTTTAATTCAGGTTGGATTGCCTAATTTAATATGTAGTGGAGAGGCAGTGCAAAAACTTGACAAACAAAATGGACAGTAATAATAACGATAATAAATAATATTAAGTATATGAGTGATCGACCACATGATTGCACTTTGCCATAAGGAAAATGTGTTAGGTCTAGGATTTTCGCCTCAAAAAACCCCGAGGGCAAAGTCGTCGTACCCTTCCGCCTCACCCTGTGTTACCTCGAGGGACTGAAAAGTATTCCCCATCTTTTTCGTCTACGTTTCTTTTCGAGATCGCAGCCAGGGACGGGAAACGTGTTCCCTGCTTGTCCAGTGGGTTTTCATATTCAGGAATTTGAGATTTTATTCCTTTGTACTTTTTTCTTTTTTCCTGACTTTTTTGTTTCTCCTAGGAATTGGAACAGTTGACCCATCAAAGGACAACGAATTTCGAGGAACGCTTGATCTTATAGTGCTTTGTGGATGCAAAACTCCTTGGAACCTTACTTTTGCCTGTTTGTTTTATTTGTGCAGATTAACTTCTTTAATGTTTACAATCTAAATAATATCGTTACCTAGAACGTTACATAATATCCATTGTTAATTTACAATTATACCCGGAAAAGCCAATTTTCTCATTTCAAGCCACGTTAGCTAAACCAACACTTTCCGCTCTAGATGAGAGAAGTCCCTCCTCGTGGTTTAAATCTAACCGAATTACAGCTTTACCGATTAATATTTCAACAAAGTCAGCCATTGGATCCGATGAAATTGCCATCTCACTGATAACTTCAATCTCTAAAGTTTATGTAAAGCACTTCTAGGAGAGGGTTTCAAATAATTTTTTTTCTAGAAAGCTGTCCGTGATACTTTCTCTTAAGCTTAGCAAATTTGTCATTCACTTTTGAAAATGGAAGCTTTTTTATAATTTTTTTTTTTCGAAAGAGTGGTAGCGGTGGTAGTAGCTGCTGTGACTGATGGCCAATTTATGTCACGAGGTAAGAAAAAAACCAGTCTATTGTTATCGATGCCCTTAAAGCTGATGTTGTCTTTGCATTTGAGAAACGTTTCGTGATATGGAACCAAATGGTCCTTTGGAAGTTACTCTTACAATAACAGGTAAATGCTGATGGAACTGTAGTAGTGATGAAAAAGTCATTCTATAAAAAAGTTTTGGACTAATTATTCGCCAAATATTTTGCAAGAGTAAGGTGGTTAATCGTAAACGTCCACTAATTACAGCATCTTAAAGGGTAGCTTCTGATAAGAGGAACAGATTAGCCAATAATTTCTGTTAAGATCCAGCAAGCATGGAGGCTATATAAAAACAGGGCTGAGAGCATCATCCTTATTGGCATTTCAGGAGAGATTCGTCTACCTCTTCTAATGACATTTCCCATATAAATAAGAACTGAAAGAGGGGGATCTTACTTTAATTGTGAAAGGGGCGTTTTTTGGGGTCAGGAGGTAACTGTGAAATGCTAGGAAACTATTTGTTGTCAGCCTAGGATGGAGCATATTTGTTTTAAACATGGTTGCTTAGCAAATTTCATTTTATTCAATATTTTGTTTCCCTCTAAAGTTATTCTATTGAATGATAGCTCCAGTCTTCTTGGACACAGAAATCCTTGACAGAATTTTTAGTTAGTTTTTTTTCCATGACATTTATTTAGAACTGTAGTCTTCCTCGCCTAACCTTGTCAATACCAGGTAACTGTAAACACTCAGTTTGCTTAGCAACAACAACTATCACACTTTAAAATGAAAACTTTATGTAAAGAGGCAATTATATACCTTTTTTTCCCATATTTGTAACAAAAATACAGCTCAGTAGGCAGGTAGCCTACCTGTATTTACCCACAGTCTACCATGGTTTTATGACTTTTAATGTGTTT
>NC_089753.1:64892693-64965193 GCF_040412425.1 Macrobrachium rosenbergii
GCACCTTCAGAAGCCTCCTGGTATCCAATATAAGTTCCTAAATTACATTTAGGACACGTATAGCTATACACACACCCGGAGGACATATAAGGGCATAAACGATCTTTATACTTAAGTAAAGACCCGATGGTGAGAGGATTAACAGGTATCAGGTGGACCTTAATGGCTCCAAACTTACTTTGGATCTGCTGTGAAAAGTTTTTTCTAAAAGTATCATCAAATAAAAATGGAAATTTAGCATAAAAATTCAATTTAGGAACACTGTAAATTGTAGGTTTGAGGGAGAAGTACTTGTCTAGAAGCATTTGAAGTATCTTAAAGACCAGTTCAGCTTTGGCGTAGAATCCTTATTTACCAATGTGCCTGTAGAGGAAACTATTAATATAATTTTAAATAAGCTTTTTCCTGAACCCGACACAGTTTTTAGTGGTTTTAACTGTTCGTTTTTTAAAAATCTTTTAAGTCTGGCTGTGCTGGACACAGCCTTTATTTTTAACGGTAAGTTATACAAGCAGGTTGACGGCATGGCAATGGGAAGTCCTCTCGGTCCTACTTTTGCCAACATTTTCATGTGCTCCCTGGAGGAGCACTTCTTAGATGACTGTCCCTTAACCTGCCGCCCCCTTTTTTATATAAGGTATGTTGATGATACCTTTGCCGTTTTTAGACATAATTATGATGCTGATTCCTTCATTGAATTTCTAAATTTACAACATCATAATGTTAAGTTTACTCTAGAAAAAGAAAAAGAAAATCAGCTTTCTTTTTTAGACGTCCTAGTTCTTAGAAAAAACAATATTTTTAACACCACGATTTTTAGAAAAAGAACGTTTACGGGCTTGGGGTCAAATTTTTATATTTTTTGTTCTTTTAACTTTAAAATTAATTCTGTTTTTACTCTCCTCCACAGGGCTCTAACGCTAACCTCTGATTGGTGCCTATTCCAAGATGAGATCGCCTTCTTATGTAAATATTTTAAGGAAAACTGCTTCCCATCTGAACTGGTCTTTAAGATACTTCGAACGCTTCTAGACAAGTACTTCTCCCTCAAACCTACAATTTACAGTGTTCCTAAATTGAATTTTTATGCTAAATTTCCATTTTTATTTGATAATACTTTTAGAAAAACTTTTCACAGCAGATCCAAAGTAAGTTTGGAGCCATTAAGGTCCACCTGATACCTGTTAATCCTCTCACCATCGGGTCTTTACTTAAGTATAAAGATCGTTTATGCCCTTATATGTCCTCCGGGTGTGTGTATAGCTATACGTGTCCTAAATGTAATTTAGAACTTATATTGATACCAGGAGGCTTCTGAAGGTGCGCATAGACTCTCATCGTGGAGTAAGCTACAGGACAGGCAGTAAAATTACAAACTCAGAGTTTTCGAATATCAGAAATCACTCTAGAATGTGTAAAACTTCAATTGAAAATAAGGATTTTTCTGTTTTAGGGCGAGCCTCTAGCAGCCATGAATTGGCCATTTTGGAATCATTAATGATTAAACGACTCGTCCCCTTGTTAAACAGCCAGACCTCTGCCGGCACACTGTACCTCTCTTAGTCTTTTCGTTTTCTATTCAGTTTTAACATTGCCACTGAAATAAGTTGGTCCATATCTGCTTACTTTTTATATTTTTTAAAATATTTTTTTATATTGTATATTTTTTAGAGAGATTTTGTTTTGTTTTTTATGTTGTCCTTTTTAATTGTCCGTTCTATTTTTAATTTTTTTAATTTGTAATCCATTGTGCTTAATTTTTTAAATTTAAATTTATACCCTTTTTGTAATTTATGTTATTTATTTTGTACAGCCCTCGAAAATGTAATGAAGCCATTACGAAACGTCGGGAATAAATTGACCCTTTTTAGCAAGTCTTTATGTCCGCCTCTCCATTGATATATACATACATACATATATATATGGAATACAGAATTTAGGCCAAAGTCCAAGCGCTGGGGCCTAAGAGGTCACTCAACGCTTAAAGGGAAATTGACACTAAGAATGATTGCAAGGTGTAACAGGAGAAATACCTTGCAGGTGCACTATGAAGTAATTGTTAGAGAAGGTGGAAAGTCAGATGGAAGAAAGATAATATGAACGGAGGCAAAAAAAAAAAAAAAACAAATGAAGATGACTGCAGTTAAGGGACGAAGGTACGCTGCAAAGATCCTTAGGTAATGCCTACAATGCACCACATGAGGTGCAGAGATGCCATTACCTTCTTATGGGTACAGTAGTTGGAGGCTTTTTTCATAACTAACTCGGATAAACTGAGTCACCCTAAAAAGAAGTTAAAAATGAGATGACACAGTTGATTTTTACAATTATGCATGCATGATATATTCGTTAATTACACGAAGGTAAACGAATCCCAGTTCAGTTAAAGTACTTCTTTCTCTCTCCTCCTGAAAGAATTTCCTCGGTTTTTTTTCTATTTTTGGATCAAAATATTCCTGTTGTAAAAAGGCTTATAAACTCCGAGGTATACCATATGTAACACAATTTCTACATTTCGTTTATAATTATTCAGTTCCATTTTTCCTTTCATAAAATGTTGAGTTGTCTCTGTCCGTTAAGACATTTCATTATTGTACTTTAATTTTTTAAACATTTAGAGTATACTGTTCATAGTATTTGTTAAAGTGTTTTCTATTTATTCGTGTTTAACTTCTTATTTTTCCGTTCATTTTACTTTTTCAATCGGATTTTTAATCATTTCCTTCATAGTCCGGCTTCCAATATTTTGTTCATCCTTCTTGTCTGCTAAAAAACATAAGACATTTCGATTTTCACTTGTGCACTTTTTGCCTCCGCTACCGGATGCCCGTATTTTGCATTCCTCCCCTTTTATTTTTCAGTAATAGACAAATTTTCACCATCAGGCAAGAGTTTTTTGAAGAAGAAAAGTCATTCTGATATAAGGCCCTCGGTGGCCTCCACCTTTGTCGTGTTTGACATAGATCTGAGTGTCAGTTGCCCGTATCTGTTTGGAAGAGGAACACTTTCGCTATTCCTTGTCACTGGAATTTTCCACTCTAAGCCCAACTGTACCATGAGTTGAAATTTATTATGTTGCAATGAAACAATCAAAAACACACACAGAGAGAGAGAGAGAGAGAGAGAGAGAGAGAGATTATGTACGTTCCTTACAAGAGGCATTTGCTGCATTGCTATTCCGAACATCTGTTGCCAAGTGGGCTACTCTATTTCTTACACCCGTGAGATAACGACAGACAACCTCAACGACATTGACTCTCCAGTAATTTTTTTTTTTTTTTAATTTAAGGCCCAGTTGACTTTTAGTAACAAATAGTCACCTGAGATGAGTATTCTAACATACCAAAGGAAATCAAGTGAATATCTGAATGTTTAGGCGGAACCAAAGCAATTTTTGTTTTTAATGATTGTTACTACCGACAAGCACAGAAGACTAGTTTACTTCATTGATGATTTCATTCCTGCATAAAAGCTGTCATTTCCGGTATTTGAAAACATTTCCGGAAGAAAAACACTAAATATCGTTCTAATAGCTGATTCCCGAAATATGGCCTCGATAAAAAAAAGGCCAAAACTAAACTCACTGCTACAATTATTCTTCAACTGCCACTTGTCCTAACAAATAATAAGTAAAAAATGGGCCGAACTTTCTTCGGCGCAATCGATTTTTCTGTACAGCGTATAATGCTGCCTGAAACTCTCAGCCACGACCCATGAAACTTTCAGCTGCGGCCTATGAAACTCTCAGGCCCTGCCCGGTGGTGGCCTGTGTTGTTGGTATCTATAACGGTGTCAGACGCACCATCATGGCTACCTTTAATCTTGAATAAAGTAAAAACTACTGAGGTTAGAGGGCTGTAATTTGGTATGTTTGATTATTTGAGGGTGGATGATAAACATATCAATTTGCAGCCTTCTAGCCTCAGTGGCTTTTAAGATCTGAGAGCGGACAGAGAAAGTGAGGACGGACAGACAAAATCTCAATAGTTGTATTTTACAGATAACTAATAAAAAGCTCAAAGCCTTTCTTCACAAATACACACACTACTCATAAGTACGCCCTACCACTAACTGCTCTATATAGTCTGTTTCCCCTTTACTGTATGTTAACTCTAGTGCTCTCCAAGTATTAACGCCCTTTATTTTGATATATGAGCCATCAATCAAAGCCCCACCTGCTGTCTCTTAACTGTTCTACCCTCTCCTGACGTGCAATATTCACCCTTCCTAATATAATGTTATGTTATTTTCAATTTCTGATGTTACAACCTCAAATTACTTTCCTTCATTTTTTCACCCTCTAAAATCCCCTAACCTGACAAAATGCCTTCAGATACTTCATTGCAATTGGTTCCATTTTTCTCCATTTGTAATACCCTTTCATATTCATATTAGCATACTTCTTCTTGTATTATTATTATTATTATTATTATTATTATTATTATTATTATTATTATTATTATTATTATTATTATTATTATTATTATTACCAGTTATATATTGTTACCAGTACCTCAGTTTCGGTACTGTGTGAGTGGTTGTCGAATTTGCACTGGAGCAGAGAAGCTGCTGATAAAATATGAAACAAAGCAAAAGATAAAAAGTCACATGAAAGTGTAATTAAATATAAATGCAACTTACGAACAGATGGCACTTTATGTTATTCATCCTTTCCCGCAACCAAAGTTTCTCTACGTGAGTATAACCTCAACTCACTCCAACCTGCAGTTTCACTGATATCTTATTTCCATTGCTAAGTGTCCTTCTAGCTACGCATTCCACTGCTTTTGCATAAACGATTGTTATTTCATTTCATCTGAACCCTGATGAGGAAGCAGTCGATACAATAAATGGACGAGACGGCAATATTGGAATAGAATATAGAATTTAGACCAAAGGCCAAGCCCTGGGATCTATGAGGTCATTCAGCGCTGAAAAGGAAATTGACATTAAAAAGGTTAGAAACGTGTAACGGGGAGGGGGAGGGGAACCTAGCAGTTGCACTATGAATCAATTGCTGGGGGAGAGTGGCAAGTAAGATGGAAGAAGGAGAACATGAACGGAGGTATAGTAAAAGGAACGAAAGGGGTTACAGCTAGGGACCGAAGGGACCCTGCAAAGAACCTTAAGTAATGCCTACAGTGCACCGCATGAGGTGCACTGACGGCACTACCCGCTACAGGGTGAGACGGCAACATTCCCTGAAGGAATGTCATTGAAATTTAACACTTTTCTTGGAAAGGTAATGACACATGCAGAGAGAGAGAGAGAGAGAGAGAGAGAGAGAGAGAGAGAGAGAGAGAGAGAGAGAGAGAGAGAGAGAGTTACAATCTGACGACTAAGCTTAAATATTTGCAACGGTGAAATAACTCGTAAATGCCACAGTTAAACATAGTAATGACTGCAATTGCTATTTATTGGTACTGGGGAGCCCAGTGACCAATTACGTGGTTCGAGTGATTAATCACTGGTAATTCAATAAACAGCCACTGGCAGCAGATGTAAAGCGAAAACGTCGTTACCATAACGATTGTTCATTAAAGCAATAACAGCGGAAAAGTTTATAAGAAGAATCTTATTACAAGCTGACGGTTTCCTAGACATATTAAGCTGAAGCGAGCATTACAAATTCACAAAGGACTGCCGATGTGTGACAGTGAAAAAAAAAAAAAGGTATTTTACAAATAGCGAGGAAAAACACCAATTTTCTTAATATAATTCATCAATAATATACGTTTCTTCTTGTTTGTGAAGCATTTGCTCCTTCATAAATGACACTAGAAAACCATGTTTGGGAAGATACAAAGAATTCATTAGATCGTTTGTGAATTCTAATTAAACTTTCAAATCCATACCCTGCTCTCTGCATGTCAAATCTATATTGGCCATAATACAGCATTCTATTTTATTACGAAAATTCCATTAAAGATTTTTTTCCGTATACATAATAGATATTCAATAAAATTACACAAAGTTATGTCATTCCATCCTAAATATAACCTTTCGTGGTCTTTCAATTGCTCCATTCTAAGATGTTTGAGTCAGCGTGAGAAAGAATGTCAGATTTCAGTTCTCACACAAGAACTCGAACACACTTTTCCAGAAACACTTCGTCAGTTTTCAAGTTTGGTGAAAAATCTTTTATAATGAAATAAAGTTGCACAGAAAAACTTCGCATGATTCAGAAAAACCCACAGCTCCCTAAGACAATGCAAGAGCTTTTAATTGAATTAAATACAGAATTTAGGCCAAAGGCTATGCACTGGGACCTATAAGGCCATTCAGCGCTGAAACGGAAATTGACAGTTAAAGGTTTGAAAGGTGTAACAGGAGGAAAACCTCGCAGTTGCAATATGAATCTTTAGGAGAGGGTGGGAAGTAAGATGGAAGAAAGAGAATATGAAAAGAGGAACAGTAAGAGGAACGAAAGGGGTTGCACCTAGGAGGCGAAGGCACGCTGCGAAGAACATTAGTAATGCCTACAGTGCACCGCATGAGGTACAAAAACGGCACTAACCCCCAACGGGGAAGTAAGATGGGAGAAAGAGAATGTGAAAAGAGGCACAGTAAAAGGAACGAAAGGGAGATGAAAAGCTTTTAATTCTTTTTCCTGTATAGTATAAATGGGAGGCCCTTTCATCATTAGCAATGGTGATATAAATGAAGACAAACAGTTTATCACAAAAATATCTGTTATTAAAGGAAATATTCTTTCCACCAAAGTCCTTCATTCTGTAATAAAGTTTTATATATATATATATATATATATATATATATATATATATATATATATATATATATATATATATATATATATATATATATATATATATATATATATATATATATATATATATATATATGAATGTCTTTCCTGTAATACTACAGTGTAATATGAAAATAAGAAGGCCCATAAAACACTATTTAAACGTTGAAACCATATATTTCGGGCACTTGTTTCTGTGCCCCTGTTCACTGGTAGAATATGGACAGGTGGAAAGTTACAATGGTATATATACAAAAACATGAAGGTGTGGCCTTAGGCCTCCGATGTTAAGGAGGTGGCGATTCTTAAGAAGGAGGAGAATGACCAAATTCCTAGTGGTTTTTGGCCTCATTAGCTCCCGTTTGGCGATGGATTTGGCGGTCGCGTTTCTTGGGTCATCTTCTTCAAGATGGGTCTGAGGATTAAGGTGTCGATGGCATCCGAAAGATCCCACAACAAATATTGCTGCTCAGTTTAACAAATCAGTTAGAACCATAGGGGCAATAAAAGACATAGAATTACTAGAGACATTCAAGGTAATCAACCCTCTCTCCCTATTTTTACGGCCTCCCGAAAAACACATAAAGATGGGATTCCCTTTACGCCCCATAATATCTAGCAGGGGCTCTTTCATGTACAAATTATCAAAATGGCTCGCAGACTTGTTATCACCCTTTCTAGGAACCTTCTCATCCTCCCACGTCAAACATGCAGAGGATTTCATACAAAAATTTAATAGTTTAAACATCCCCTCAAACAACATCAAACTGCTCAGTCTAGACGTCGATTCATTATTTACTAAAGTCCTGATTGCCGACGTGTTGTCTTTCTTAGAGAGGAAGTTACAACCATATGGAAGACCATTTTCCTCTTGGCATAGATAAAACTTTAAAACTTATCAACCTCTGTGTAACTAACAACGTGTTTTCTTTCAATGGTAATTTTACAAACAAAAATTTGGCTGTAGCATGGGAAGTCCCCTATCACCCCTTCTAGCAAACTTGTACATGGAATATTTCGAAACAGAACTTTTGTCGTCTATCAAACCCCATAATATGATCTGGCTTAGATACGTAGATGATATCTTTTCTTTCTGGGACAATAGCTGGGGACTTTAATGAATTTTTAATAGGCTAAATTCGCTAGTTCCGACCATAAATTTAAAAAGAATGGGAAAAGGACGGAAAAACTGCCGTTCCTAGATGTACTGATCATAAGAAAACAGAACAGGTATGCATTTACAGTATATAGAAAACCCACCTTCTGCTGTCTCCTACATTCATTTCTTAAGCTACCACGACGTCTCCGTAAAAATCATGGTAGGGTGCAACCTATTCCTCAGAGGACTTAGGATATGTTCAAATGAGTACCTGGATCAAGAATTTAACACGATCCGCCAACACCTAACGCAACTGCTCTATCCACCACACATTATCGAGAGGGCTATTAATAAAGTGAATAAAATATACTACAGAGGTCCCACTCACAACAGACAAATAGATTTCAACAACAAAATAAAGCTTCCATACGATGAAAACATCCAAAAGGCCACCGAGCAACTCAGTTCTAATAATCCTTTCATTTTCCATTATCCCAAATCCATCGGGAGTTCGCTCGTTAACGTATACTTAAATAACAAAAGGGAAGAAGCCGGAGTTTACAAGATACCGTGTAGTAATTGTCATGACATCTATGTAGGCGAGACAAAGAATAACAGAGCACAAAAGATCAGTACGTTACGCTTCGGAGAGTTCGGGAATTTTCCTACATATTAGAAATACAGGGCATGTCATTAACTGGAGTGGGGCGGAGTTGGTTTTCAAGAGTAGCTGTCCATACAAAAGAAAGATGCTGGAATCTGCTATCATCAATCAAACCAACAATATGAACCTGTCAGAGGACATTGGAAATCGGACGCCATCGACACCTTAATCCTCAGACCCATCTTGAAGAAGATGACCCAAGAAACGCGACCGCCAGATCCATCGCCAAACGGGAGCTAATGAGGCCAAAAACCACTAGGGAATTTGGTCATTCTCCTCCTTCTTAAGAATCGCCACCTCCTTAACATTGGAGGCCCACACCTTCATGTTTTTGTATATATACCATTGTAACTTTCCACCTGTCCATATTCTACCAGTGAACAGGGCACAGAAACAAGTGCCCGAAATATATGGTTTCAACGTTTAAATAGTGTTTTATGGGCCTTCTTATTTTCATATATATATATATATATATATATATATATATATATATATATATATATATATATATATATATATATATATATATATATATATATATATATATATATATATATATATATATAAAACAGAATTCAGAGAACGTTACAGCATAATCTCAGTGGGATTTCTTTTCAGGAATTCCCCTATTTCCGATATAATGGAGACGTCTTGGACAGAATAACGATGAGGTAGGTAGTCGAGAGTCTCGCCCAGCGGCCAGGGGACCAGATCCTTTCTCTCTTTAATAGAACGTATATGAAGACGCTTCTAGACGTCCCTTTTGTATGGGTGGAGTGATTGCGGCCGTGACACCAATTGTTATTCATAACTAATCCATTTTTTATCGATCTAAGGAAAGCGGCCTCGAGTATATCAACAGTGAAGATTTCACTGTATCGTTTTAGTTATGCAAAGCTTTTATCTATATTAATTTTACCGGAACTCACTGAATAATGTCAGTGCATTAACTGATGCTGTCCACAGGGACTGGCAGTGCTATGTATTAAGAACCAATATAAAAAACACAATTTTCTTCTCAAAAAATATAAAATTTTCAAGCTGAATTTTCTGACTACATTGTTGTTACATTTATCAAGATCTTTAATGTTTTTGTTTTCCGAATAACAGACAATGTCTAGTTTGGAAAAGGAAAAGGGGGTAAGGAATTCCATTAAGCCTTTTCTAATGAGACCTTATGAGAATCCGTCTTATCCAGAAGACGAACTCGCATACAGCACATACAATAGAACAGGATCTCCAAAGTGGACGAGGATGTGACCATTGCTCTCGGATTCACGATAATATTCTCTTTTAGGTCACAGGAAATCAAAAGGCAAAGAAAAGAAAAACCTTAAAATCTTTGCTCATATGAGGAGTACATTGCAAAAGAGGAAATGAATAAATGGCCATGTTTTCTGCAGGTCTGAAATACTACAACACCCAATGCCAAAGGAATTTCTATCACACGCTCCACAATCTGGGATGCTCCTACACTTACAGTGATTCTGGGCTGTCATGAAGATTGCACTTGTCACTGTTGTTCGAGAAAAGGGCGAACCGTAAAAAAGTATCTCCGATTAAGTCTGCTTTGAGTTCTCTACAAGAACAATGGAGTCCCACATTTTAAAATGCCCGAGTCTACGATGCTTGAACAATGCCATGAGAAATCTGTTCACTTTTATCAGTGGGTCAGATATCTTCAGATCCCCAATTTTGTTCTTTTCTATTTTCATTTGCTTCTGATTATACAATGGAAGGAAAGAAGGAACATAGATTCAGGCCAAAGACCAAGCGCTGGAACCTATGGGGTCATTCAACGCTGAAAGGGAAATTGATAGGAAGAAGGTTTGCAAGGTGTAACAGGAGGAAAACCTCACAGTTGCACTATAAAACAGTTGCTTTGAGAGGGTGGAAACTCAGATGGAAGAAAGAGAATATAAACATAGGTACAGTAAAAGGATGAAAGAGGTTGCAGGTAAGGGGCGAAATGACGCTGCAAAGAGCCTGAATTAACGCCTACAGTACACCACGTGAGGTGCCCTGGCAGCACTACCGCCCTGCGGGTGATTGTTAAATGGAGAGCGCTGGATTACCTTGTTATTAAATTAGTGTTGTGCGAATAAAATATGCATTTTCTGACCGGAGGACGAATAAAGCATGGTAAGTCTGAAAGGCAGCAATTCATAAGTGTTGATTAATATGACTGAGAATTCATAATCCTAAAAAGAGCATTTTCTCCCTCAAAGAGGTTCATAGAAATACCCAAGAAAAAGGAATCCAGGTAAATAAAAAGTCACAGGAAAAAAAGTAACAGAAAAAAGTCACAGGAAAAAAAGTCACAAAAAAAAGTGGCAATAATCTTTCCTAGACAGTGACTCCGAAGGATTTTAACCCGGTATATATCCACCTTTTTGGCGTGTTTAGTACAAGCCCGTTGGAAATTTCCGTACAAACATGAATAAAAGACTGTAAATATCATAAAGATAATGACCCCCAAGAAATATTGTAAATTTCTCCCCTGTGACTTTATTACCAGTCACCATAAATTAATGTGACCTTTTTTTCCTGTGACTTTTTTTCCTAGCCAAAATCGTGACTTTTTTTCCTGTGACTTTTTTCTGTGATTTTATTATCGGCCACCAGAAAAAGACACTGAGTATTATGCCCAAAATGGAAATCAATTCACAATCGTGTGTTTTCAACTGACATGGGATTCACAATTCAGCTTCTATTTAATTTTGGAAACAAACCTAAAAACAAGAAATGGCAGCTGAGTTTAGATATATGAAATTAAACTGCCTTTTGCCTTCCCTGTATTCCTCCCACCCAAATAATCATAGAATAACGGAATATTGCAGAGATTCTTTAATTGAAAACTAACAATTTCCGTTTTTTTTTTTATGAATCTACGCAAATTCATAACGATCTCCATTTTTCCAAGAAGCTAACTTTGAAAATAATTTGTTGATACAGGAGTAGGTTAATCCTCTTCGTGATACCGAGTGGTTTACGATAATAAAGTTTAATTCGAAGTTACTTGACCACCCCTTAGGACACTGTCAAGAGAGACAGACAGACAGACAGACCGAGACAGAGACAGAGAGAGAGCATTTCCGCTAAATACAAGTGGTAAAAAAATCGACAGTTAAAATCAAATTAATACATAATAAGATGGTCATTATGATAACGGCAATATCATTGATAATAATGATTAGAGTAACCAGGTAGGGATGACTTGAAGTCAAAAGGACAGAATGCTCGCGATGTAATAATAATAATAATAATAATAATAATAATAATAATAATAATAATAATAATAACAGTATAACGATGACAGTAGTAGTAGTAGTAGTTGTAGTAGTAGTAGTAGTAGTAGTATAACGATGATAATGAAATACTGTTGGCGATGATATGTCATGAACCTGGCTCACTTTATAGTATATATATTTACATTCTTTTAGAAACTAAAGGTTTTTTAATTACCTCGACCAGCTGTTAGAGGATAAATGGGTGATTAATTTACTTGAGTAATCCTCTTTCACTGAAATTTCTAGCTCAGCGAAATGCAGCTCTTGGCTGAACAATGATAAGGATTGTAACAGAAGTAGTAAGAGTTAAAACAACAATTAATCATCATACATTAACAAATTCCAAAACACCATAAAAAAAGGAAGAATAATTGTCGTCAAAATTCGAGGCCGAATGAAACCTTGCTTTCCCCTATTGCCTGTGACCACCCAGAAATCCCTTTTCCGTGATGACTTTGGGAGGCCAAGTTCCTTGGCTAAGTTCAGGGGGAAGAGTTAATTTCTGCCGAGTCTTTTCAGATGTTTCTTTTTGTCAGAAACGTGATTTCAGTAGTAAGAAAGAGAGGAAGACCAAGGTGATCCTTATGCGCTTGCTAGCCGGGGAGGGGAACCAATACGAATCTAGGCTCGTACCAAATTGCGGGCGAGGCCTGATGTTTAGACTGTGGCTACTATAATCAAAGGAGTCTGTTTTTGATCTGGTGACACTTTCTCATCCTTTGAATGCACATCAATAATTTTTGTTTCTCATATGTCGATACTTTAAGGGCAAGTCTTGCTTTTCTTATCTGAATTAACTTGGTGAAGCATTTCATGAATAGATGTTTAAAGTCTAATTTGTGAATTGAAGACAGCACCTTCAGCTCATGGCTTGCCTAACTATAGCTAGAGTTATGGAATTTGCATATTCGTACTAGAATAATTTTGTAGTAATAAAATAACGGAAATGTTATAGAAATTTTCTTGCAGATATTTTCCAGTTATCCTCTAACAACTGGGCAAGTAAGTAAAAAACCTTTCGTTTCTAAAATATCGTAAATACGTATTGGAATTCACCAATGAAAAATGTAAATTACTCTATAATTATAGTTTTTAATTTGAAAAGCAAATCCCCATTTCACAAATGCTGAACAATAACTGAGATGGGAAGCAAAGGCAGGCCTCTTAACTTTTGCAAAGGTCCCAATCAGAGAAGAAGCAAGAACAATGTAAGTCTTTTGACAGTGATTTTGGCTGGATATGGGCCCTTTTGAACCTTTAATCTTATCTATAAGTATTCATCAGACTGAAAGCAGAGAAACCATAAACCATTGGAGAGGTCAACTGATATATTTGGGCATTTATATCCATGGTTTCTGGCTTGGGAATAAGTAGACAGGAGGCTTCCTGTTGATGTCTACAGGCCTATATGTAATGCCAACACATACTCAAAAACGCACCTTGCATACTTTCAGATGACAAAGCTATTCAGCCAACAATTTTAACAATCTTCTCCATTGTAAACCCAGACAATGTCTTGTCGCACTCATTAACTTGGTATAAATAGAAGCGAATGTTAAATTAAACACAAAAAAATCAAACAATAAGTTTATTTATATATAAGTGAACACTCAAATGTGAAAACTTAACACCATCCGTACTTGGGGCAGGGATCAAACTCAGAGAATAAGCTCATATAAATCAATATTAAACACAAATAAATCAAGTTAAATATTAAGATAAAAACAAAGAGGGGAGAGGTAACCATGAAGTGAGTAGTCATTCAAATGAAGCTGAAGGTTTTGTTTGAAGAAAAAATCACGGAAGAGGGAGGGAGATAATCCCTAACCAGACAGTCTCATCTGCCAGTATAATCAATAATGCCGAAGTGTCACCGAAATCTGAAGGACACTTCCCCAGTTCATAAGTATTTCCAGTCATCCAAAGTAGATGACCTTACCCATCCTAACCACGACGACCAAACATTACCGAACCTTCATGGATCTGGGGAAGGAGGCAGATCTCAAGGGGCAGGACCTCACCAAGTGGGTGAAGGAACAGCTGGATGGCCTGGCCAAGCAGGAGAGGGGAAAAATAAAGGAATGAAGAAAGAAAGAGAAGAACAAAGGAAGTACAAACTAGTTCTCAGGGAAAAGGAGCTCGAAGCTGGAGGAGGCAAAAAAGGAAAGTGCTGAAGCTCTGGCTGCCTAACAAGCCTCAATACCACACCTGCTGCACCAAATGTTCCCATATCAAGCATCAATTCCCTAGTCCCCAAGTGGACTGAGAAAGAGCCAGAAGCATGGTTGGAGGAAATACAGACCCTCTTTGATAACTACAACACCACCAAGATGGAGAGGGCCTTAGTGTTTCCCAAGTACATGGAAGGTAAAGCTAAGGCAGCCTTCTGCTCACTGGAGAAGAGTAAAAAAGAAAACATGTTAGAAGTTCGTAGGGTCATAACAAAAGCCTACAAGATAACCTCGGAGAAATGGAGATAGCATTTTCGAGGTCTTGCTAAGGAAGTCGGCTGGCACTGGACCGAATGGGCCTGTCCCCTGTCGTGCACCACCTTCGAGGACCTGTTCAATCGGATCATGCTGGAGGATCTCTTCCAATGTGTCCCTGCACTTGCTATGTATCTTAACGACAAGCAGCCCACAACATTTATGGAAGCCTGTCATATGGCCAATTCCACAGAAACCTACAATCAGTCTCACAGCACATCTCAACGGCGCAAGTGCCACCCGGGTACCTCTCAGACTTAATTCACCCAAAGAACAGACTACCTGGTAGGCCCATGTGCACCCACTGTAAGAAGGTGGGGTGCACCGAATCCAATTGCTGCTATAAGTTGGGCAACAACAAGCAGCCTCCTCCCAATAACTAGAACTCCACTCCATCCATTGCCACTCAGTCTCCTCCACCAACGATCACCTTGGGTAACTGAGCTCCCACAAAGGGCACTTGCCAATCCTGTGGTGCTTCTGGCCACTGTAGTGCTGGATATCTGGCCTGCCCAAATCATGTCCCATCCACCAAGTTCATCAACTTGATAAGTACCATGTCCTCCGCGGCTGAGCCGCAGAAGGTACCTCACCCCAAGAGGCTGGACACTCAGTCCAACTCAGTGGCACCCCCTTGATCGCTCTAGTCTGCCAGTAACCCTACCTGTTACAGTAGACACTGCAGCAGACATTAGCCTGATTGACAAGCTCAAGTGCCAGCCAGTGTCACTGTTGATGACCAAACTCGGTGGGAGATGAAGTGGGCAAAGGGATAGACTAAATCCATCCCCACAGCCGAGCTCCAGGTCACGACACCTTGGGGCATGCTAACTCACGAAATTGGTTTAGTGAGTGGAATCAGGCCTGGAGTGGAATTCCTGTTGGGTCAAGACCTCCTCTGGGGAAGTCCTTCCCCAACACCACTCTGTAGCCATGCTGCCTCCAAAATGGAGGCATCGACTGTAGAATCACCAACGCAGAGCACAGCCACTTTGACTGGTGTGCCACCAAAAGAAGAATTACCTTCCACCTGCCAAAGCAGTTGACAGAAGGGGCACTCTCTCTTCACAAAAGGATGACCCCCAATGAAGCCCTCCCTCTGCATGAAAGAACATTAAAAGGAAGCAGTACAGCTGTCGAGTGTGCAAAGTGACAGGCCACTCCACTAATTGGGAGGGCTGCCCTAATAAGCAATTCCCAGTGGACGATACAAACCGAGCATCTCCAAGAGGCTCAGACCTCCAGCTGAGACAAGAATCTCAGTATCAGCCCAACTCAAGCCATCAGCAGGGTATTGCACCTTAGGATCCCTTGTCTGGCATACCTGACCATCAATCTCTGCAAGTGCCACTCGCGAGCCCTGGAGCCACCACAAGAATTGGACCCTGTGCCTGGCCCTACCATGGTGCCAGATCCAGACCATGACATGGATCCTCCTATGGGAGATCCAGGAGCCTACACCAAACTGATCCCAGCAACTTGTGAGCCTCCAGCACCCGACATTGCTTCCTCACCACATCCATCCCCAAAGGATGAACCTCTGGTGGCTCTTACTGCTACACCTTTTCTGGGAGACCAGGAACTGGCCTCCCCGGATGCAGAGGTTGAGACTGCTCTTGCTCCAGTTGTTGCAGCAGCCGGAGTAGGGAACTTTCCAATAGCCTCTGAGGATACGCCTGACTTTGTGCCCAACAGCCCTTCTGGCCTTTCCCCAGAGTTGCTACCCTCATCACCTCCTAGGACTGTCATAGATAGACCTTGGAGGAACCCGAAGAAGAAGAAGGGGCGGAAGAGAGCCAAGTAATTGAAAGAGCCACAAGCTCACCGTGGCAATCGAGCCTCCTTGGCACAGTGCCTTTCCATCTCAGATTGATCCTGGCTCCTACCTAGAGTAGGTACCTGGTGTGATCTCTACCTTAGTAACACCATAGTAATAGCCTAGACCAGCTCCAGTAAGTAGTAGTAGTAACCTTGTGACTTTAAGTCTTGTAATGAGTAGAAGTAACTGAATAAGAGTAATTTGTTAATCCAGTAATCGTAATTATTGCGTAAAGAGTCATTAAGCTCATGACACACATGACATAGTACCTCATTTGAGAAAGACATTTTCCATATAAAACCAGGAAGGGCTGGGTACCTCTCTAGTTCAAGTATAAAAACTCATTTAAAGAACTTCAGGTTACTTCTTTGTTTACTGTGACTGTACATTTTAGTGTAAGAATTTGTATACTTGTAAGAACATTGTATTTGGCTAGTTCATTGTCATTTAAGTTTGTGCTATGGTAGTGTTCTAATAGGTTATGTCATAAAAGATACAATTGAATGTACCATTTGTCTAGGAATAAATCTCACTGTCATCAGAGATAGCACGTAAATGTCCGCAGACACCTTTAAGTAGTGTTAGGAAGCCTTTAGTAAGTAAGTTATTAAAGCTCATATCCCATTCTAGGAGATAGGTAGATCCTTAGCTAGCCACACTGCAAGGGCAAACCCTGTTCAGGGAAAAGAGTAAAGTAATCACAGCAAACAGCTTGCTTAGTACAGGCTTTCACACCTGAAAAAGAGTGAATGCCTTCTTATGGGGGGAAGCTATTATAAATACTTGCTGTTCGGACTCCCTTCCTTGCCTTTTAGTAGAGTAATGAATTAAGTTTCTATTAACCTGTTAAGTGTCTCTCCCTCTCACCCCCACCCCCACCCCCGACGTCCTCACTGCCAAAGTATAAACATGCTTTTTTTTGTAGTTAGCAGTCATTTCATTGATGATAGTTTTCAAAGTTAATATCCATTTTTATGCTTATAATTCATACTTGTAGTTAAGTGTAGGAATTTTATTAAATGATGGAATAAACAACAATTAATACTACTATTATTTTATTTCAAAAGACTACGTAATACTGAATGAAAAATGTTATACATATATACACTATTATTCTTTCGTATGCCAATCTCTAAAGCAAGAGGCTACACACAATCCTACTTCACAGTCCTTACACCAATATGAGCTACCCCTTCTTAGGTTGTTCTTCCAGCACTGAGCACAAGTCCTTTGTTGCCTCTTCTTTTTATCTGTAGGCGGACAATAATCAGGAAAGTGCCTTCCAATTAGCCGTGAAGATTTCGCTGCTAGTCGTGAGGGCCTGCGCAAGGTAACAGGTCTTTCTTCTGCATATTTCATAATCAGTCTTTCACTAATCCTCAAAATAAACTCAGGTCTCACAACAACCCTCCCACCAAGGGCTCTATATGCAACATAGCAATTCAGAACAGACATGTCGAATAAATGTCGAAATACTTTCTTGTAATATTTCTTCAGTCTATTTCTTGCTGTTGAAAAATGAACCAAGAGCTTATTGGACAAATCAACTCCGCCCATGTTAGCATTATAATCTGCAACTGCTTTCGGTTTATACATTTCTTTTCCTCTCCTAGATTTCACTTTCATTATAGAATCATCATGCTTTGTACTCAGAACACATACTCGTACATCCTTTTCATCTTTCCATTTCAGTACCATAGATTTTTTCTGGAATTCTGCTACTTTTTCACCTTTTTTTCAGTTTAGTTCCTTTTATTTTTGATGGCACGTCTTTTCTAGTAACCCTTACAGTACCGACAATGTCAGTTTCTTCATCAACAAGTGCATATGTCAATGTTGGACTTGTATAAAAATTATCTGTATATAAACAATAGCCCTTGTTCATAAGAGGGTCCATAAGAGAGGGAACAATCCTATTAGACGCAGGAAGATCCATATACTTTTCCATGCATTGTGTGTCCTTACCTGCATAAATAAAAAGTTCCATATATAACCAGTAGAACTTTCACAAAGTTCATGAAACTTTATTCCAAGCCTTTTATGTTTAGCTGGTATACAATGAACCCATGATAAATTTCCCTTCCATCCTAACAAAGACTCGCCAACAGAAGTGTACCTACTTGGAATGTAATCGTTCATAAATTTCTGCAAAATAAGATCAGTGAATGGCTTTATTTTTGCTAACTTTCTTCCTGGTCCATCTGTTATAATGCTATTGTCAACCAAATGTCAGAATTTATGCAACAAGTCAAATCTACGCCCACTTATTGGCTTTTGAAAAAAAGGAGAAGAAACATTCTCTCGTGTTGAGAAATACCTTGAATTATCACAATTAGAATCAATGTCCTGCAAAATAAGTAGACCTACAAAGACTCTCATTTTGCTTACACAAGTGTCAAACAACCTATGTACTAGTGATTGTGGTGATAAATGTTCTACATTCTCATCTAGAAATTGATTTGCAAATCTTTTTGTTTCTTTCACGAGTTACTCAATGATTGCATCATCAAAGTATTTCTCAAAATATTCTAATGGGTTCTCTTTATCCTCAACAGTAAATTTCACTCCGGGATCGGCAACGAAAGGAAAGGGATCTCTCTCTCTCCCTCTCGTCGTGAGAAAGAGCAAAGCGGGAGGAAGCAGTTGTTTTCAAACTAAGATAGCCAGCCGACCAACGGGTGGGAATTTTTGCTCAGTGTCATAAAAAGGGATAGGTTTTGCTAGGCCAGACCTTAGATGTACTGTTCCTAAAACCTACTTTCCTTTGACCTGTGTGCTGGTGTGGTTTTGTCATTTTCCAGACGAGACCTGTGGCCAAGCCCAAAGTAGGCTTGGGGGGAGAATGTGAAGCCAAGCCACCGCAGTTAACCCCACATCGGGAGACTCAGCAGCTTCGATCACGACTGGTCGCTCTCAGGTCTTTCTCTGAGAACTCTTGTTTCTCTCCCTTGTCTCTATCACATGGGGCGATTGTTACTCCAGCTGGACCAAGGAATCTTAATGCCACTGATCACTGCCTCATCTAACCCAGAGTAAGTTGGGTTGTGACAATTACTCCCAGTTCTCTTTCCTTTCAACTAAATCACACCTTTTCCTTGTTCAAATTTTCATCTCTTAAGCAGTTCCTGACTATGAACCCCTCGTAAAGCATATTCCTTTTATGAAGTTATATATTAAGTGCATTCATTGTTGTCTAGTGAAATCACATAACTCACCCTCCATGGTGTCAAAACTACTATTCTTGATATAAGATTCATCCCTTGTGATTAATTAATGATGAGTGAGAGCTTCTTTAGTGCAAGTTTTTTTATCTGGATACTTATTTTCCAGATGTGTGTATACCTTGAGCCTGGACATCCCCTCTTCCTTGGAGAAGAATCCGCATCATCAGTGCCAAGAAGCCACAGTTCAACGCAAACTGCATTCAGCTGCCTTATGAAAGCATTTGAAGAGGCTTATTAAATCTGTTGCAATCATTACATTTACCATTGAGGCATCTGTCCTGATAAGGACTAATATTTTGAGCTGATGTTAGCTCCTGTAAATAACCCATTTCCTTTTATTTTACTTTTGTTGAAATTAGTTTTCCAGTAAGTTTACTTTTAATCCACATGGTTGCGTAATAAACTTATATATTATAAAAGGTTTTCAGCTGGCACCCTAATCCATTTCATTATCTGTCCTTTAGAGCTTTATTTGGCCCTTAACTGGCAGAATTACGTGGGTCTTAGGTACAGCAAGGCAATATAACACCGATGAATTAATTATTAAAGTAAATAACTGACTGACCTGATAATACACACACACACATACACACACACACACACACACACACACACACACACACACACATATATATATATATATATATATATATATATATATATATATATATATATATATATATATATATATATATATATATATATAGTGTGTATGTTTATATATACACACATCCATACATATAGAGTATATATAATGTTTGTGCATGTTTCATGAGAAAAGTAATAATTTTATACCATGTTTAATCACGTCCCTCGAACAAAATTACTGTTTTTCTTGTGAATATTTGGTTACCCCATCACTACAGGACATGATACGAACCGTTACCGTGCAACGTATCAGCAACTCAAATTTCTGAGTGTTCAGACGGTTACGTGTTTACAGTTGGAACTTGGACAAGTATAGACGTATGACTAGCTAGTGTCCTTGATTTTCGTCAGTCAGCTCGCTATGAGTGACAGTAATCTATGTGTGTTTGTTTTTAAATTGGCATTAATCTCTCTATCCAGAGTACCTATATAAAGTAGCGACAACTTCAAGATACAACGCCATCTTTATTCTTTTGCCCTAGCGATGTCAGCTTTTAAGCAAAAGTTTTTATTTGAATGGCCGTTGAAAAGTTATTAGTTGTATAATGCTCTGTTTGGCCTTATATTTTAGCTAGAGCGTTAAACTTTATACTATGATACCCAAAATTGCTACTGATATTAAAATAAAGCCACAGTGTTCAATGTTGAGTTAAAGTTAGGCAATCATAAAAAGTTTGTATACTGTCTTACAAAAGTAAGTTGAAATATTTTTTTTTCATTAATCGTGCAAGTAAATAATGTTTTTTTTTTTTTCAACCATACATAATTCGTGGGTTTTTAGACAAAAACAAATAACAAAAGAAAATTTATACAGGGCGATTCTTGCTACTGACGACGGCAAGTACCAATTTTTTATTTGACTTGTCGTGGCTGACCTTTATTTTTTTCGTAAGATGCACTCGGAAGAAGTCTAGAAAAGCCCGGTAATGTAACTACTAAACTTAATGATCTTAAACATAGTTGAGATACAACTGAAAAAGATGATGTGATTGCCAGTGCAATGATGCCTGACTTCAAAGCACCTGTTTTTGACAAACTCTTCTCTCTTTCAATTGATGGGAAGGCTGCTAACACAGGAGTACATGCTGGGCTATGGAAAAAATTGAATGATGAACTAAACCGATTAATTCCATGTATAAGATGTGTGCGCCATAGAAGTGACTTGGCTTTCCATGATCTCATCATAGCTGTTCCAGACTTAAAGTGATGGCACTCACAGGTTAAGGATACTGTGAAATATTTCCATGTTTCCTCTCTTCGTACTAGGCATGTGAAGAATGAATGCAAGAAACTTCGTGTGATTATCATACAGTTTGTTAATCCACCTTATGTTATAATTTGCTCAGCATGTTGAGCAATGTGCTCCAGTCTTCTCTGTAACCTTTCAGCCTCTGTTGCAACCTGGAAAAAACTTAGGAAGTATTGATAATGAAGATCGAGTCTCCTGGCAACAAGCGGCTCGGTACTTGAAAATATGGGAAGCAGGATGTCAACAATATAGAATATCATCCTTGATGGCAGATATTCTGCATCATTTTGCCTGTCTACAAAAGGAATTTCAGAGAACTGACCTGTTATTGTTTGATATTTCACATATTCAAGAGAGGTACACTGAACAATTAATGGCAATGTCAGAAAAACCCTACAGTGGTGATTGGGAGGAAAAGCTAGGTGTAGGGCCAACATTGGATTATGACAATGATGATCCCATGGAATATGCAGCCACATGCACAAAGACAACAAGAAGGAGAATTGCTAATCAATTTGTGACAATACCCATTCGGTCGTACAATGCTATCCGACAAGAAACAGTTGAAATAGTAAAAAACTATCTTGGAAAAAGGATGGATCAAGGAATAAGTGAATCACTGAAAGAAAACCTCTGATATATTTAACTCAACATCTCCTAATGAAATGGCTAGAAGGGCTAACATTCCTCTTCAGAAAATGAAAGAGGTTAATAACCCAGTGAAACATACAGAATCCACAGTTAAAAGACCAACATGTAAATTTGAAAACAAGATTCAAGCAGATTATTGAAAATGCAAAAGGCAATCCAGAATCTTCACTGGCACCGTTTTTCAACCTTGTCTTAACAACAGTACCTCATTCAATGATAGTAGAGAGAACAGTTTCTCACTACAATATTTTTCCCAGTGACAAAGGCTTGCTATGTTTCTACAAAGTGCGAACGACAGATTACTCATTGCCTTGGATGGGCCTGGTACAGGTCATTTTGATCCACGTCCAGCAGTAACGAAATTTCTGCACGTAAAGTATCGTAGATACAAGGAGCCACAAAAGTAAACATATAGAAGCAATCCATCTGTGAACAAATTTTTTCTGCAGTGGCAGTGAAATATCTGAGTAAAATCCTCTTCCTAGTTGGCGAAAATTATTTCAGTATGTCTCATAAACCTTGTTTAATGCTGAGCAGTATTGTCAATCAAAATGCGTGCTGCTTTATTTCAGGTTATGGTCTGTAGATGATTGAAATATAACTAAAACATTGCTTCTTGAAAATGACAGAATTTGTAAAACTATTTGTTGCTGTAGCTAAAATAATTATTCACTAAAATATGACATAAAAAGTATTTTGTTATATAAAATTTTCATTATGTATGGACAATAATATTATTGATAAACTATACATAAAACTGAAATAAGCGTACAGTACACATATGATATTTTATATGCGATGTCTAATTCACTACCAAAAAAAAGTCCAGTGCTCAACCACTAAAAAATTCCTCGGACCCATGTAGTAAGAGGATTTTGTTTACCATATTCCAGTATTATATAAATTGGCATCTGTCTCTCATAGTCCCCCCTATCAGGTTGCTTTTAAATACGCCCACTATTATTAGGAGTGTTCTTCCAGACAGGCCGAAATCTCTAAATAACTCAGGTGTTTATACCATTCCTTGCAAAAATTGCATTAAATGATATTGGGGTGAAAGTGGCAGAGACTAGGAGGTCAAGTTTAAAGAACATAAACATGATATAAGGATCTGTGATATTAAAAACTCTCTTTTTAATCACATAACCAACGAAAATCATAGAATAAATTGCTAGAATGCAAACCTGGTTTATACTTACCGTGATTGTTATACACGCAGAATTGTTGATAATTCGTTAATAGGAACCATACCTAATTTCGGTCTCAGGAATGGCCATTTTCAATTTAATAAATTCATTCAAAGAGCAGTTGTTAGAGCCTCGATAGCCAGGTCGGTAGAGCAGCAGCTTCGGACTTCATAGAGGTCTGTGGTGCAGGTTCAAATCCGCAGCCGACCGGTCAGAGAGGCAGACACTTTGCTATCCGTGTAGACACCCAGGGATTATGTATGTAATCAACGGATAGGTTTGCTATAAGAAAATGGGTGTTACAGACTAATACACACACAAACAAAGCCACTCTAACATAACAGACACTTCACACGTCTCGAACTGTCGACCTAACCGCTCAACTGTCCTCGCTGCTGGGACAAACGGAGCTGGTTTGGTACGATACATGTACATGTGCTACCGGGGTCTAAGCGATGCCAGGCAGGGCAGCCGATCGAGACTACGGTCTACCCCAAAGCCAAATCAACGTCCTTCAAATGAAGGCATCGTGCTTACCCCATACAAAAAATGGGAAAAAGCACGTTAAAAGAAGAATTCAAAGAGCAGTTGTTAAAGCCTTGGACGTGGTATAACCAAGTGACCAATGTCTTTTTGTTTGTATTTTTCCACGACAGCAATTTAGTTGTTTTTTTTTTATTAAATAAATGCTATCAATCATCGACGAATTAACGAACAGAGAGAGAGAGAGAGAGAGAGAGAGAGAGAGGTAGTTAATATCTCCTGATTACTGACAACGGATGGAGTGATGGCATACAAAGTGAACATGAAAATGATTGCATTACAAAGACTTCTTGTAAATGTGTGGGAATGGTAATAGATTTTACTAATGATGCCTAAAAATAATGTCTGAAATTCGACACACCAATTGATATATAAGCATTTATGTAACAAATACGGAAGGAAAAAAAGATCCATTTAACTTATCTTGAACAAAAAGAAAAAACATTTCTGGCATTATGAACAAAAATCACGGAAATGATTTTGATATTAGATAGAAATTCATTAATTCATTTCTTGCATTACTTATTTGTTGCAATTTTCCAGAGTGATGTAGATGAATACAAGGTTATATGACCTCACGTTCGTCAATCAAGCTGGCATTCCATTTAGAGACCAAAGCTAGATATCAATCATGATTTAAGGACATTAATATTCTTTTTACTCTATGGAGAGAATATGTCCTAACATCTACAGCTTGGGATTATACCGCTAACATTTCGGAACCACTGTTTAGTCCGGGGCGCATACTCCCCAACTGTATTATGGTTCGGCCAGACGAGTGGGCACTTCGGTTTTCTTTCTTTTCCATACCTCTAGGTTAGGTTAGGTTAGATATGGGTAAAGTTAAGATGGTAACATTTACACATGTAATTTTGGGCGTGGTAAACATATTGAGATTATTTTCAAAAAGATTCTATGGTTAGTCTTTAAGATATGGCGTCCCGCTTTTTCCAGGGAAGGTCCCGAATGGGGCACCCACAACACAAGTGGTCTCATGGGCCAAGATCTTACACGTTCATCTGTCTGAACTATAAAAGTCACGTGGTTCTTAGGAATGGTGGAAGGAAAGGCCAACTAGGATGGGGAAAGGGATCAAGATTCGAATTATATGTGAAGAGCCTGGTTTGATATGTATTGCCAGAGATCAGCCACATGAGAAGGGTCAACAATCACTTTTTCTTCTGTTTCTTCTTTTTCGTTTCTACACATGTTCTGGGTTTGCTGTGGGTTAAGAACTGTCTAATGGATGGGGCTGTTCCAAGTAGTAGAAAAAATGGGATTCAATGTGTGTGACTGATAAGCAGAATCATTGTGGGTTTACGAAAATCTGTTGAAGCTGTGGAAGATTTCTTTCATAATAGGCTCATCCAGTCATTATCAAAAATAGGAGAAATGCCATTTTCTTAATAACTGTAACATTTTCTCTGAGATCCCTATACTGCCAAGCAATACTTTTACGGCCCTTGTGTGTGAGCTGTGTGTGTGTGTGTGTGTGTGTGTGTGTGAGAGAGAGAGAGAGAGAGAGAGAGAGAGAGAGAGAGAGAGAGAGAGAGAGAGAGAGAGAGAGATCATTGAGAAAATATTTACATATTCTGGTGTGAATTTAATGGTAAAGGAGGAAAACAAGACCAGCAACATCGATAATAATAACAATAACATTAATCGTATGGTAATTTGGACAGACACATAAACGTACTTTATTTCAAAGGAATACATTCTGGAAGGCCGAATTTCGCCACAGTTCCCTCAGGGGGAATGAAAAATTAATTTTCATTGACCTCTTCTTCCAAGACCGGAACAGTTACAAAGGCAACGTTTGTTCCGTCTTTGTTCTGCGTGGTTTCTTTTTGTGGATGCTTAGTTTCACCCCTGTTACTCTCCTCTTTTTCAGAGTTCTGCTTCCGGCTATTTCCATAATTAATCCGTCAGAAAGCACGGACAGTTTCATTCATATTTAGCCTCACGACAACATTGCAGCCTTATGGATGCAACATATTTTAGAGACCTTTTTTTTTTTTACGTTATTTCGTTCTTATTTGTATCTTATTTCTTATCTTATTTTACTTCACATATTACTTCATTTCATTAAATTGTTTTATTCTTTTGTATTAGTAAAAGAAATGCTGTATACTGTCTCAAGCTGCCTTTGTTAAATCCTTGGGCGCTATTAATCTCAGCTGAACTGAGGTATCAACTTTATCTGCACTGAGATACAGCAATCCTTCATGCAACAGGAAATGATTAGATTAACTGCTTTTCTTTAAACTCATCCTTGGTCATTCTCAGACCAAGATTATTGTCCCAAAGCTGATGAAAGACTACACTGACTTGTCTGCTTAGTTGATTTGCCACCTGCTTATTCTTACCTTGCCTATATTCTACCTTTCTCTTGAATACCGAAGCTAGAAACTGATGATCTTTGTGAATCATAAATGGAACACCCAAAAGAAAATGATAGAATCTACGACATGCTAAGAAAATAGCAAATATTTCTTTGTCAGTGGTACTGTAGAGTTGTTCAACTGGCTTCAGTTCCTCAGAGGAATATCCAATACATTTAACTGATCATATTGCCTCTGCATCAAAACAGTGCCTGCATGACCTAAACTAGTGTCAGTGAATAATTGAAAGGGTTTAGTCATCTGAGCGTTTACCAGTACTGGAACAGTGATTAATGCTTGTTTCATATGTTCAAAACTGGACTGACAATCTTTTGGCCACAAAAAGGGTTCTTTCTCTTTGACGAGATTAGTCAAGGGAACATGAATTTTATCATAATCCTTAATGTGTTTTCCTTAAAAACACACATTCATAGAAATCTCCTAGTTTCCTTGGCATTAGTAGGGGTTTCATTTCTTTGATGAGACTTAAGAATTTGATTTCCTCTTGGTCTATCTGACACTTCTTTAGATTTAACTTCAGTCCTCTTTCACTGAAATGTTTACATAATTCATCTAATCATTTCAACAAGAGTGGAAAATTGGGAATCCAAACAACAATGTCATCATCAAAATAATTCTAACTCAACCCTTCTTAATAAGAGGAGCCAAGATATCAGCATATGTAAAAACATAGCTGGACCGCAACTCAATCCAAAAGGAAGGTGCTTGAGTCTACACAGTGAAACTCCATCACTAAAACTTGTTTATTCTACACTTTCTTCACCTAACTCCACTTTCATGTCTATGGAAGCCTAGGAATGGTTTCCCACTGCTGTTACTACCATTTCTTCTAATCTAGGTAAAGGATGAATATCAACCTGGAGGTGTGTGTTGACTTTACAATAATCGAGACAGTTTTTGAGTGTGATCAGTCTTCCTAAGAAGAACAATAGGGCTTATTCATGCTGCACATGGGGGTTCTGTAAGCCCTCTTTCTTCATATCTTATAACATGGTGGAAAAAGGGGTTTTGGCTTTGTTAGGATATCAATATATGGGAGGTCTAACTGGCTGTGGATCACTGACAGTAATATGTGCTTGTACATCTTTATAAACTTCCCTAATTCTTATTCTTCAAGAATGAACACTGAGTGATTAGCAACCAACATGTCACTTAATTCTGATTGTTAATCCGCAGTAAGGTGGGAATTATCTTGCTAAGAAACCAAATACTGTAGCTTTCTTCTCTAGCTTTGCTTAAGTTGATATTAACACCAACACTTGGAGGAAATAAATCTTCTGGAGCCTAGTTTTCCTACCTTCTGAAACTGGTTGATCAATGTCTTTACTGATTGTCCCATAACATCCCAATAAAGTTCCAACTTTTATTGTCATTCTGGATTTAGAATTATTGACAAATGGCAAAATCACTTCCTGGAAATCATTAACTTTAAGGCACAATGCAGACTGAGTTTGACACTCCTTAATTTCGGGTACAAATTCTGACAGTGCATTAGGGGTTCATCTACAGGTAAGGGGTAAATACCAACTGTATACTGAGGTAAAAAAAGCTTTTTAGGTTTAACCTGAGCTTTATGAGGTTGAAGTACTTTCATTTGCCTGACCAATTTATTATAAGGTCAAGCTTTCAACAATCTTACTGGATAAATAAATCTATCCTAAATAATTATCTTATGTGCATCACCCCATGTCATTTGTAGACCTAATCAAAATTACTCCTAACAGTAAATTTGTGTCTAGATAACCATTGGGAACAACAGAAAACATTCAGGTAACCACCCTGGAACCAATGTGAACATCCAAATAAATCATGCCAAGAACAGGGAGAACATGCTGGGTGACTCAGTTAGTTGTGGTATATATCTAATTTGATTGCAATGTAAAACCTAAAGCTTCTAAGAGTCTTTTCTGCAGTACACATGCTTCACTACTAGTACCAATTAAGGCAGAAGTTATTGTAATATTTACCATCAAACTGATGGAAAGAGACCTGACACTTGGTGTTAGTCATCCATTACTAACAGGTCCTGGACACGTTGCTGAACCTCTCTTACAATTTGGTTTGTGATATTTAGAACAAACACCTCGTAAAGGGTTATATGGACATTTAGAAAGTTTGTGATCTGTGACTTTACAATA
Source organism: Macrobrachium rosenbergii (assembly GCF_040412425.1). Taxonomy (NCBI): domain Eukaryota; kingdom Metazoa; phylum Arthropoda; class Malacostraca; order Decapoda; family Palaemonidae; genus Macrobrachium; species Macrobrachium rosenbergii. Next base: position 64,920,860 of record NC_089753.1, read on the forward strand.
AGCACATTATTTTTTTTTTACTAATTTTCTATATTTTGTTAGAAAAACCATTGATTTGCTTTTTTTAGATCTTGGAATTCTGTTGTTGTCTTATGTGAATTACTATTTACCACAGGCTGTGGTTAGGAACTGGGATTGTTAACAGGAAAAAATCTATGCTGTGTAACATCTCCGCTTATTGTAGCTAGATATACTCAACAAATTCAATGAATCTCCCTAAAGGTATCCTATCAGCAAGGAAATCCTTGAGCCTCTCTTGTGATGTACTGATAAGGCCTGTATGCAACTTCTTTTCACAAGATTGTTAGCTTTGGGAAGGGTTTCTTTATGAAATTTCATCTCAAAATCAGGCAGTTTACATTTCATTCTATTGTTAAATGTTCTAGGTGTGTCATCTCTACAGCAAAATTCCATCTCAGTGTCCTTCCAGACCTACCTAATATTAGCTGAACAAGCAAAGTGGTGATTTAGTATGTCCTTAAACTGACTCCTAGATATGTTATTTGCCATTTTGCCCACTTCAGGTTCCAAAAATTTAGCAATCTCTTTTTCCACTCTTGTAAGTGCAACTTGAATTCTATCAACATTTATGGAAACACAGAAATCTACTTTATAAAAAAATATAGCAAGTCTGTATCAGTCCCCACACCTTGTAACTTTGACAACTTCAACATCAGGAAATCCTTGGGTTTTAAAACAAATCCTTGAGCATAATTATCAGTAGGCTTATTCAGCTTACACAATGGGATAAAAGGGCTATTCTCTGTGTTACTGCCCTGGAATGGATTATTTGGAATTACTGACTGTGTATTATTTGATAAATTGTGTGTCACTAGTGAGGTTTGTTTATTGTATGGTGTCATTCTTATGTTTGCTGTGTCTACTGTAATAAATGAGTTGATGTCTGAACTATTAACTCTGTTGGAATTGAGTGGTGTGGAAGTGACAGGCATAGAGTTTGATAAACTGACCATTTTCCTTTTCATGCCAATAACTGATCACACAGTTGTTGCATCTGAGAGCTCTGGGCTTCCATTTCCCTGGTTATGTTATAGAAAGTGTCCAAGCCAAAAAATCAGTATAGTCTACAATACCATAGGATATACTATCCCAGGTTTACAATACCTAAGGCGAGGGTAACATGCACCTAAATACCATGGTTTAGATCATACCTACAAAAAAAAAAAAAAAAAAAGCAATGGCTTTATGGCCAAACTTTAGGATGTTGGGGTTGATATATCAATCTAAAACAGATAAATACATTGTACACTACTGTCACGATATATAATGACATTTCTTTTGCATCTATTGATATGTTACTTTTTCTGTTTTCCATTTGAAGGCTACCACTCATTTAGGACAATTAAATAAGATTATACACATCAATTCTAACCTTGGCCTATGCTAATAAAGTATCACAGGCAAAAAGGTGATGAAATCACAAAAGGGGTAGTATACCCCAGCCACAAGAGACATATATGGAGGTCAGAGGATACAAAAGAAGGGTAGGGCATAGGGTTTTACTCCCCAACTTGATAGATCAGTGTTTTCCAGTAGTTAGATACATGGTTAAAGCAGGCTTCTAATTCCTAGTTGGGCTCCTACCACAATTGTTCCCTTCTACAATTGGTTCGTTCCTGCCTAAAACTCGTCTTCATGACTGGTTCCCTGTAATATGAAAGTTCATTTAAGGTTTCATTCTTATACCAAACAGCATGCAATCATTAGGCTAAGTTAAGCTATACTGTACTCTTGCCGAACTTAACTGTTGCACAAAACAGTTAGCCTAGCTTTACATCCATAACCCAAGTGGCATTTAAATTAAGATTTGACAGTTTCATAACAACTTAAGGAAGAATATTGCTTATCTTAGCCCACATAAGATAGCAAGCTTACATAAACTTACATGAACTTTCATAAACAGTATCATAACAATTCTTTCTTAAGGCTCATTTACACCGGTGCTCTTTGCGCCTAGTTACCGCATGCAGCACGTACATTCGCGCATGCCATAGCCACATGCCTCTGCATGCAAACCGAGTACGTCATCAACATTCACACATGCCATTTCTGGTGATAGAAATTCATTTCTCGCTATAATGCCACATGCCTCTGTGCCATGCCTGTTTCTGTTCAAACCGAGAGTGAATCAGCTCATCAACATGTCTGCTCTCGACCAAGCAGTTGCTGCTGCAGCAGCTGGTGGTATTTTGAGACAGACGAAATGGAAGGAAAAGGCGTGAGTGCTGGGTCAATGAATATCTTGCACGTCGGAGGGTATGTGTGAGTGTATAAGAAGAGGTTGGGATGGCAAGCAAGGTGTTTTTCAAAAACTTCACATATATGTCTCCAACTGATTATGAAATACATATTTAACTTTTAGGAACAGCAGGGCATCACTCCGTTCGACCCTGTCTTTATAATTATTGGAATAAGCCTTCCACAGACAAGTAAAGGAACGATAATCCTCAATAAAGTTAATATTTTTTTTCATTTGACCAATCCGCCATACTGACAATATAGTAAACACGCGTATATTAAATGGTGGCTGGTGTGCGACTGGCGGCTGTTGCACGAGTCTCCCCATCTGAGACCCTTGTGCCTACGTGCGTGTGTGCACATTGGCCTGTGCGCACAGATTTGAGGCATACCTCCCCTTGCGCAGAGGCATGCCTCTGCTTTCCTCTCCATGAAATAGGCGCATGCCTCCTGTGCACACAAAAAGTTGTACCGGTGTAAATGCGCCTTTATGGCAACATGCACATTATTAACTAAGACAAATGCATACCTTTTACAAGGGGAAATATTAAATTTCAAATGCAAAACAAAGGGAGCTACATTCATTTCCCTCTCACGTAGTTGTACACGTCTAGAACCGTCTGATTCAAGTGTACGCAAATATGCATTTACTTACATCTACGCATTTCAGTGTGCACACTCTTATCACAGATAACCTGAACTTCGAATGGCTTACTTCACGTCTTGTTAGAATGAAAATCAACTTATTTTTCCAGCTCCCCAATTTACATTCCCATCCTTGCAGAAGGGCACATTTTAGTCGTGTCCCTAATGACAGCCTCATAACAAGCGTCTCAATATTGCTATTGTTCAAATAATCGCTTGACTGGAAGGAAAGCCATAAACGAAAATGGCTACATAATTATCAAGATAAATCTATAACAATATGTTTTCCTTACTATTATTTTACATTTTGACCATTACTTTGTAATATATTGATATTGTTGAAAATTACCCGTATAAATATACACAAAATTCTGCATGTAACCTAAATTTATTACATAAAATATTATTATCTTTTCATTTTAATGATGAAAAGTGATCAGGTACCTCTGCGCTAACCTGACACTTACTCTGTGTAAATTTGCACACCCTGGTCTTCCCTTGAAGTATTTTTGTGGTTTATTCCAAACATTTGTAAGAAGTATTGTCTCAATATACAAGCAGTTAGGAGATAAACAGCGCAGACTCATTCAGGGTACAGTACACTACACTGAAGAGGTATAAATCAATACACGAAACTTCTAGGTGCTCATGGATTTTCATTTTTCCTTCTGGCTCTTGTAGTATATTTATTATCTTTTGTTTCTATTCTTCTTGCATTACTTCATATATTTCAGTGGTCTTCTTTTAACCTTTATTTTTGTTCCCATCAAATGCATTTAATGGATGTACAAACACGTTCTTCATGTTTAAGACCGGACAAAAGAACGTGATTGAGCGTAGGCCTAGTGTCTCTGCCCTCCATAAAACCGTTAAGGAAACTTGCAGCAGACCCTCAGACCGATGATTTGGTGTGATTGGAAAAAGGTCACAAGTCAACGAATTGACTGTACTGATGGCATATACTGTAGTGTTTGTTTTAGCGAGAGAGAGAACTTTTGCTTAATTCCTGTCTTTATTTCATCGTCAAGATATTCTACTTAATGTCGAAATCTGTAGAGAGAAGTTTATGAAAAGAAATTCTTTCCTCAGTTCCTGATAACCACAGTCGTTGCAAATTCAGATTGCATAAACAAATCAGTCAGCTTGGTTAGCTTTCCTGTTGCGTTGTTGGTAACGAACAAGATTCGGTGCAGAGTAATACTTTCTGTGATAGCTAAAGCCTTTCCACTCTTAATGGTCTGAGGGTTTGATGCTTTTTTTTTTGTTGAAACTTGATCTTTTCCATGGGTGTTAGAGCGCAGATTGTCAAAATGGGCGCCCCCCCCCCACCTCATGTTGTACAAAAAAGGTTTGATAGGGAAGTGTTAAGACAGCGGAGAGAGAGAGAGATACAGACAAACAAACAGAAAGAACGCATAAACAGAAGACGAACAATCATTGGGACGGCCTGCCAAAGACGACTTGACTCAACACTGATGTGCAGCTGGAACGAGGTAAACGATATTTGTACTACCTATTTCACGCTTCTTCGTCTTTCGATAGCTTGATTATGTGTCGAACAGTTTATATGCACAAGTAACAATGGATGCTGCTGTTCATATTTTTTCTCTCTCTCCCTCCTGCATTATATCACCCAATGTTCTCACCAGTACACACGTTATTTGCTGTAACTAGGGGAACGACGTTATTTTGAATCCAAGGTGGAAAACACGTTAAATAAGGTCACATTTTAGTCGATCTCAGTGAGGAAGTCTCTTGTCAGTCGCTTGAATATCTGTTCTTTCAGTGAATCTCTTCAGTAGAACAATAAACCTCAAAGGATGATGAGGTTTCGCTTATTTGTTTCCTTAGGTTTGATATTCTATAACAAAGCTGAGGATTCGCTTATTTGTTTCCTTAGGTTTGATATTCTATAACAAAATAAGTGCTTTATTATTTTCCAACTTCACTCATTATTTTGTAAAATACGGCTAATTTTGACAATTTGAAACAAGAAATATGTATTTATTGCTAATGGATTATTTTACATTACGCCGAATATTATTAGCTTTTTATTCGAATGATAAAAAATAGCCAGTTGTTCCATTTACAATCTAAAGTTATGATAAGCATTGTTAATAATCAATGATGTTTTGGGATATTAAAACACCCTTAGCAAGTAGTGCTCATTACTAAAACTGAAGTTTCTTTGTAAGGCTCTGTGTATGAAACACTCATTTGTTTTCCTCATGGGACATTTGAAGTGATACCTCTGAATGTAAGATTATAGCCTAAATTCAAAAGCACTCTTTTACTTGTAGCCTATTGATTAGTTAATATTTTCTTTCCGTTTCTGAGGAAAAAACAGTTTCCCAAAGCGAGCCTGAAAACAGAATGTGAAAATGCTACAAAAAAGACTTTCAGCATAGTCTAATCACTCTCCTTCCACTCCCGTCCCCTGCTTAGTGTCTACTATCTACCAGTTATGGTTCTCTCTCTCTCTCTCTCTCTCTCTCTCTCTCTCTCTCTCTCTCTCTCTCTCTCTCTCTCTCTCTCCGTAAAACTTCATAGAACAGTCTGCATTATAAAAAAAATTGTATTTGATAATACTGGATTGGTCGTTGGAAATTATGTTTGGGATTGTGAGGAAGGCTTTCAAAAAACAAAGAAAGTTGAAACGATATGTCTTATTACCTACTTTCTACGGTGGCTCTCAGATTTCATTGTAACCCGTTGCCTGGCGAACCGTATTGGTGTTGACTGTATTAGTAGTATTATTATCAATCTTCCTCATTAGCTTCTGCACGGCGTAAGTAACTGGCGCAGTCATTTTCTCCTACGTGATTGTCATTTAATAAGAGCATAACTTTCATGAAGGTCTTGTGAATAGTGACACGTGTCAAAACAGAGAAAAAGACTCATCAATGGGTCTTGGAAAGGAACATTGTTTTCTTAAGAAGATTTACTATGTATTAGATGAGCATGATAGAAAAATTCTCAATGAAGACGTGAATTGTGATGAAGTAAAAAAAATCTCTTTTCATCATTTAATGAAAATAAAACTCCTGGTAGAGATGGTCTTCCCATTGAATTTTTTTTATCTTACCTTCGGGGAAATCACAAAGAATTACTTTATAGAGGCATTGAAATACATGAAAACGCATTATGAATTCTCTGTATTCCAAAATTTAACTCTAATTAAACTAATCCGAAAATCAGGGGGACCTGTCAAAATTAAAAGAATGGCGACCTATTACTTTATTAAATACGATCACAAAATCTTTACGAAGATTTTAAAGAACAGGTCCCACTTCGTGATTGATAAGGTGTTCTCCAAACTTCATTTGTGTGTTGGATCTGGTAAGTCAATTGTTTATTGTAATATCATTATTAGATATATGATTCATTATGTCAATAATGAGAAATCAAAGGTAGCATTGCTCAGTCTAGGCCTTTGATAGAGTAAATAATGATTTTCTATTGAGAATTATGCAAAAATTAGGATTTCCAGTTGAATTTATTGAAATTATCGAGACTCTCTTTAAACAAAATAGAGGAGTTATTAGTTTTAATGTTATTCCGTGAATTTGAAGTCCAAAGATCTGTTAGACAAGGATGCCCTTTGGCCATGGTTCTCTTCTGTACTTTTCAAGAAGCTTTTTATGAAGCTTTTCAGTGCGACATTGAGGTGCAAACTGTTGATCTTCGTAATAAGGTAATGATTAAAATAATAGGTTTTGCAGATGACTCAGATATATATGTTACATCAGACAACTCTTTAACACAGTGTCTTGATATTGTGAATAAATTCGAAAATGCAATTGAAGCCTTGCTTAACAAAAAAGAAAACCGTTATCATGGGTCTTGGCTTATGGTCTGACAAAATAACCGGTCAGTTTCATATATACGGTCAGTAAAACAAATAAGGATCTTGAGCATATTCCATCAGGATAACTTTGGGAAGAAAATTGGTTACATATTATTGAAAAAGTGAAAAAGACAGTCAATATCCTAAAGCCTAGATTTTTAACCTTATTTCAAAAAGCTGTAACTGTGAATTGTTTAGTTTTATCCAAGGTGTGGTGTGTAGTTGACACACTTCCTCCTAGTAGGTCACATATTAGTAAAATTAATGCCACTGTATACCAGTATATGTGAAAGGTAAATATCACCCGATAAGAAAGGATACACTTTACCTGAGTAAACGAAATGGTGATATCAGTGTAACTGATGTTTATCGCAAAGCATATATAATATTTTGTAAAACTGTTGTCAACGACATTTTTGCAACATAAAGGTGTTGTAAAAAACACTGCATTAAACACGCCATGCTTTTACTCTCAGTTTACGGATTTCTTAAGGCGTATACATAAGCTGTTAAATCTTCCAGTGTTATCTGATAAAGTATTGTATAAAGAATTTGCACCTAATGTTAAGCCTACAATCGAAAAAGCATTTCCATTACATAATTGGGAAAGAATCTGGAAAGCCTTAGGCACTCCGTTTATCTTCCCGGATGAACGTGAATTTTTATTTACATATTTACATAGTATTGTACCCTCTAACTCTAAATTAAAAGCCGTATATAATATATATATATATATATATATATATATATATATATATATATATAAAACATAGATGCATGTGCACATTGTGGTTGTGGAGAGGATGTGTTTCATATCTTCTGGTTTTGTGATCAGATGCAACAGGTGGTAAAATGTTTAAAAACATCCTTGATTACATTATGTAACTTAAGACAAAGTTTTCTTCATGTTTTTATTTCTTATTTTAATTGTAATACTAATAAAGATCATAATTGTGCTGTAGTTCTTACTATTGATTCTCTATTAACAGTATGGAATGGCAAACGACAGAATATACAGTAAGTAGAGTACGTTTTATTTAGTATTCTAAAACATAAATGGAATCTTCGGAAAAAGCTGTTAATGGAGAATTATAAGTTAAAAATGTAGAACTTATTTCCTAAGGCGTATATTACAAAACCATTTTGAATGTTAATGACTAAGTACTTTGTATGATTACAGATTAAAGAAAATTGTCATTAAATATAAGGAGGTAAATGTTGTATGATGAACATTAATAAAATAAAAAAAAGAAGAAAAGAATTTAAGATAGGCTCAAAGTGATGCACTGACAACAATTGGAGGAACGTAGCTAGAGGAGATTTCATGTAATATTGTGATTGGGGACTACGTATATTGTACATTGAACAATTTTAAATTTAAAGATAAACAAATTCTCTGTCTCTGTCTGTCTGTCTGTCTGTCTGTCTCTCTCTCTCTCTCTCTCTCTCTCTCTCTCTCTCTCCTTTATTTCATGGAATCTTAGACTTAAGGACAAATGAAAATCGTGCCTTGTAAACTATAAAAATAAAGCTCCAAAATTATGCAACAATCACTTCAATTCAGAGTCGCAGTCAGTGACAGGAAGGTGGCTATTTCTATTAATAAAAACACGCACGTCTTATTCATTAATCCTTATAAAAGCATGTTACTATCATTATTGTTATAGCTCTTTTGGTGTACCGTCAAATGGATTAATTTATCCTGAAGTCCCATGCCACAAATTTATGATCAGCAACGTCTAAAGCGCTGGTAGATGAATCAATCAATTTCCCTTACTAGTATCTATAAGGTTTTATAAATGGAAAGGAAAATCCACATGTTGTTCAGGTGCTCTGTGAACTACTTTGAATTCTCGAAGGTATCTCATGGCAATGTAATGAGCATAAAATAAGTTGAGAAACGAAATGTCGGACGGATAATGACTTGGTCGAAAGGTAAGGGACTAACTTTGCCATTACGAAATTTGTTTTTGAGGAAGTCAGTAGTTAAAAGTTGACTTCAGTCATCGTTGTCTGCACAGAAATGTTGTAACGTCAGCTTATTAAAAGTATCAGCTAGTCCGCCAATTCGACTGTTTTTATCAGAGACGTGAAAAGACGCTGCCCTCAGTGGAATCAATCCTTTTTAGTTTTCTCTGAAAGAAAACTATTGAGATGGCAATTTGTCTGTCCGTCCGCACTTTTGTGTCCGCTCTCAGATCTTAAAACCTAAGAGGCTAGAGGGCTGCAAATTGGTATGTTGATCATTCACCTTCTAATCATCTAACATAGCAAATTGCAGCCCTATAGCCTCGCTAGTTTTTATTCTATTAAAAGTTAAAGTTAGCCATGAACGTGAGTCTGGCACCGCTATAGGTACCAACAACACAGACCACCACCAGGCCGTAGCTGAGAGTTTCATACAGCATTATACGCTGTACAGAAAATTCGAATTCGCTGAAGAAACTTCGGCGTATTTTTTTTACTTGTTTAGATGTAGCTTTTGCTTCTGTAGACTCGGTGAAATAATAATGATTCTAGAAGAACACAGTCTCGACACAAAATGTGCAACTGTAGTTGGAATTTTACGATTGAAATATAGCTTGAGGTGAATTTTCTTATTATGTACGTTCTTACTATGGCGGGGGGAGGGGAGGGGAGGGCTGAGAGGTGGTGATGGGGATGATAACTCACGTTTCCTTTCGAGATTAAGCTTGGCACTTTTTTTTGTAGAGGTAGAGAGAGAGAGAGAGAGAGGTCTTATATATAGTGGAGCGGGATAATGGGAAAAAAGTGCAAATGGTGATACAAGCAACAGATTTGGCATGAGAACTCTTATTATCCCCATAAATCAAAATCAACCTCCGGCCACCTCAATATTTGGCTATATCCAAGATGGCTGACACTTTTCCAAAATGGTGGCAAATTTCCTGTATATTTCAAATATTTTCATTTCATAAGACTATAAAAGTTGCATGCTATACATATAATGATTGAGAATTTGTATTTTGGCATTCTTACTGTCATGAAGAGATAAAGTGAACCCATTTTTCCAATATGGCCACCATATGAACACCATATTTCCAAAATGGCCTCCAAAGATAAAAAAGTATGTATCTCCTGAGAGAAACCAATATGTTTTGTGTATCAGTTAGTTTTAGCAAGTGCAGCTACAGAGAGCTGTGCCGCTAAGTCCAGGTTTGTAGCACTTGTACCTGCCATGGCATTCCTTTTTGCAGCCACACTTATTCAGTTCTTGGCAAGATTTTGCTACTATTGGCAAATCTGTCCAATATGGAAACCAGGTGCCATCAATCTGTTGCCATCCCCAGTGTCTTGGACTGGGCAAAACTGGATGACATACTAAAGACTGGCACCAAATGTGCCCTGCTTGAAAGGCAGCTCTCTTGCAATGTTCTCTAAGAGCAGCCCTTGTAGGGGGAATGCAATCATAAGCTCTTTGCTTTCTTGGAAAGAGATCAAGTCTAGCCTCATTTACATTTTTATACCAACTGCTTCTGTCGTACATTAGCACCATGAACTCTTCAATAATTTGCAGGTCTTCATCTTCTACAGCTGCTGGTGTTGAACTTAGTTTGGTGAAGGTGGGTGTGGCATGCTGAAACACAGTCCATGTTCGCCATACAGACTTCTTCCCCCTTTCCATGAAAGGCAGACACCGTGTCACACCCGCTAAATGCATGGAAAAAGGGAAGGGCTGAGGCTTTTGGTCCCATGGCTGCTGCAATTTCATGGATAGGTATCCATCTTATGTCTTTTCCTCTACCAAATTTAATCGATAGTTTGTCCAAACCAGTTTTTTTTTCATGCTTATACTGCTCACAATGTCAGTGTCTGTACTACATATGATTGCACTTGAGATATCGTCGCTGATGTGCATATGCAGCATGGAATGGACTCAGTATCTTTTCATGAGTGCAGCCTGTCCGTCAGCAGTGTCTTATTCAGCTTTGCTCAAGTGCCATCCCCTTTAGTGACAATTATGATGATGTATCATCTGCTTGAGATGAAATGATTGTGTCAAAACCAAATAGTTCAGTTTTGTTGTGGTCATTCCTGAGGATGGCAAATTGGAGGAGTTTTCATGTTTAAAGTGAGCAGGAGGTACACCTTGTGTAATTGATTCTCAGGACCAGAGAATGGAATTTTTGAAATTTGTTCTACTCGCACTTTGGATGACTTTCGCTCAGATATTCTGTCCACCTCCAGTGTTTTCATCAGTGCGTCGGATGCTGAAACAAAAATCATGGACCTGTCCATGGAACCTTGGATGTTTGTGCAGTTGTCAGGCACTCGTGGGATTATGGCTTCAAAGAAGATTGTCAACAGACACAAGTTGTAAGAGCCCTTGATTTTAGAAATTGTTTGCGAATGTCAGATGAGGTATTCCTACATGCCCCTTTGCCCCAACAAAAGCAGGATAGATGCTCAGAAAGGCAATCCAGTTCCGAACAAAGATTAATAGTCAGTTCCAGAACTGGGATCTTTGGAGGATCTGAAATTCCATGGTGATGGAATGTGAAACCTGCAGAGCTTTATGGATGCTTCCTGGTTTTTACACAAACCATGGTGAGACCAATATACAACCTATCTCTCCTGCTGTCAGCCACACACTGACTTTCAACCTCTGGAAGAAAGAACTTGAAGATGCTGGATTCAGCGATAAAATTGAAGTGCAAAACATGATGGAAGATCAAAATAGATTTGATGTAGATGATGTTCCATATTTAAGTTGGGATTTTATATCGATCAAATCTGCAGGTGTTGGCTAGCTTTACTCTCCGCAACTCCTGTGCAAATTTTTTGTCTTGTCTGTGCTTTCATACTGTCTGTCCTGTGCACATCAAATACAATGTGTGTTTGCTTTTACTTTTGTAGGTGCTTCTGAGTCTTGGATAGGACTTCTTTAGCATAAGACTCAAATGCAGACCCCTTGGTTGGTCTCAGAGCATTTATAAGGGCTGCACCATCCATTATGATAACATCAGCGGTAGGCTCTTTGTCAATGTCTGATGCATGTGTTCTAGTAGAGGCAGGCTGTGACTTGGTGCCCTGATGCATCTGTCCATTCTGTGCCAGTGGTGGTGGGCAATTTTGATTTTCATGTTGAAAGAATCATTTAAATCACACTGTCTGTTCTGGGATGACATGAAGAGGCGTGAGAATAGATTACAATCATCCTTTATGGTTTGCAGTGAATGTTTGCCCTTGGGTTTTGTAAGACATCTTGCGACTGAACATTGAATTTTGTTCTTGTGTACTGATTCATAGAATTTGCTGGGTGTCTTGTCAATAAAGTTTGTGAATTATGTCTGTCCAAGGCCCTTAGTCTCAAGGATTCACTAACTTTGCTGTTCATAATTTCATGGCTGTATAGCTCAGATCCAAATCTTCCTCAAGAGGGTTGCTCATTTCTTTGTCTTTTTTGCCAGATTTTCAATCATTTCCAAAACCTTTTCTGCAATTTAGTTTCATCATGATGCTTTCCCTCGTTTTGGATCACACACTGTCAAACAAGATCAGGTGATTACATATGGTCCTGTCCACCTTCTGAAGCATCTTCATCTTCAGCACTAAGCTTGCAACCCCATCTTCTTTCAGTTATTCTGCTCGAGTGCTTGGTCTATAGCCATTGAAGAAAAAAGGCCAAGTTTTTGTGGACAGTGAAATTTCCTTTGTGAACTCATCAAATGTGTCATTTTGGAGAGCTTGTCCCTCAAATGAACTGAAAGCCACCTCGCATAATGTACATGGTCCAGGGCAAAGGAGAAAGGAAGTTCCTGCAGCACATCTTTGACAATTGGTTAGACTCTCAGTATGACCTGATGAAAACAAACACTATTCTAGCTTCACAAGATTCTCAAAAGTCTTAGATTCTGATTCTCATTTTCTGATCCAGCTTTCACAGCTTAGCTCAGTTTCTTCTTCTGCTTCCTGGAATTTTGCTGATGGGGCATCATCTTCATTTGTCTTACACAATAACTTTCTTTTCCTTTCTATTTTTGTTGTTTTGAACTTCAGCATACATGATTCATGATATGTTGCTTTGTTATTTTCAAAGGTCTGCAGAATTCCATCACCTTCATCAAGCCTTTGGGGATGAAATGGTATAGGCAATGCATTTAACTTATAGAATTCAGGAATGTTTATAGCAAGGGTAACACAGCCAGCACCAAGTGCATTAACTAGTCTTTCACGTGTGTTCTCTTTGCACAAGCAACAAAGCTTCCAGTTAGTCATACTCTCTCCCTTCAGGAAAGATGCTGACTTTCAAGATTGTCCTGTCATTGCTTTTGTTCTATAGGCCGAGGGTTTATCCTTTTACCACCTATATAAGATATATGCACTTTCAGATATGGGATACAATAAGGCTCAGATATGTCATAATCCTACCCCTAGCCTGATCATTCATCCAATGCTATTTAATTCCCATGTGATCTGTACACTATCTAGAAGACTAAAGCCCCATCTTCCTTGGCTCAGCTCTCCCGTGCTGGCACATCCTGTCAATTCAGGTGCAGCTGTTTAACTTTGAAGTGGGGCTAGCTAAACAGCAGTTGGGAAACTAATAACAAATTTCTTCCATTAGCTAGCAATGAACGCCATGCTGAGTTTCACAGCTATAATGTCAACCAGTGTGCCCTGGTAGTACACTGACACTACACTATTACACTTTTACATTAAGCTTATTACCCATTTTTTTTTTCTAAATGAGGATGAAAATTAATTAACTGGGGATTAATTGATTTCTAATCTACAAAAAATGAACTGATCAGGCTGAAGTTACCCCAAATCCATGTATTACCCGACCTTTAGCCTCATATATGAGCTTAAGTACCAATTTTTGGCATTTTGGCAGACATTTTTGATATAGTGACAGCCATCTTGGATATTTCTATGCAGAGAAATGATGCATCTACATATATAAAGGCTTGTTTTTAATACTTTAATATAAACTGGGAGTGGCTTAGGGATTTGAATGTGATTAATCAATTAAATACCAATATTCAAATATCCACAAGATGCCATTTTGAAAACCTGTCGGCCATCTTGGAAAATGGCAAAATTTTGTGTGGCCGGAGGTTGATAATGAGACCAAGGGACAAGAAGAATAGTTGAGCCAAGTTTCGTGCTTGTATCACCATTTGCACTTTTCCCCTATTTTTTGTAGTTACCAATTTCTGTACACTCAAATGGATAACTTCATTTTAACGCTCAGCAAATATGGCAATGATATTTTTTTCTAAATTATTATTTTGTTAGAGGGCATTTTTGCGACTGTTATAGACCTAATTTTCGGCATGATTTTATTATTGAGAAACTTACTTAGCTGTTTATATAACAGAAGCGAAGGGAAACAATTCTCCGAGAAATAATAGTACAAAAACGAAATTTCTTTGTGGGAGACAGACCATTTCGAGGTTAAGGAATACTCCTTGTGGAGGAGTGTATTTACGGAGTTCAACATAAAATCGAAGCAACAGAAACTGTAGAAATTCACACCGAAGTTGGAAAAGGTCTTTTTCCTAAAAATAGAGGTGTGAAAACTAATATCATCACGTGATACCATAGTGTCTAGGAAGGGGAGTTGCTTATCTTTCTCGTACTCGATTGTAGATTTTATATTGGGATGGGCCGAGTTAGCAACTTCCAAGAACGCATTGGCCAGTTCCCTGTTTCTTAACAAGAGAAAGGCATGATCCACATACCAACTGTAAAACAATAGGTGGTAAGCGAGAGGGCAATTGTCCAGCAATTGCTCCTCCAGATGGCACAAAAATATTAGCAAAAATGGGCTTCCCATTGACATCCCGTCAATGTGAGATCTCTTCCTCAAGTCCCTTATGGCTATATTTTGGCTGTTGATTGTCATCATCCATCCTTCTATATATATATATATATATATATATATATATATATATATATATATATATATATATATATATATATATATATATATATATATATATATATATATATATATATATATATATATGTATGTATGTATGTATGTATGTATGTATGTATGTATGTATATATATATATATATATATATATATATATATATATATATATATATATATATATATATATATATATGTGTGTGTGTGTGTGTGTGTGTGTGTGTGTGTGTGTGTGTGTGTGTTTTTTTAGATATATAGATTTATAGATTTTCTCTTTCTTAGGGTTACATTACAGGAATATAAAAATTAAATATGGAAGCAGGGGACTGGAAATTATATCATCCTCTTATTTTTCACCAACGTTTAGAATCTCTTCCCGTCATCAGGGTTACAAATAAAGTCAAATTGTACAATCTTGAAATGTGCTTAGATAGCTAATATCTATAAGATATTTTGTTACGTAATATAAGAGTCGCTAGGCTAAAATTAAAATAAAATAATAATTATGTAGCGGTTTTAAGATAAAAGTTAACCAGGACTATGAACAGTTTAGGATATAACACGGAAAATGTACAGTAAAAAAAAAAAATGTTTAGCTGAAAACTCTTCTGGTTATCAAATGCAACCAGAGCGATGACTGACACTTCAATGGGAATCGATGCTGGCTTTTAGTGAGCGTTGGGTAGATCCGAAGTTATTTCCTGGAATAACATTTTGGACAGGTATATTTATGAACAACGGAAGAGCTCATCAATTACGGAAAGGCGTCTTTGAAACTGAAATGTCTGCCTATTATTAAAGGAGCTTTAACCCTTTGATTTCGGTTGTAACGTATACGACGCATTTAATAAACTGGCCCGGAACACTGTTGTGTCGTATACGAGCACCGGTAATTTCCTTTTATGTGAAGGACTGATGATTGAAATACTGGCCTCTTTTTCTTGATATGGTAACAGTCTGTCAGTTGCCATACAGTGAATTCATATAAATTCACGTGTTTCCCTAAAATTCATTAGTCTTCATCAAGATGTCACAGGAGGACGGGTCAAAGGTACGACATCCTCGAGTTGACCGCCGGCAGATCGAGAGAAGAGCTCTCGACGAGGATAACTATTTTATAGACCTTCTCGACTCATTTTCTGGATATGAAAATGAATCGGATTTAGGAGGAAATGAAATGGACAATTATGGTCCTGGTACAAGAGACAGTGATGAAATATCAACCGACAGTGAAAATGACGAAAATCTGCCACCTACAAATGAAAGCCAAGGTGTCAAAAGAAGGCGGAGACAGCGAAGTGACCAGGTGATGAGTGGGGAGTGGGCTGCCAGCAATTTCCAGCCCAGAGATTTCATATTTGACAGTAGTGGCAGTGGCATTACGTCGAAATGTAATGAATGAAAATTCAAAGGAAGTAGACTATTTTTGAATTTTCGACAACGAATTTATGGGGTTGATTGCTGAAGAGACAAACCGTTATCAGAGATTCCTTGTTGATACGCTAGGAGATGCAGTGCCAAAGTATTTGCGGAAAATTTGCTCAGGTTACTGTGGAGGAAATGATACGGTTCCTTTGTGTGATTATGATCATGTCGCATATAAGTAAACATCGCATCGTAGATTACTGGACTACGCTTGAGACATTCGAGACAAAAAGGAGTGAAGGCTGATGGCAAGGGACAGATTTCTTCAAATTCTACAGGTTCTACATTTCGTTGATAATTCACAGGAAACAAGCCCAGATAATAAACTAAAAAAATTAAACCCGTGCTCGACAGTGTGCGTAGAAAATTCCGGGAAAAATTTCAACCTTTCCAGGATTTATGCATAGATGAAAGTTTAATGTTATGGAAGGAAGGCTAAGTTTCAAGCAGTACATTCCAGATAAAAGAAGTCGATTTGGAGTGAAAATATTTGAACTTTGTGATGCCAAAACGGATTATATTGTCGATTTTATAATCTATACTGGAAAAGATACAGAATATTGGTAGATGAGGATCTAGGGGTATCTGGTTCTGTGGTAAAAACATTTATGGCCTCGCATCTCCGGAAAACATCACATCCTGTATTTCGATAATTGGTATTGCAGCCCAAAACTGCTCAAGTATTTGGGCGACAACGAAACAGGAGCATGAACAGTCCGGAAAAATAGGAAATTTATGCCTAAATTTCCTGATGTGAACAAATCTGAGATTTCGTCTCAAAACTGCAATGGAATATTAGGTTTAATATGGCAGGATAACAGGACAGTGTATATGTTATCTTCAGTACATGAAAATATAATGGTAGACTGTGAAAAAGGTGTCGACCAGGGGAATTTGTGCAAAACCTGCATGCGTTGTTGACTATAATAAGAAAAATGCGGATTGTGGACAAGAACGACATGCTTATTAGTTCTGTGAAGTGTATCCGTAAAACCACGAGATGGTACATAAAACTATTTTTCCGTCTGCTTGATATGATACTAGTAAACTGTCATCACTTGCATGGATTTGTTACTGGCAAGAAAGGGTCATATTTTACAGTTTTCTAAGTCAGTCGTTCTGCAGTTGATTGAAAGGTACCCTCCAGCACCTAACAAGATAATTACCCGCACCGTAATAACGCAGCCAAGGCGGCTAACAGAAAGACACTTTCTGATCCAGTTCCCTCAACAGAAAAACAACTGCGACCTAGACTAAGATGTCGTGTGTGCTCGCATACATCCATGGAGGCCCAAGAAAGGCCAGCAGACATATTTCATGTGTAAAGACTGCAATGTAGGACTATGTGTCGCTCCTTGTTTCAGAGAATACCACACACTTCTGAATTACTAGAATTCTGTCAAAAGTTTTGTCAAGATTATTATGTTTCAGCTTATTAAATATTCAGATTCATAACCATTTGTTATTCACATTGTTTGATTTCATTCAACTTATGTCATAAAAGCTTCTTCCAATCATATTGAGTCTTATGTGTTTATACATTTTCTGATTTTGTTTTTATCTACAGCAAAAGATTTTTGTAAAAATAAATGTTGAAATTCATCCGTATTATAATTTTCTTCATCAAATTATGGTTTTAGTCTTTAGTGAGAGAGAGAGAGAGAGAGAGAGAGAGAGAGAGAGAGAGAGAGAGAGAGAGAGAGAGAGAGAGAGAGAGAGAGAGTTACTATTTTGCGTTTAATGTTCCTTTTCTGTCCTTTGAAGACTGGATATCATAAAATATAAAATGAGTCGGATGTAATGTAAATCTGATAATCATGGTATTGATGATTTATGATATATGAGAATAATAATAACAATATAATAACCGTTACCATGAGATTAATGAATATAGACAATGTTGTTGTTATTATTATTATTATTATTATTATTATTATTATTATTATTATTATTATTATTATTATTATTATTCAGAAGATGAACCCTATCCATATGAAACAAGCCCACAGGGTAACTAACTTGAAATTCAAGCATCCTAAGAAAATGGTGTTCATTCGAGTGAAATAACAGAAGGTAGTAGGAAATACAGAAAGGGAGATCAGTTATTAGAAAACAGATGCACTAACAATAAATAAATAAAAATGTAAACAAAGTATTAAATACAAGATGTATTGCATAAGGGTAGTAATGCATTACATTCATGAACTTTTGAAGTTCCGTTTGCAACACATCCTCAGTAAAGGCTGTTCCACAGTCGTAGGCGTGAGGAATAAAGGTCCCTGGAACTGAAAAGTTCGAAAGGCGAGGAATTGCATTTACTGCACATTGATGCTGCTGTTCAGCGAATCTGGTTGCTCTCGACAGCAACAGGGGATCGGGGATCAACTGAGAATGTGAAAGATATGTCAAAATACAACTTATGAAAAAGTGACAAACAAGAGACCATCCGTCTATAGTCCAAGGCATAGCTGCAAAGAAACCTTCCACCTCGAACCACTCTAAAGATATAAATCTCTGGCAGAAGCAGACATCTCCCGGAGAACAGTATCCTAGTAAAGGAAGGACAAATTACCTAAAATGTTGCACTGATTTAATCACTCATATAAGTATATGAGGACTTAAGAACAATACCCAACTTTCATGCGGCATTTGCTGACATTTTCATTAGATGTTTCTCAAAAATAAGATGTAAGTAAACAGGTACCACTAGAATAATTGAAGGAAAAGAAAAATATCTGTAGAAAATTATAACAGAATAAAATGATCTACAAAACCCTACAACTTCTCCGAATATTGGTTCAAAACAATTGAACAAATTCCAAAATGTTAGTGATTAAATATATAATGACGTTGCCATTAATTTTTTTATTTATTCCTTGGTGTAATTACAACTTTTGCATTGCAAAACCTACGTAATTTATCTGGGTATACCTGTATTATGGATTTACAATGATGACTTTATTGCAAATATTTTTTTGGGCAAATTATTTTTGAAATTGCAAAATTTTCACGTATCTCATAATTTCTACTCATTATTTCACCTACATAAGTTATTTTGGGGGATTTTTATGCCATTGTGAAGAGCAATCATTCTGCTGCAAAACAAAACAAAATTGAGCAGTCTACCTTGAAAACTGTCAGAGTTACTCATCTTTGAACAAAATAAGTATAAACATTTTTCGTGAGTATTGCCTGGGTGACTGGCACTTTTCTTACAGAAAACGTTTATGCTACTTTATCACTCATTTTTTCATATTTTCCTTGCTATAATTACAGCTTTTTGGTCATTTACCTTGCTTTGCTATGGACAAAAAACGAAGACTTTATTGCAAAAGGTTTTTTGGTAAATTTTTTGCGGGTAAAAGTGCAAAATTTTCTGGAATCTCGTAATTTCTACTCATTATTTTACTACATAATAGTTATTTTAGGGGGATTTTTTATGCCGTGGTATAGAATAAGTAATCAGCCGCAAAATTAAACAAAACTGAGCAGTCTACCTTGAAAACTATCTGAAAATATATATGTGTCTTTTAACAAAATAAAGGTATAAACATATTTGTGCTTACTGCTCGACTCATGCCACTGCCTACAGACATATAAATACACACACACACACACACACACACACACACATATATATATATATATATATATATATATATATATATATATATATATATATATATATATATATATATATATATATATATACTATACTAGGTGTTTCAAAATTAGAAACCCCCTTCCACAGAACAAATGGAAAGTTATGAAGTTTTCTGCTATAGCCTATCTCCAAGTACATTATTTCAAGTTTCTATAAGCTGTTTCATTTTTACATTTCTTGTATTTTCAGACTGAGTGACAGGTGCAGATACAGCCATGGCTGACTCAGGAAATCAGATGGATTGATGAATCCGGGCTATAGCCTTCCAAGAGAGGCCACGGATGCTGGCGCATCATTTCACGTTCTGGATGGCTAATGCATTAAAGGATGAATCCTTTGTTAAAGAAACGGGAACAAAAATCCATATGACTGTCATCGAAAGTACGAGAATCCTGGAAGGCCTAGGATTCTTTCTCCAGGAGTCAAAGACATCATAGCTGAGGCAGTGGGTAGACCAAGAAAGTCTTTTTCGTAAATTGGCACTTGAACTAGAAACAAAAAGGGGAAAGAAGAAATTATAGTGTTGTATATCATGAGTTGAAAAAATCTGGTATCAAGCCATTTCATGTTATCAGCAAGCCCAGCATCACTCTTAACAGAAGACTGTGCATGGTGTTGTGGTTCATTTCTAAAGATTGGGATGAGCTGACTTTCTTCATGTTGCTGCTTCAGATGAATTCTTCATTTACAGTCAGGAAGCCAAATCGCAAAAATTACATCATTTGGGCTGCAAAGTTGGATGATATCAGTGATGACGTGCGCTATAAGCCAGGATTCGCGAGAAATTTCCTGAATGTTTGCAGAATTTTCTCTGTTTCACAGCCAACAGTTAATGGATCATCAAAGAAAAAGGACAGTCATGGAATGACGAATACTTCAGAAGAAACTGTGCTTACTGGTGGGTGTTCCTTTCCTCAAAGATCCTGAAAATGTGTTATCTGTTGAAAGTCACATTTTTGCATGATAAGGCACCATGTTTCAAGGCTCTTCAGACACAGGAGCTGTTTCGAAACAGTGGTATCGATTTATTCTCGTCAAGTGAATTTCCAGGTAGCTCCCCTGACCTTAATGTGTGTGAAAATCTTGGTAGTATCTTAAAGGAAACTGTTGCAGCGCTCACAGTGAACTATGATGGTATACCAAGCCTCGACGACCTGCAAAGGGAGGTGACCGAAGTGCTCAGGGAAATGAAGTTTGAGTCTCAGCTTTTCTGTGATTTGCTGAAATCATACCCCTCAAGAATGAAGGCGGCGTCTTCAGGACTAAATTACAAATTGACATAAACAGTTTTTATAACAACATGCAGACTTCAGAGCAAATCCTTAAATGTAAAGTGTGATGTTACTGGAGTGACAAATTTCCATTGGTAGCAAGTCTTAGTCCCTCACTCGTAGTCAATGCGGCAGCAAAGGCATTTTTGGTGTTTTGTAATACACGCCCTTTGCCATGTCATGCCACCAAGGGCATGAGCGAGGGCTTGATTTCCGTCTCTGGCCGATAGTTTTGATTTGCTCTATTGTTGGTATCTTCTACCACTGTATTCAGGACCGTTCTGTTGCTGGTTTTCTTCCTCCAAGTTCTATAGATACACACACACATATGTATATATATATATATATATATATATATATAATATATATATATATATATATATATATATATATATATATATATATATATATGCTATATATATATTAACTTTATCACATACACAATTGTTCTGTGCATTAGTAGAATTACTAGAAGGACCTCATTCAAACTGGATGGTATCTAATGGAGTATTTATTCAGAAAAAGTTACTGTATGGATACTTGATAATGTGGACTGTTTGTCCAAGAAAGCTTGTAACTTTTTCTGAATAAATACTCCATTAGATACCATCCAGTTTGAATGAGGTCCTTTTAGTAATATATATATATATATATATATATATATATATATATATATATATATATATATATATATATATATATATATATATGTGTGTGTGTGTATTATTATTGTGTGTATATATAACTATATATATATATATACATATATATATATATATATATATATATATATATATATATATATATATATGTATATAGTTATATATAAATATATATTATCAAGGATTTACAATCCTCCCTCCTATTTAGCTGTAATCTAGCTAACTTCTAGGGAAATTTCTCATTTCAGTTAGCTTATAGTGGGCAATGATATGGCGGGCAATGCAGCAGTGAGAATATTTTGAACCAGATAATAGCCATTAGTACCCGTAGATATCTAGGCCTCCTTTCTCCCCCCTAAAATCGTTCGATCTGGGGAACAATGAAAACCCCTTCTCACCCCCATCGCATGATGTGGGAGTAGTTAGGAGGAAGGGTTAATAGGCATAGTGGGACTAGCCGCCAAGTAGGACTTTAATCTTTAAGTATATGAATGTTTGTATGTTTGTAAGTTGGTTTGTATATTAGTGCACTATAGAAATCTGAAGCATTTGACCAATCTAGAAAAAATTTGACGATTAGCCATCATTTGACCCAACTTAGATAACAGGGTAGATTTCAGACCTGTACCCCTACCCTCTTCCACTTTCCCCAACCCCCTTCCCCTTCCCTTTGTAACTTATGTTGTAAATAAACTCTACTGGTTTATCATTCCTCACTTCATATACTCAGACCATAGAAATATACTATTGAAAATACTTTTCTATCACCACAATAATACCTGGATAAAAGGGAGAGACAGCACAGTAATACCTAGATAGAAGGGACATTCACCACAGAATATATATATATATATATATATATATATATATATATATATATATATATATATATATATATATATATATTATATATTGTTATGAACCACTTTTGGTTCTTCAGGTTCCCATCACTCAAGATTAAAGATATGGGACTGGAATGGCTGGAGGGACCGAGGACAAACCAGAGAAGTGCAAAAACAAAATGCTGAAAATACCTCCAAATCTAATTTTATTACATATAAAATTTACATATTTACAAAAAGAAGTTAAGTGTACCTTAGTTTTACCAGACCACTGAGCTGATTAACAGCTTTCCCTAGGGCTGGCCTGAAAGGATTAGACTTATTTTACATGGCTAAGAACCAATTGGTTACCTAGCAACGGGACCTACAGCTTATTGTGGAATCGAACCACATTAGGCGAAGAAATGAATTTCTATCACCAGAAATAAATTCCTCTAAGTCTTCGTCAGCCGGCTGGGGGAATTGAACTCCGGCCCATCGAGTGACAGTGTGAAGCTCAACCGACTCAGCCAACGAAGGGCTAAAATAGTGAGTACAGGTTTTAGAGAGCACAGAAAACAAATGGTCATTATCATAAATTACCAATAAATACAATTAGCTTCAACTAATCAACAAAATAAACAAACAATTTACACAGCAGCAATAAACAAACCAATAACCATATAAACATGCATTCATTACCAATATTAATCAATAATAATACAAGCCATACTCTTGCTCATCACAAATTACAATAACAATTACCAATATAACAATAATATGAGCCATATACTTGCTCATCACCACAAATCACAATAACATGAGCCATACTCTGCTCCTCACTAATAAGTAATCAGGTAATTAACAATCATACATCACAGTGAAATAAACAATGATTACCCAGAGCCATACACTGCTCCTCCAACATATCTAAATAAATAAATGTCATAAACAGGGTAATCATCCAGAACCCCAATCCACGATCCTCAAGGTTGACCATCGTACACTGCCGAGACATCACCAAAGACCACGACAGAGATGATGTGACAGCCACTTTGCTGCCCCAGAAGGATAATATCTCCTCAAAACTGGTAACCATGGTTTGGTCACCACCTCGACCTCGGGAGCTGGGTTGACGTCCTCCTTGACATCAGCAGTTGACTCACACCTGCCGTATCAAAAAGTGCTGCTGCTTGTTCTCGACTGCATCACCAGAACCTGTCGATCTGCCTTCCAAAACCAGACTGCTACTATCACTCACACCGTGACAGACAAAAACTCGCCAATCTGACGAAAACACTGTGGAGGGCAGGAGAAAC
Organism: Macrobrachium rosenbergii; assembly: GCF_040412425.1. Taxonomy (NCBI): domain Eukaryota; kingdom Metazoa; phylum Arthropoda; class Malacostraca; order Decapoda; family Palaemonidae; genus Macrobrachium; species Macrobrachium rosenbergii. Next base: position 64,944,677 of record NC_089753.1, read on the forward strand.
AAGGAAACTACCTGAGCAAGATCGTTCTGGCAAAGAAACGACCGAACCTGACACCGCCTTACCCAACAGAAAAAAATTTTTCAAACAAAAATTTTTTCTTAATGCTACATCACGACTCCTCTAAATTCATCACCTAATCCTGCCAGCCAAAACAGAACCAATCCTGGCCAAAGGTCGCCAAATGTTATGAACCACTTTTGGTTCTTCAGGTTCCATCACTCACGATTAAAGACATGGGACTGGAATGGCTGGAGGACCGGGACAAGCCAGAGAAGGGTGCAAAAACAAAATGCTGAAAATACCTTAAATCTAATTTATTACATGTAAATTTACGTATTTACAAGTGAGTACAGGTTTTAGAAAGTACAGAAAACAAATATTATCATAAATTACCAATAAATTCAATTAGCTTCAACTAATCAACAAAATAAACAAACATGTTACACAACAGCAATAAACAAACCAATAACCATTTAAACATACATTCATTACCAATATAATCAATAATAATACGAGCCATACTCTTGCTCATCACAAATTACAATAACAATTACCAATAACAATAATAAGAGCCATATAATTGCTCATCACAAATCACAATAACATGAGCCATACTCTGCTCCTCACTAATAAGTAATCAGGTAATTAACAATCATACATCACAGTGAAATAAACAATGATTACCCAGAGCCATACACCGCTCCTCCAACATATCTAAATGAAATAAATATCAAAAACAGGGTAATCATCCAGAACCCCAATCCACGATCCTCGAAATCGACCATCATACACTGCCGAGACATCACCAAAGACCACAACAGAGACGATGTGACAGCCACTTCGCTGCCCCAGAAAGATAATATCTCCTCAAAACTGGTAACCATGGTTTGGCCACCACCTCGACCGCGGGGGCTGGGTTGACGTCCTCGCCTTGACATCAACCAGTTGACTCACACCTGCCGTATCAAAAGTGCTGCTGCTTGTTCTCAACTGCATCACGAGAACCTGTAGATCTGCCTTCCAAAACCTGACTGCCACTGTCACTCACACCGTGACAGACGAAAACTCGCCAATCTGACGAAAACACTGTGGAGGACAGGAGAAACAGAAACTACACACAGAGCAAGATCGTTCCGGCAAAGAAACGACCGAACCTGACAATATATATATATATATATATATAGATATATATATATATATATATATATATATATATATATATATATATATATATATATATATATATATATATATATATATATGCATATATATATATATATATATATATATATATATATATATATATATATATATATATATATATATATATATATATATATAATGGATTCATGTATGTATGTTTGTGCAAGTTCCATACACTCTGAAAAGCATTGAGCAATTTCAACCAAACATAGTATACATATAACTTACTATCTTGAAACGAACACTGTGGGTAAGACATCACTGGAACCAAAGGCAGGGGTGTGGGAAGGGTGTGACATGTAAAAATAACTGAAAATGACAGATGTTAGTGTCTAATCCATAGTTTTCGAGGTCGCTGAGGTGACATTCCCGATGCCCTTTAAGTCCAAGTTCAGCTGTGACAGTAAGTCGGGGTGAGAGGGTGAGAAGGGGGTGTCATGTTAAAATAACCAAAAATGACAGATATTAGTGTCTAATCCATAGTTTTCGAGGTCGCTGAAATGAATAGTGATACTCCCAGTGCCCTTTAAGTCCAAGTTCAGCCACGACAGGGAGTAGCGGTGAGAAGGGTGGGAAGGGGGTGACATGTAAAAATAACCGAAAATGACTGATATTAGTGTCTAATCCATAGTTTTCGAGGTCGCTGAGGTGACATTCCCGATGCCCTTTAAGTCCAAGTTCAGCTCTGACAGGAAGTCGGGGTGAGAGGGTGGGAAGGGGGTGTCATGTTAAAATAACCAAAAATGACAGATATTAGTGTCTAATCCATAGTTTTCGAGGTCGCTGAAATGAATAGTGATACTCCCAGTGCCCTTTAATCCAAGTTCAGCCACGACAGGAAGTAGCGGTGAAGGGTGGGAAGGGTGACATGTAAAAATAACCAAAAATGACTGATATTAGTGTCTAATCCATAGTTTTTGAGGTCATTGAGATTTAAGTCTAAGTTCAGACCTTAATAGGAAGGGGTTGTGAAGGGTAGGAAAGGGCAATAGAGTAAAAATAACTGAAAATGACAGATATTAGTGTCTAATGCATTGTTTTTGAGGTCGCTCAGATGAATAGTGACACTCCCGATGCCCCCAAAGTCCAAGTTCAGACCTGATAGGAAGAGGGGTGAGAAGGTTGGGAAGGGGGTGACATGTAAAAATAACCGAAAATGACAGATATTAGTGTCTAATTCATAGTTTTCGGGGTTGCTGAGATGAATAGTGACTCTCCCAATGCCCTTCAAGTCCAAGTTCAGCCCCGATAGGAAGTGGGGTGAGAAAGAGTGAAAAATGAAATGTTAAAAGTGACAGATATTAGTGTCTAATCCATATTTTTTGAGGTTGCTGAGATGAATAGTGATACTCCCGATGCCCTTTAAATCCAAGTTCAGCACCAATAGGAAAGGGGGTGAGGAGTGAAATATAAAATGTCAAAAATGCTGGGCAATGTAATTGAAGCAACTATCTTAACAGGAAAGGGAGAGGAAGTGAGAGAGAGTAGAGGGGTGTTGGGAAGAGAAAGAGGGAAAGAGTAAGTGGGAATTGGAGAGAGAGGCAAAGATAGTTTATTGGTTCTCGTTCACAGTTTTCACGGGCAGCGCTGGGTTGGTCAGCTAGTATTTATATATACATTTGTTATCTAAAAACTAGTTGATTACTAAGTAAACCAGGTTTATACAGTAAATGGCAATTGATGGTTCCCATGAACGAGCAGATTCCTATTCGAAATATCAGAAATATCAAAGAATTTTGAATAAAGCTAATAATGATCAGGAATTTGTGAAGATAATAATTTACTCTACATGTTCTCAGACTTGCCAAAGCCTCTCGCATTTGAAGAACCGAATTAATATGCAAAGTTTATTTCTATTAATTTATAGTTTACTACAATGAGCCATAGATATAGATTCCAAAGTTCCTCATATGGCACCATTTTAGTTCTAGTTTATTCTGAGATATTAAAGTCAGCTACTGTTAATATTTCCATTGTGTTATTCTTTCTATCCTATTATTATTATTATTATTATTATTATTATTATTATTATTATTATTATTATTATTATTATTATTATTATTATTATTATTATTATTATTATGAACCCCATTCTCATGGAATAAGCCCACTGGGGACATTGATTTGAAATTCAAGCTTCCAAAGAATCTAGAGTTCACTTGAAAGAAGTAACAGAAGGTATTAGGAAAAACAGAAAGGAGAGATCAGAAATTAGGAAAGAAAAAAAAAAAATCAATTAAGAAATGAATAAATGTAAAAACAGAAATGTAAGTAAATTATTAAAATATAAGGAGAATTGTTTTAGGGTAGTAATGCATTGCATCTTCGCTGAACTTTTGAGGTTCCAATAATCCAAATGCACAACATCCTCATGTAACCGTTCCATAGTCCAACGGTGTGAGGAAAAAAGGACCTCTTTATTAAGAAGTTGGAAAGCGAGTTACATTTACTACATATTGGTGTTGTTCAGCAAATCTGTTCGCTCCCGGCAGGTAAAGAGGATCGGGAATCAATTGTGAGTGTGAAAGATCTCTGTTAAAATAAAACTTATGAAAAAGTTACAACCAAGGAACCATCCGTCTGTGGTCCAAGCCATAACTGCTAATATTAGGAAACTGAAACCTGCCACCACGAACCACTCTATCGAAAAGAGGCATCTCTGGACGAGGCAGACACCCACGCCAGAGAACAGTGTAAAGGAAGGTAAATGCCCTAAAAACAGGTTGCATGGATTTTATCACTGTTATAAATATATGAGGACCTCACATACAATACGAAGCTTTCGTGCAGCATTTGTTAATACTTTCATTGGATGTTTCTCGAAAGTAAGATGTGAGGCAACAGTTACACCAAGTATAGTTAAAGATTCAGACAGATTCATTAGAGTCCCATCCACTTGAATGGGAGGATGGAGTGGGAAGTCTGTACGAGATCTAATCCTTATAACGATTGAGACTGAGGGTAGCTTCATTTCTCTACTACTTCCACAAGCGTTGCATCATAGGCATACTGGAAAATCTTGTTTTCCAGGCCAACAACCATATCACTTGTATATACTAAAAATAACAGCGCACCAAGAACACTACCCTGTTGAACTCCAGACACAACAGGCCTTGGTTTGCTAAAGATCATATAATAAAATCTTTTTAAAAGTGAAAAAACACTGTGAAGAAATATTTATTCAATGATAAAATGTTGCCCTTGCCAGCATTATAAGAGGAACATTTTGTACATTAAATTAGTCAAGTTTCATTAGAAAAAAGAACATCTGTTTAAATAACTGGTAAAACTTTAAATAAACCCCTCAAGATAAAAGGGAGTAATGAAAGAAAACTGAGAACGAAAGAAAAGGACGATTCATAGACTGACTGAGACAATATCTATGAAAAAAGAGAATCTAGCAACATGCAATGAAAGAAGAATAAAGAGTGTTAACTCGGACCCACCAACAATGCATAAGTGTTCTTTAATCACATCATTATCATTAAACTAATTTTTCTCTGAGGTTCATTTTTAATCTCTCGAGTTGCGAGCAACAGCTCAGGCTGTCCTCACTTTAAGACGTCTCTTCTCCCTTTTCAAGTGTTTTCAAAATATCTCCAATCTTATCAGTTGTGTTGAATCGACCATCTTTGGTTTATAATAAGTTTTATTCCATGTTTTTTGGCTTTTTAATATGTTACCTTTAGATTTAAATGTAACATCTACTTTTCATTTCTTCTTATAGAAATTTTTCTCAGTTAGCTCCGCCTATTTTCTTTTATCTTAACAGACAAAATATACAACAAACACATATAATAAAAATGTCTCCCACCTGTGTATCTCGTCACCTAAGTTCTTAATTACCCCATTCATTTTCTCTTACTGTGAGCAAGTATTTCTATCAATGAATCTTAGCATTGTTTCCGTGTATTTTGAAATATTAGGAATAATCTCATTAGGTCAACTTGGTACATCTAACATTCACATTTGCTTTTGCAAGGTCTTCATTGCTGCACATTGCAAATAGTCTCTTTGTTCTAAAACATTTGTTTCCTTGTGACATATGAAGAATAAACTTCGTTTCAAATTTGTTTTAACGTAAATTTCAGTTTTTTTATGCAAATAAATCCGTGACTGAGGAAAGAGTTACCATTCCCCTTCACAGTTACACAACCCAAATATAATTTTTCCTCTGTGGCTTAGTTTAAATTAAATCTTCTCTATCTATAAAATTTATTCAATATCTTAAATAAATATAACTTAAGAAATTAACCTATACCTTTTCAGTGAATTTTTTTAAGCCCATTACTCGTGTCTAAGTTTTTATGTTAATTACTGCCAAAGTTCTTAAACAGTATATAATTTTATTTCTCCTACAAGTAATCTTGAAAAATATCAGTGTCGTCTTTGAATTTCATTCTGAGAACAAAAATTACACCCTAAAATACCACTAATAGTCAAATAATTCAAGGTTATTTGACCAAAAATTGAAGAACCGCAAAATAATAAAAAAAGAAAAACTTAATCATGAAAACGGAATAAATCGGAAATGGAATTAGTGGAATCCTCTTAACAGAACTTAAATTTTTTCTGTCCTCTATGTTTTTCTCATCAACATTAGATTAGAGGAATTTTATAATTTCTATAATTTTTTCAGCGTTAGAGAATTGCTGGTTGTTTTATTCCCAGGATAACGAGGAAAATTTTATTTTTTGTTAAACAGGTTTTTGTTGAATGATTTTCGATCGAATGAGGCCTTTTATCAAGAATATGACAGTAGTAAATTCTTGGCATTAGAATTTGATGATAGATCGGTTGTAAACAGGGCTTGGAAAAGTTGTATTTATATCATGTAATAAAGCTCATTTTGGTAATTGCTGCAAGTAGCTATGATTATAAGCTATCTGAGTTGTAGCTATTGCTTTTCATGTGAAACTCAGTAACTATGTTATTCATATTATTTCCTCATTCTGGATCATATTCAAGATAAATTTAACGTTATCGTTGGCAATTATACAGCTATGCACCAGTGACAGTAACAACTGGCTCATACTCATCACCAACGTAAGACAAATTAGTGAGCAAGCAGAAATACTTTCCTTCGACCATTTTGTTTCTTTGGTTTTGCCTCGTCGGTTCTGGAAACGATCTAGGAATGAAAATTCTTTGGTGACTTCCATTTTCTTCAAGCTCAATTAGTCACGCCTTAAATTTTTTAAGGTCACGCATTTTAATCATTTTTACTTTATGCTTATTTATACAAATGTCAGCATTGTGTATCACAAGTTTCTTCATTCACAGCATCAAGACTGTATCCGCATGCAAATCAGTTGCTAATGTTTTGTATTGTAATTTGTACTCGTTCACTGTATATTATTGTTTATTGTTTCGATCTCAGGTCAAGTCAATGGGGTTTCTCTCGCGGGCCGATCCTCGGTCGGCCGCAAATCTAAGCTGCCTGGATCTGTAATAAAGTAGCTTTTAACTTTTACCTGCTCGTTTCTTTGAAGTAAGGGGGTAGTGCCGTCGTCAGTGCACCTCATGCGGTGCACTGTAATTATTATTTAAGGTTCTTTGTTGCGTGCCTTCGGCCCCTAGCCCCAACCCCTTCCGTTCCTTTTCCTGCAACCACTTTCATATTCTCCCTCTTCCATCTTACTTTCCAGCCTCTCCTAACAATTGATTTATAGTACAACTGCGAGGTTTTCCTCCTATTACACCTTTCAAACCTTTTACTGTCAGTTTCCGTTTCAGAGCTGAATAACGTCATAGGTCCCAGTGCTTGGCCGTTAGTCTAAATTCTATATTCAATTCAAGACAGATGGATAAAAACTCCCTAAGTAAAAGACTCAAACATAATGTTTTCAGAAGAATTGAACTTCCAACTAAATGGACGTCAAAACCAAAATCTTATCCCTTTAGCTCCTACTCCTCTTTGTCACGAACGAATTCTTGAAAAACCTGCTTCAAGGTGTGAATGTCGTAGTCTCGGAAGATTTTTATTCCTCTCCTCTTTCTCTTATTACCAAAAATCATAATTTCATGCACTATTGCCTTTCCTTTCCTTCCACCTTCTAGTATTCTTATTTCTCCCTTGATTAATAAACAATAAAATGCACTTTTAAAAAAACTTCCATTTAATTTCCTTTTCGTTTTTTAGCTCATCTTTATCTCACTTTCTCACGACCTTTCTGATATAACCAACGATATTTCTAGAGGTAAACATCAGAGGTCTCTGCATGCTCCTGAACCGGCAAACTTATTTATCAAAAATATATACATCTCTCGTTAAAGAAGGGAATTTGTTTATGAAAACAATTCTCTCCAGCTTATGCTGATAATCTACCAGATTCAGCAATTCTGCCTCTGATTCAAAGGATTTGTTTACGCCCAAGAAAAATAAATTTCCTAAGCCTCTATAAATACGCCATTACATCATCAGATTTACCAAACGCATTTAAAATTAGATGAAATCACTGGGATGTTTATGATATATTTTGCATATGCTCTTTACTGATTATGCACTTAAATTAGTTACAGCAAAATTCACAACTGAGGTTAACTGAAACGTTAACTAAGTTCATTTATAGTAATGAAGAGTGAGTTAGCACTAAATTCAGAGTTTTTTGAAGAATACCATATTTAATGGTTGCCTTAGAAGACATAACCTCTAATTCCCTATGAAATATGCCGTTCGATTTACAACATTTCTACCTACGTTAATTAAATATTTGAAAAACACATACCAAATGTTCAGAAGGCTTTTGTGTCTTTGGCCACAGCATGACTTAACTGTGCTGATCAGATAACCAGCGGTATAGGAAGCCTGTCCCTAATCCTTAGAGACTCAAGGCTTTCATCAAGCAGGAAATCCAACATAACAAACATCCATAAAAATGTTTATTAATTACATATTACTAAACATCTTTACATCAAAGCACATGCAAAATGACAATCAAACTTTCATAGGCATTACCCTTCAAATGGTCACACAAACTCACGTGCACACACACATTATATATATTGCTACATCTTCCCAAGCATCCAAGCTGCCAAACGCTTAATTCAAAGCTGAGCAATAAAATACAGTGTATTGCTTAGCACTGCCTGACAAGGAAGAGCGAAAGGAATACTGGCTCCTCCTTAAATCCATTAATTGCACTCTGTATATCTCGCCCACTTCCTCTCTTTGAACATGCGACTGGGAAGCCCTTCGTTTTCAGAACGCGAGCCTATCACGTACCGGGACTCCCCTAAAAATGTCATGTCACAAGGATATCAAGAAATCCTACCAACTAGCTCCCTGCGAACAAACCCACGGCCTATAAGGCAAAACCAAACATTTTTCTGGGAACGAGGAAACGCTCCCCAAACCAAGCCTTAAGATTTACGCTGTTAGCCGGCCAAGTCCATGCATGAATTCAAACCTACATCCTATGAGACAAAATTGAAATCAAACAAACCAGTTCCCTGCAAACAAACCACGTCCTACGAGGCAAACCAAGAAACCCCAACCTTCACGCTATAGCCGGCCAAGTCAGTGCGGGGAATAAAATCCAAATTACGTCTTTCAAGACATATTAAAATTCGTTCATCATGAACAACCCTGAGTCTTTTGAGACACCCTGAGTCTTTCGAGACACCTTAAGTCCTTCAGACACCCTGAGTCTTTTCAGACACCCTGAGTCTTTCAAGAAACCCTGAAATTTAAGTCTTTTGAGACACCCTGAGTGTTTTCAGACTCCCTGAGTCTTTCGAGACACCCTGAGTTTTTAGAGACACCTTGAGTCTTTCAGAGACACCCTGAGTCTTTCGAGACACCCTGAGTCTTTCGAGACACCCTGAGTGTTTTGAGACACCCTGTAATTTGAGTCTTTTGAGACACCCTAAGTCTTTCGAGACACCTTGAGTCTTTCAGACGCCCTGAGTCTTTCAGACACCCTGAGTCTTTTGAGACACCCTGAGTCTTTTGAGGCATGCTGAGTCATCTCAGACACCCTGAGTCTTTCAAGACACCCTGAAATTTGAGTCTTTTCAGGCATATTGATTGTCCTATGTTCTCCAGAACGCCCTATCCCTCCCACTACAGCCAGCCTCATCTGTGCATGAATAAAGTCAAACCTAGTTCTATTTTGAACAAATGTAAGGGGTCACGCCCATATAAGCGTTATCTCAAGATGTCAGAGCCAAGTAAAATGAGGACTTCAAGTTCTACATGTCCTCTGGAAAGGACATCGGACTATCAGGACTAACCCTGAAGGACTTGTTCCAAGAGAGTAGACGATGCCAAGACGGAATGAGAGGCAGAAAGGCAGGAGAAGGAGAGAGAAGGAATAGCCTGGGAGAAACGAGAAGAGGCAGAAAGGCAGGAAAAGGAGAAAGAAAGAATGGTCCGGGAGAAACGAGAAGAGGCAGAAAGGCAGGAAAAGGAGAAAGAAAGATTAGCCTGGGAGAAACGAGAAGTGGCAGAAAGGCAGGAAAAGGAGAAAGAAAGGCAGGAGAAGGAGAAAGAAAGAGCTCATCAATTTGCAATGGCAGCCCAAGGCATGTGCAACACACCAATTCCCTCTCCACATTCAACCCTCAGCAGTGTAGGCCCCCTCATAAGAAAATGGGACAAAGCTGAGCCTGAAGCCTGGCTAGACCATACTGAAAAGGTCCTGAGGACCTATCAGCCCTCTAATGAAGCAGCATCTCTGATCCTGGGACAGCACCTTGAAGGGAAAAGTGCCATTGCATTTAATGGTCTCCCACCTGAGGATCAAGAAAATCACACCCTTGTCCGCTAAGCCATCATACAGGCTTCTGAGATAACTTCCAGCCATTAGAGGAAAAGGTGGAGAAATATGCCAAAGCAATCAGGCAAAACCTGGTCTGAGTGGGGTTTTAAAGAGACCCAAGCCTTAAAACGATGGCTAGAATCTCTCAAAGCCACCAGTGCAGAGGAAACCCTTGAACTCTTCCAGCTCAGGGACTTTTTACATTATGCACAGACAGCTCTTGCCACCCACCTGTGCGACAAGGTGCCTAAGGCGGTGGTTGAGTGCTGTTTTTAGGCTGACATCTGGGATACGAATCATCCCCATCTTAATTCCCATGGAAGAAAATTATGTCCCTCCTCACCTGCCTCAACCAACTCCCAGCAACCTCCCAAGAATGAGCACACCCAGAAGAAGTACATTGTATGTGGGTTCTGCAAGAAAGCTGGACATTCCACAGAGCAGCTCCAAAACAAGCCCCAGGCACCGCCCATGGTGCCTTTCAAACCTTCTCCTGGATTCTCCTGACCACAGTCACAGTGGAAGCTCAGCCGAAGGTGCGGCCTTGCAAACCATGCCTGAGTTGGTCATGGTAACCTGCTAGCCTATCATGCCCACTACTACCTCTTCCTCTCTTCCCCAGTCCCCCGTGGACACGACCATGAGTAAGGATTCTACCATGTCTCAAATGGCCGATGAACTCACAGAACTGCGACGACTTGGGGTAGAGACTGTAACAGATGCCCCGGCTTTGGCTGCCAAAGAAGCCGACACAGGTGGTACTCCAATGCCCCCCTTGTGCTCAATTCGACCAATTCCCCTACCAAGGAGAACCATCAACCTAAAGAGACCTGCGGCAGAAATCACGGGAGTAGGTAATGCCAGGTAGTCTAAAGGGAGCTGCTGAGCTCTCCTGGTACCAGTGCAAATCTGGCACAGTGCCATCCTTTTATCGTACGAAGCTCTTTGGCAACTCTATCCAGAAAGAGAATGCCCGAGTCTTCTCCTGTTTCTTTTCCTTAAGATCCTGTACATTATTCTCTTTCTTTGACATTTTCCTTTGTTTTTCTTCCTTGCTTTTCCCTTTGAGTACCCCTTTATTTATTTTTCATGGCTTGCCAAGGCACAAATTTTTCTTTACTTTCCACTCTGCAAATTGACAGACATTTCAAATTCATAAGTCCTGTGACTTCCCTCTCATGCCTATAAATGCATGATACATTTTAAAATCATATCTGCCAAAGCCATGAAGTATTATCATATAAGTGCAACCTTGGTATGGTGCCATTATCATAGATATTGGCGGATAATCCTGTCGGAGGAGTCGTGTCTTTTGACTGCTTTGAAGCCCCTTGGAAAAAGACTTAACCTAAGCCATTTTCATAGGACAAAGAGTATAATTTCAGCATATTAATCATCATTTTTCTTTACCAATCATTACTCATTCTGGAATCTATCATTTGTCTTTTTTGTTATTCCCTTGTAATTTAAATCCCGAGTCCATGACTCGGAAATACTGTTTACTTTACATATTTGTCTGTCCTTCGTGCCCATGAGCACCACTGACCTCAGTGCCACGTCAGGCACTGTGCCATTGACTAACTAACATGGCAGCACCTAACCGAGAACCATGTATACTTTGTTGTAATGCATCATCAAGCCAAACTAACTGTATGCCTTTGACTGCAATAATTACTACTAAAAGTTAAGTACATGATTATTTTAAGATTTACCTTAAGGAAATCACTTACAGTTATCATATTTTAATATTTACAAGACCTTTCTCATACTTGTAATGGCTCCTGTTTTAAAACGACAGTAGCTTATGATTTATTGTATTTCAGTATTTACGATAATTTACTCATAGTTCCTTAACAAGTTCCTGTTTAAGAGTAACATTAATTCAATGTTAAAACCTTTTCTTTCACTCTGCGATTAATGTAAAATGTTGAATGTTTTGTCAAGTAAATTTTTCAAATATCTCATATGTAGCAGAGAAGTTTAAGTTAATAAGAACACATGAGTGCCATTAAGGAGAAAAGTAGAGTAATGTAAAGCATTGTCAGCTGACTCCTTGGTTTAGTAGACACTGCACCTGAGTGAAGGTGCGAGATGTCAATTTGGGCAGTGATTTGCTACATCTTCCCAAGCATCCGAGCTACCAAATGCTTAATTTACAGCTGAGAAATAAAAATACAATACATTGCTTAGCACTGGGTGACAAGGAAGGGCAAAAAGAATATTGGCCCCTCCTTAAATCTGTTAATTGCACTCTGAATATCTCGCACGCTTTCTCTGAACATGTGACTCTGGGAAGCCTTTTGTTTTCAGAACACAAGGCCGTGAGGAGATTAACTTCCGGCGAGAGGCAGAATAAACCAGATTAAGAGAGAGCCGTGGGTCCTATAGGAACACTAGGAATGGGCTAACCACGAGGTGACCTGCAATTCAGATGATACGTGCGCATAGAGGAATAACACTAGCCCCATCTTCATGAGGAAAGCATCATAATCCCCCACCCGAGGTCTTAAAAAGCCTGACAGAAGGAACGAGAAGTTAGAGACATAGCTGGACGCGAGGGAGACGCCATCCAATCTTTGCATTCCCGCCTCCTTCAGAGTGCCATGCCCTTACCAAGTGATTCTATTTTGAAGAGGGCCTTAGTATTCTTACCAGTGAAGCCTTTTAGCACTCCGCCGCCATTACCCATGCTGAAGCCACCTCTTCTATAAGGTAAAGTGATCAGTGGCAAAGGTTCTTTTCATTCCTAATTCCATTTCTGAGTGCCAGTATTTCCATATTAACCTGCCTTATTAGTGCAGTGCTACGAAAATTCCAGTGTTTGAGTAATTGCTCATTTAATGTAAATATACGTAATCATAAACTTACCCCAATGTGTTTTGCTTAAAATTGCCTTGTGAGTAGAGCCCTCAGCTCAGATATATTTCCCCTTTTCTTTGTTTTTTCTTTGATATTATTATTTTTAGGCAAGAAAGAAATCATTCATTTGAATCATGACAGCATTTTCCCTGTTAAAAGTATATATAGATATTATTATATAAATATTGATAGCAAGATAATATATAATCATTCATTTAGATATTATAATTGACTCATATATATACATTTTCATATATTAAAATATATATATATATATATATATATATATATATATATATATATATATATATATATATATATATATATATATATATATATATATATATATATATATATATATATATATATATATATATATATATATATATACAGCAGGGATGAAAGTCTCCCAGCACTTCTCACACATACAATTTCTATGGCGAACTGCTGGCTAACTGCTAACGGCCCAACTACATACCGTTTGACTGCCAACTGCCTCCCCAACTAACTGCCCAACGGCTACTTTGAGATCTCCTGTCCTTCTCTTTTTAAGGCCTTGGCTGAGTGTCATAGTTGCGTGCAAACGTCTGCCGAGAATTGTGGCTGTGTTCAAACGATGTGTCACTTGCCAGGTGTCCCAGCCATCTCTCGGTGTCTTCTCAGGTATCCTGAAGAGGAAAGACAATTCAGCAGCTTAATCTGCCCTTAGAGAGGTTGTTTTAAGCAGCTTAGTTGGGCTAAGCTGCTTAAGGGAGTGGCACCCAGCCTCGTATCTTTGCCCTTTTAACCATGCCATCTCAATATCTGTTTCAGGTAAAGAAGGGGACAGATCGAAATGTTGATAACTCTGTTTTGATATCTAGGTCAACTGGGATTGGGTATGCAGCGACGCTTCTACTTTCAATAAACTAAGTGCAAATTAAGGTTGTCTGTGCAGCGACTTCTTGTATTGTAATAGCTCCCCACCAAAGACATCATACGCACCTTCTTCGGGTGCGCATGTTGATATTCAAGAAGTCGGCACAGATGCTTTACTTTACTTTATTTCCAACACAAAATGGAAAGAAGTTTTACTTTACTTTATTTCCCAACACAAAAATAGAAAGAAGTTTTACTTTACTTTATTTCCAACATACATTAATATTAAACTACTTTAACATGGCACATTAATTTCCTTCAAATTTACAGTATACGTTACTTTAAGATTATGAGGATAAGGTAATGTTGAGGCAGGTGACAAAATGTAAGAATTAATTTACATATAAGTTCCTTAATTCTAAATAAACAGAGGCATGTGGTTAGTATCCCTTGAAGAGGCGGTGTAATGATAACACAGCGTCTATTTCTTTAAATGTCATCCCCTTTACGAGATATTGTAATGACGATACCCAGTTCGCATTGCTCAGTGCTTAGCTAACAGTTCAAAGGATTGCCAACCTGACGGCTGACAACTTACACTGGGGAATTTTGACAGCTGTGGGCGAGCGAGAGTATTCGCGAATTTTAATTCGTTAACTTTAAACCCCGCTAATTTTATGCTTCCACGGCCCATAACTTGGGCAAAGGCTATAAATAGATACTTGCTCAATGTTATGACGAGATAAGCCGACAAATGATGAGGGGTCTGGGACAAAATAGAGTGCTTAGGAAAAAAAATAAAAACAAAAGGAAAAATGAACAGAATGATACAAGTGAGGGGCGTGACCGCGTCCAAAAGGGCAGGACACGTCTTTTGGATTTTAAAAATAACAAGGCCAGGAGTTTATGACTCGCGATTCATTAAAAGTAGATACACAGAAAAATAAATAAATGAATAAAAGAGTAAATGATGTGTGCAGAACAGCCAATGAAAGCAGAGTGACATATTTAGTGTTTATGCAAGAATTTATCATCCGTCACATATAAACTACGGCCTGGACTATCTCTCAGCCCATGCCTTCAGGAAGAGCTGACATGCATGCCCTGTGCCAAAGTATGGGCACAAGGGCATGCCACTTCCCACTCTGTTATTCTTACTGCTTTATAACAAAATGATTTATGTATTTAGAGGGGAATGGTATCCCGTATTTTAATTGCCTCTTGTGGTCATAATTTAAGAAAAGCTTAAAGGAAAGATCAACAGAGAAGGATAAGTGATAGAAATTCCAGAGGAATGGAAGAAGATAGTGGAGGGTCTTGACATCCTCTTCTGGATTAGAGGTGCCAAGACCTTCAAAAGATGAAGGGGTGGCACAGGTGCCAGGAGAGCTCTAGAGCTCTTTGTAGACTACCTGGAATTTCCCACATCCATGGTAATTCTGCCACGAACCTCTTCTAGTCGTCCTCGGCCGGCGAATCGGAGTGCCAGAGGCCGGAGGGTGGCATGGAGTGCCACCTGTGTCAGCTGCTGCGACAGTGGCACAGGAATTTTGATCACCAGCTCGGCTATTAATTTTCACTGCTCACAGAGTTCATCAGCCCAGCGGGCGGCGAGAGAGCAGAGATGGTCGGCGGGGGCATAGCTGACTCATAGGCAGTGGTGACCAGCTCAGGCACAGGTTGCGAGGCTGCACCTTCAGGTGAACTTCCACTGTGGTCGAGAGGAACTGTCTCTCTTACCGACACTAGTAGCGGTGCCAGGCCAGGAGAAGAGAGGAGGTCCTGAGTTAGACCCCTTGAATGGAGATTGGAGGCATGCTTTGGCACTGGTACTAAGGTAGGGTCAGTGGTTTCTTGTGCTCGTCGTTCAGGACAAACAGAGCTTGGCACTGCTCGGTGCATGCAAGTGGTACTGGCAGGGATTTGGCATCTCCTGGAGGGAGATCTGATTGGAGCCCTGGCACTGGCACTGAGGCAGGGCCTGGCACTGGAATTGGATCAGGAATTGATCGAGGGGGCCACTGTACATCGTACTCAGGTGGCACTGGTAGGAACTTCATGACCTTATGGTACCCAGGGGGCGCCAGTCCTGACTGGGGGAAAAGAGGGGGAGGATTACTCACGCCCAAAGAATGAGTTGGTGAATATGGACCCCTGGATTGTCGTGACTTCTGTGGGGACTGAAAGTCCTGTCCCAGGATGAAGTTATAGCCTCCAGGAAGATAGCTTGCTACTGCACAATTGCAAATTTTTGATTGATGAAGTCTTGTGACTCAATTGGACTGTAGGGAGTATCATTTTAAATTGATTTACTCCCTCGATCGTAATGAGTTTTAATCTATTCACAGTAGCTCCATAGGGAACTCTATCCCTTCATATGAGGGATATTTGCGTGTCAGAGTCATTGAATGCCTTGACTCGGCGCGTGGGGTTGCTGCCTCGGGAGGGGCCACATGTATGGGACCTTTGGCGGGAGGGCCCAAGGACTTGGGATTCGTGACTGCCAAGGCGACGGCGGAGTATTGGACTTATTATTTTTAGGGCATTTTGCCCATGAGGGAGAGTGGCCATAAACCTTGCACGCCATGCAAAAGGTTTGGCTAAAATCTCTTCGCACTACCCCTGTGAAGGCCGCAGGCGAGCTATTGGGTGGTTTTCCAGGAGAAAGAAGCGCTGTTTGCTTGTTTTGGCACTGACCAGAGGAATGTCCCATCTTTTTGCAATAATGGCAAGTTAGGGGCTTGCCCGAATTTCCATTCTTATGGGGATTTGATCCTCCAAAGAGGGACGGGGGATTTATCTTCTGCCCCATGGATCCTTCCTGAGGGTGGTGAGTATCCCACATGTCTGCTATCTGGCAACACTCGGTGAGTGTTGCAGGGGCTTTTTCTACTACATAAGTGGCCAGGGTAGGAGGGGCATAGTGCAGGAAATGCTCAAATTTAAATTTCTCAAGTACCTCAGTGGCGCTAGTGGCTCCTTCGGACTCGAGCCATTTTGCTAATGCCCACTCAGAATGGTATGCCGAATCAGACCATGTCTGGCCTGCTTCTCTTGGCTGCTCCCTCCAACGCCTCCTCCACCACTCGGGGGTAACCTCGTACGCCTTGGTAACCGCTTGGCGTATGGCTTCTCAGTTTCCCCGATCCTCTGCCAAAAGGGCATGGTAGGCAACAAGTGCCTTCCTTCCCAGGAATTTAGTGAGAACAAGGGAGAGTTCCATGGGGGGAGAGGATGTAGCACTCCAGGACTCTTTCGGCCCTCTCAATCCATACTTCAGGTTCTGCCTCTGTCCATTTTGGTATGAACGAGTGAGCTTGGCTGAGGGCACTCATTCCTGCCACAGGAGGTGGGGTGGCGTTCTGTCGTTCTAACATCTGGAGATCATGGGCTTGCCGCTGCTCTCGTTCCTCCCTCTCTTTCTCCTCTCTCTTCCCCTGGCAATCTTCTCTTTCTTTCTCTCTTGCCATTCTATTTCCTCTCTCTTTTGCTGGGCGATTCTTTCTTTCTCCCTCTCTTGCCATTCTATCTCCTCTCTTTTCTCTTGGGCGATTCTCTCTTTCTCTCTCTCTTGCCTCTCCATCTCCTCTCTCTTCGTTCTCTCTTGCTGTTCTATCTCCTCTCTTTTCTCCTGGGCAATTCTCTCTTTCTCTCTCTCTTGCCTCTCCGTCTCCTCTCTCTTTGCTCTCCCTTGCCATTCTATCTCCTCTCTTTTCACCTGGACAATTCTCTCTTTCTCTCTCTCTTGCCTCTCCACTTCTCTTTCTGCCTTGGCATCATCCACTCTCTCTTGAACCATTCCCTCAGGGCTTGTCCTGATAGTCCCATGTCCTTTCCAGCAGACATGTAGAATTTGAAGTCCTCATTTTGTTGGGCTCTGGCAGTAGCCATCTTGAAATAATGGTTATATGGACTGGACCCACTAGCGAATCAAATATGTCTGAGAAGACTTGGCTGGCTGTAGCATGAAATTAAGGTGTTGTTCTAATGAAATGGAATGATCAGTCCTGTAAGGGCTTGGATGTGTGTGAAATACACTAATATAAGGTTTCAAAAGGAATTGGATTTTGGTTTTCCCGTAGGAATTAGAACTTCTCTCCTCGTAAGACGTACAATTTAGTGGAGTCTCGTAAGACTTGGAATTTGGTTTGCCCATAGGACTTGGAAATTCTCGCCTCGTAAGATGTAGAATTTTTAATGAAGTCTCTTAAGACTTGAATTGGAATCCGTCCCTTAGGGCTGAGAAATTGGGTTGGTCTTGTAAGACTCGAAAATAGGATTTGTCCCGTAGGACTTGGAAGTTACTAACGGGATAAAACCCCCACCCAAAAAAAAATTTCTTTGCTAAGAATGTAGGTTCGCGGGGAGAGGGGTGAAGGTCATCTGATGCTCACCAAAGTTATTTTTAGACTCTCTGTGAATGAACATGTCTATTTATAAACAGTCTGGGACTCCGGGGAATTTCCCAGGATGAGCGGATAACAGTAAAATGACCACATAGTTTTCCCTAGAAGCAGAGTTCAAAATTTTGCTTTCCTAATACCTGGTTTAAATTCTAGCTATTCTGAGAGAGAGTATTTCAGCCATACAGCTGACTTCGTCTTGCCCCATGTGGGAATTTATTTGCACCTAAATAATTCGCTAATCCAAAAATGAAGCAACAGAGTAATGTCTGTTGCACTATTCCTTGAACAGAAAACTGTCAAATATTTTAACATAGAGGAATTTTGCACTATTCCTCAAACAAAAATGGTTAGCACTTATTATTTCCTAAATACCTATCCTAAAGGCATGCATTAACAAATCTAATATGGCAGTTCTCTTCTCTCAGTGAATACATGCGTCCCTATTCCTAATTCCTAGGAACAGTCATGATTGTAAAAAAAATTTTTGCTAAGATAAACAGATTACTTAAGTGGAACTCTCTTGGTCTGTGCTCTTGGTACCAGGTTCGGAATTTGTCTCGCACCCAGGTTAGCTTTGCTAATTGCTGCTTTGGCTAGTTGCAAATGCACAAAGCAACAATAGCAGGGAAGAATGCAAGATCTATGGGAAGATCGCCATTTTTACGAATTTCCCTTGGGTTATATGATTTCTAGTGATTTTTACAGACCGGCGATGGAAACTATTTATTTGGCCTTGGAGTATTGACTTATGTAAAGGGAAATCGTAAAAAAACAAAGAAAAAGGGATGATTTTAGGAGCTGAGGGCTCTACTTCACGAGGGAATGTTACGTAACCACTTTGGTTAAATTAAATAATTATATTTACAAAAGGAATCAAAAGGGAAAAAGGGTTAAATGAATTATTAGGAGGCTTGCAACTCCTGAAGATCTTCCTACTGAAGTCTTGAATGGTGGCAAGGCACAGTCCAAGATGAGTCCACAGCAATGGCCCTTTGCAATGGAGAGGTACACATTACACTCCAGTAAAGGAAATATAATACATACAATGACTCGAGGCTGCACTGATGGTGCCAAGGACCCAAGGAATGAATGAACACTTTATACTGAGACACAGAACATTGGCAATGGCACTGGATAACAGGGCACAAGGACAAGCTGAATGCTGACGCTCAAATAACACTTCCAAAGGGCAAATTGTCTTGACTGAAAAGTCTTTACTCGCACGTTACCTTAGGGGAAGTGGGTCTCTGGCGATGAATGACGAGGGGCAATCACACATATGGTCCTTCACGCAATCACTTGGACATCTCCACTCGAGATGGTACCGAGTCTGGAGTCAGACAGCGGGGGTGAAGGTCTCTCAGCACTTCTCACAAACATACAATTTCTATGGCGAACTGCCGGCTAACTGCTAACGGCCCAACTGCATACCGCTTGACTGCCGACTGCCTCCCCAACTAACTGACCTATGGCTACTTTGATATCTCCTGTCCTTCCCTTTTTAAGGCCTCGGCCGAGTGTCATAGCTGCGTGCAAACGTCTGCCGAGAATTGTTGCCGTGTGCAAACGATGTGTCATTTGCCAGGTGTCCCAGTCATCTCTCGGTGTCTTATCAGGTATCCTGCGGAGGGAAGGTTGTTTTAAGCAGCTTAGTTGGGCTAAGCTGTTTAAGGAAGTGGCATCCAGCCTCATATCTTTGCCCTTTTAACCGTGCCATCTCAATATCTGTTTCAGGTAAAGAAAGGGACAGATTGAAATGTTGATAACTTTGTTTTGATATCTAGGTCAACTGGGATTGGGTATGCAGTGACGCTTCTACTTTCAATAAAATTTGTATTATAATATATATATATATATATATATATATATATATATATATATATATATATATATCTTATATATATATATATATATATATATATATATATATATATATATATATATATATATATATATATATATATATATATATATATATATATATATATATATATATATATATATATATATATATATATATATATTGTAAAGATTAGCGCAATAATAAGCTAAAAAAGCGCCCTCCTTTCTACTTTTGCTTGACTGATAGATAGGCCTCTGTCTATTTGAAGCTGTGAGGTACTGAAATCTGGTTCGGATTAGTTTCAAGCAGTAAATTCAGGGTTAAGGCACGCTCAGGAGATAATCTTAGCCTAGGGCAGTAACTGGCTTTCGCCCTTTCTTTTGGTATAGGAGCTGTGACCCGGTCAGGCCATCGCCCCGCCCCCCCACAACTGGTCAGAAGTAATAAAAGGCCACGCCGCCAGAAGTTCGCTCTTACGCACAGCCCAGTCATTAATGTAGGAGGTCACAAGTTCAGACGTTCCCCCCCCCCACCTTTCTCACAAGAGCACCTTCCTTCCTGCACCCGACCTACGACCTGAGAGTAC
>NC_089753.1:64970193-65025193 GCF_040412425.1 Macrobrachium rosenbergii
AAAAATTTAACTACTTGCTGAAAGAATTTACATTTGGTTAGATTAATTTTCATATCATGTCGCTTTAAAGCTTCTAAGGCTTCAATAATGTTCTTCTTATGTTCTTCTACTGTAGCCCCTATTATGATTAGACCATCTAGGTATACAAACACACTATGTCCTAATAGGGAAACTAATACGGACATCATAACGCGTGAAAAATGGGCAGGAGCTTTCTTTACTCCAAGAGGAAGGTAATTATATTCAAACAATTGACCGTTAGCTATAAAGGCTGTCTTTTCTTTGCTACTCTCGTCTATAAGTTTTTGATGATAACCTGACTGTGAATCCAAGGTAGTGAAAATTTTACTATCTCGGACTTTAATCAACAGCTCTTCAATAGAGGGCAATGAAAATGCATTGTCTTTCGTGATACTATTCAACTTTCTATAATCAACACATAGCCTAAGAGAACCATCCTTCTTTTTAACCATCACGATTGGAGAGGCCCAGGGAGATTCACTTTCTCTAATTGTCCCTTGTTCCCTTAATTTATTAATTTCGTTCTCTACTTCCAGCTGAATTCTATAGGGCTTAGATCTTATGGGTGGTTGATCCCCGGTCTCTATAACAAAAGGAAAATGATTTATTCTGCCTGGGGTTTCGTCGCCAGTCGCGATTACATTCTGATAACTTTCTACTATTTCCTTGACAATATTATATATATATATATATATATAATATATATATATATATATATATATATATATATATATATATATATATATATATATACATTTGTTATTATACACACACACTTGTGGACATTCCAGGACTAACTTATGTCTTATGAATAGGAAAGGACAGTTACCTCTCTCTCTGTCTCTCTTTATATATATATATACATATATATTTTTATATATATATATATATATATATATATATATATATATATATACATACATATATATATATATATATATATATATATATATATATATATATATATATATATATATATATATATATATATATATATATATATATATATATATATATATATATATATATATATATATATATATATATATATATATATATATATATATATATATATGTATATATATATATATATATATATATATATATATATATATATATATATATATATATATATATATATATATATGTATATATATATATATATATATATATATATATATATATATATATATATATATATATATATATATATATATATATATATATATATATATATATATATATATATATATATATATATATATATATATATATATATATATATATATATATATATATATATATATATATATATATATATATATATATATATATATATATATATATATATATATATATATATATATATATATATATATATATATATATATATATATATATATATATATATATATATATATATATATATATATATATATATATATATATATATATATATATATATATATATATATATATATAGAAAGAAAGAGAGAGAGAGAGACAACTGACCTCTACTATTTATAAGATAGAAGTTGGGCCTTGAATGTCCACATGTTTCTTTAGAACCTCATCCTTTTTGAAACTTGAAGTTTTTAACATTGTGCGCTACAGCTTGATGACTTACCGTAATAGTACATCGGCCTAAAAGTTTTCATTAAATTAAAACGCTTAGTTTTTATTGATTTCTTAAGTAATTGTAATGATTGCACATAGTGCAGCAGATTGCTGTAAAAATCGTTCAGATAGTGAAACAAGCATGAAATTTGGCACAAACATTCCTAAGACTACGCTCTCTTAGAAAAGGGCGCTGGCCACCTGAAAATCCAAGATGGCGGCTATTTTTCAAAATGGCCGCCATCTATGTTGAGATTCACTGGTTTGGGAGCATCTATTGATGGAATATGCCAGTTTTTTTTTTTTTTAAACCTCGACTTTTAGGTTATAAAATGTTCCATACCACACATTTTATTGAAAACCCTTACTAAATGAATTGTAACCAAGATGGCGTACAAAATGGTTGCCATAAAAGTTTTTTTTTCTATCCACAGCGCTAGCAGACATAGAGACCAACTGTTTTTATTTAATGGTATATTCATGTGATCAGACAGTTTAACTAATATGCTATTTTCAACTGAAATAGTAATGGTATGGTCACATACAACATTGTGTCTAAGACTGTAACCATAAAAAGAAAAGAAGAGAAATACGGACTAAACGCAACCAATCTATGTATAGGTCTCTCAACCTACACCTTTGAAAAATTCGAGGATAAGAAGGTAGGCATAGCATGACACGTTGGATGCTCAAGCTAGATTATCTACTGAAGAGAGGGCAATATTTATCTAGACTTCACATTTGCAAGTGCACAGAGCTGTGCAGGGAAGACCCAGCTTGTAGCACTTGCACCTTTCCCGACAGCCTGCTTTGCATCCACATTTGGTAAGCTGTTGGCAACTCTTGGCTAAGGGCGAGTTGGTTGTCCAGAGGACTTGCCATGCTTCACCAGACTTTTGCCATCCCCACTCAGCAGGGTTCTCTGGCTGTGGCTGACACTGGTGGCCTGCCCCACACACAACCAGCCTGGTACGCAGCACGCTTGGTGTGTTGGAGGAGAGCTCCTGGTTGGTGGAATGGCCTCATATGCCCTTTGTTTTCTGGCAAACATATCAAGTCTAGCCTCATCCACAGTGCCAGCAGTGCTGGATCTTTCATACATAAGTATGACAAACTCTCCAGGACCTTCAGGTCACTCTCTTCCACTCTGAGAGGGTAGTGACTCAGTTTGGAGAACACAGTGGAGGCCTCTGGAAAGATGTTCCATGTCTGCCAGGCGGTCTTCTTGCCCTTGCTCCGAAGGCTGACACTGTATCACAGCCTGTGAACGCATGGAAGAAGAGCATGCCATTCACCTTCTCCTGGCCCAGAGAGTTGCACAGGTCATGCACAGCAATCCAGCGCAGGCTCTGGCCTTGGCCAAATGCCACCCATAGCTTCTCTAGCCCTAGATTGTGGAGAGTGGAGAAAGCACTGACTGCAACGACAAGAACATCTGTGTCATTTGCTTTAACCGTGATGGTCTTGGCTCCATGTTCTGTGGCATATTTGGCATGGAGAAAGATGCGGGTGTCAGCTTCCTCATGAGAGCACTTTTCCAGTCCCTGAAGACTAGCCTCATGAGTGCTGAGGACAGCAGACCCTTTCGTGGCAATGACAACATTTGTGGCAGACATCTGGGCAACTTTGTCTGCCAGGAACTGGAACAACTCTGTCTTGTTGGCATCGTGTCTTAGGAAATTGCGCCAGTTGGATGGAATTGTGTTCTTGTCTGTCACCTTGCGCCTTCCTCCTTGACCACGTTGGAGCCTGGTCTCAGCTTTGAGGCTGGATGTATTGTATACATCAAATACAAGATGTGATGATGTGTACTTGCTGCTATAGGATTGTATCACAGGCAAGAAGTCGCAAAGTGCATAGCCCTCAAAGGTCTTTTCCTTTCTTTGGTGGCAAGGCATGGACCAAAGCTGATCCATCTACAATGAGGACATCAGTCTTTGGTTCTTTGTCTTCTAGTGTAACATGACTCTCCAGGACCGAGGTCAGCTGAGACTTCTGACATGTGTACAGCCTACCACCCTCACTAAGGGAAGCTGGGAATGTTTGATTCTCGTGCTGGAAGAATTCCTGCAGATCACATTCACGGCTCTGACAGGATATAAATAGCTTTGAGAAAAGCTGGCAATCCTCCTTCAGAAGTTTCTGCTTTGACTGTGCTACAGGAGCAGCTTCTTGCCTGAAGAAGTCAGTTCTGTTCTTCTTTATCGGCTCATAGAAGGAGACTGCATTGTTTGCCAAAGAGTCTGAAAACTTGAAATTTAGTGCGGCCTCTGTCAAGGTGTGTCTGTAGAAGTTCTGCTGAGCTGGGGTGGGCAATGTCTTTGTTGTCAATGGAATACAGATCCTGGTTCTCTTCCTGAAAAGGACTTCCCAAGTGTTGCAAAGCCAATGACAGCTTGCTGACTCTCTCCAAGAATGTCTTCTGCGCATGAGGTGTTTGTTCATGGTGTGTTGTCTGCTCATTAGACTCTTTACTTTGAACCTCTGTTTCGTATGCAGACACCAAGCGGATGATCTCTGGGCCAGCCACCATCCATCTTCTGAGTGCTGACGGATCTTCAGTCAGCCCAATGGCTCCGCCATCAGCCTTTATAAAGGCATTGGTCTGCTCATGAGCTTGGTCAAGAGCCATTGCTGAGAACTGGCGACTGGTCTTGTGCACAACAAAGTTGCCAGCCTTGAACTCCTTGTGCAACTCTGGGTGTGAACTCTCTAGGGTAAGCATGTCCCTGAGGTGAATAGGCAGCCAACGAGCATAGTTTGTATTATTGTTGGAAAAGAAGTAGGGTATCAGCTCATGCAATGCCTGGCAGTAGAGGACAAAATTGGCCTCACGGAAGGACCTGATCAGTAGGAATATCACAAATTCCATAGACAACACCATGTGCCAGAAGTGGAACTGTGGACTCTGCTGTCTTCGAAGGTCACACCACTCCTCAAACTCTAATGCCTGCTCATTGTTGTTTGCTTTCTCAGCACAGTAGTCAGTGTATGCTGTCCTCAGGAGTTTGTACAAACTAGAGGCTGTAACCTGGTGCATCTGCCGTGTCCTGGTTACACTTGCAGCTGACAGGAAGGATTCTGCAGTTCCAGATGAAGCAACTCCTGCCTCCACCAGAGCTCCTGTCCAACCACTGCCATGAAGAAGAGTACCAGAGATGTCATTGCTGCCATCTCAATGTGCAGACCACCAAACATTACCAGATACTTGTCTTTGCCATACTGATCAGGCCACTGCCACTGCACCTGCTTTGCTACGGCATAGATTGGCTGATCAGCTGTGATTATGGGTATCTGGCCAGGGTTCAGAAAATCAGTGACATCCTGCACTTTCTGCATCACGTGTTTGATCGTAGCAACAGAATGAGCCTGATCACGCAGGAGAGGAAGCAATGAAGTTATGGTTACTTCAAATTCTGGGCTTCTCTTCATTGAAGCGTGATGAGCTGACCACGTCAGATTCACTGCATCATCTATTTCCTGGGTGACTATGACCTTGTCTAGCCACTGATACTCCAGTGCAAGCTGTGGCCCCAAGATATCTGTGGGTGGCTTTGGTATTGCAGTGTTTGGTGGCACAGGGTTCTTTGTTTGAAAGGAAGCTGGTGAGATGTTTGTGAATGTGTCCGGCAATTCAGGCACCGACCTCACTTTCTCAGGTGCAAACTTTAGTTGCTGTCTTTCCTGTCCAGTGTTCTCCTTGGTGGGGTGCTGAAATATGGAGATGCTAGTTCCATGGAAGGAGGTAGTGGCAGTAGTTGCAGATGGGTTGTGGTCGATGTTGTCCATCACTGCAGTGGTGAACAACCCTTTTCGCAGTACTGGGGACAGACCACACCCTCCTCCACATATTTGCTAACTGTGGCATCTCCTAACTGTACAGAGACCTCCAGTACTCTGTCATAAGAGATACTGAGGCCATACTGATGTAGCATTTCAACCAGGTTTCTCTTCCTGGTTTTGCATAGACTGAGAGTCCCATGTAGACTGGGAATGGTGTTTCTCTGTCTTTGGAGTGTCTATGAGTTGTTGCTCCTCTTTGTATCGGGAGTAGCAGTTGAACTGCATGAGCTGTGCAATGGCCTGGTCTGACTTTGATGCTCCAAATCGTAACTGTGACTTGATGTCAGCCCCATGCTCAACCATCCCTACAAACTGGAGCAGGAGAGGAGGCACAGAATTTCGTACACAAGCCTCAGAAAATGTGCCATCAAACCGTGACTGATGATCAAGTATAGACTTTCTGAGAATATTTGCTGCTTTAGCAATGATAACTGCCTCTGAAAGATCAGATGATTGAGCAAGTGCTTTTCCCACATCCTTTTGAAATGCAAGTAATACATCTCTGCCAGATTTATGAGCCTCAAGTTCTGGAATTTCTGCCAGAAGTTTGTCTTTGAGTCTCGTGGAATTTACACTTGGTGACTCTACACCTAATTGTTCCAGACGTTGTTGGTAGAGGTGGCAAATATCTGCCAGCCGAAATGTGACTGGATCATCTGAACAAAAGGTTGTTTTCAACAATGTATGTCATCAGTTCTGACAGAACTAGTGGATACACATCTGATTCTGACTCAGTGCTACCTTGGTCTTTCTCAAGGCTCCTCAGGTAGGACCTTTTTCTGTTGTAGAGGGCACAAAGACAGGCATGGTGATACTTAAACTCCTGTGCAATGACATCCCCACCAGTCAACTTAGCAAGGAGCTTGCCATCACTAAGTATCTCTGCACATTCACGCAATTTCAAGTCAAGGCCCTTTGTACTAGCCTGTCTGAGATCAGATGCAGGTGCCACTTTCTCACAGAAAATGCAAACTTCATTGTCATGACTGGTTCGGCGCAGTTTTGCACGACTAGTCTCAGTGTTGCTGGTCTGGTCATTGATTGTCGCTTTCTTGCACGGTCCAGTTTAGTGTTGTTAAACAACAAGCGACAGTTCACATGGTATTTTGCTGCATTTTTCCTGAGAGTGGCCTCTATGCCATCACCTTCATCCAGCCTTGCTGGATCCATTATCAGTGGCATTTCATTAATTTCACTGAACATGGGAATGTTCCTTGCCATATTGTGTACCCATCATGGTCTAGGACATGATGACTTGAGGTGATGTCAAGTGCTCACCTCTTTTGTCCTTCTGACAAAGACAACACAAACTCCAGTTTGTTTTTCTACTGCTCAATATTGGATTGGCATCACATTCTGCCATGATTTCACTTTTGATTAAGGCCGAGGGGTTATCCTTTACCACCTTAAACAAAGCACACATTCCTGTATGGGATTCAACTAGGTTCGGTCTCCTACACACCTAGCCCGATCATTCATCCAGTGCCATTTAAGTCCCATGTGATCTGTACACCATCCGGGTAAGTACATGAACCATCATGTACAGCCCCATACCCTTGGCTCGGCTCTCCCCGCTGGCACATCCTGTCTATTCAGGTGCGGCTATCTAACTATAGCTGGTCTGGGGCTGTTAGAAAGCATTTGGGACACTAAACTAAACTATACTACAACTACTAGTCTAAGACTACAGGATTAGTAAAGCTGGATTAGCTGGCACTGAACCCCATGCTGAGTTACACAGCAGTGATGTCACCAGTGTGCCCTGGTTGTGTGCAGACATACACTTTTTACATTTATTAATTTTCCTTCAAAATTGATGAGTTATTGAAAGAGATGGCCTCATTAGGATCTAAAACCACAGAAACCAAGATCCATGCTTAAAACGATAATTGTTGAACGGGCATTATTTCTCATTATAATTATTGTTTCTACCTTTTTTCTTGGCAGCCATATAGCCCCCATATTTAAAGGTAAACTGTACTGGGAAGCTACAGAAACATAATATTCACAAGAAATAGTATGGAAGAGCTTTACCATATTGCTAGAAGCAAATACATGCCATTCTAGTGAAAAATTAGCCAAAATTTTGTCGATACTGGCCGCCATCTTGGAATTTGGCCGCCATATTAAATTTTTGCGTGGCCAGCGCCCTTTCTGATAGAGGGAACTTTAAAGAGCACTTGTGCAAAATTTCATGCTTGTTTCACTATCTGAACGATTCTTATGAAATATGCAATTATCTGTTGCACAAAACACAATACACAAACACACACACACACACACACACACACACATATATATATATATATATATATATATATATATATATATATATATATATATATATATATATATATATATATATATCTGTGTGTGTGTGTGTGTGTGTGTGTAAAAGAATGTGTGTGTGTATAATACCTATTTTTTTTTTTCTCCTCAAGCCTGTTCCTCATGTCCATGCGTGAAGGATTGTAAGGAACTTTTCGTTGATTATTCCTGTGAAATAGTTATTATCAATTTATATGTTACTATACAAATTTTACTTTGATTTTCTCAAAAATCTGTTTGTCCTCTTGACTACGGATCAAAATCATTGCATTTTTTCCACGACTTTGACACCCAGAAAATGTTAAGTTACTTATGGCTTATGGAAAGAATTGCACACGAAGAAAGACTATAACATGACCGGTCATGTTCGAATAAACATTTGAAATACAAGTAAGAAGAAATATTTAATAGAACTGAAGACGAGAGCAGTCCGACAAAAAGCATTCACGTAGCAAATTTGCATTTTATGCCACACTTGTAAAGGTTAAATGTACAAGAAAAAATATTTTGTTGTTGTTGGTGTAAATGTGTTGGCTGTTGGCAAGATAAAAGCGAAGAATATTTGGAAGAGAACAATAATGAATAAAAAACGTAGTGTTCTCACAATAAAAGCGTCAGGCAACAGAAAAATAATAGAAGATCCTTTTTCTATTGTATTCTGTTTTTGTTATTGTAGGGCAGAACAGTCCTTCTCTAAATAACTATCCTTCAAATCTTTCAAACCTGAAAAACTGCGACAAGGAAGACGTAACGTTAAATATTTTATCAGCACCGCGTTTCGTCACAGACGACCTAATAAAAAGACGACCGCAGGCTCGCACCTGCAGACACGAGTGTCTTGAAAAGAGCTTTGGTGTCGTACGACATGTCCCTCGGCACTGAAGTACCTATAAGAGCAAAGTTGCGACAAGTGCTAAAAGGAAATGCTGATTAGTTTTTTTCTGGTTCTTCGTCCTTTCCCTTTGACATGGGGAATGAAAACCCGGGACTGATGTGAAGTGGGTGATTTATATGAAGGCTAAAACCTGACTTGCTTCTGAGACTTAGCGAAGCAAAGTTGGCATCGGACGAGAGAAAATTATTTCAAGTCATCGCGTTTACCCCTTAAGGTTTATAGTTTTCCGTGTAAGAATTGTTATCTATGTGGTACAATACATCATGTATAAAATAAACATTGAATGCTTCGTTTGGTTAACCATAAAATATATTTTGAGGTATATCGCTCCATCATTACAAGACTGTCGTAACTCAAAAATTTGAAGTTTTGAGTTACATAGCTCATAAGATTGCCCATTTAATTCTGCGTCTTTTGGTAATCAAGTCGTAAGTCTAAGTGCATTTTTGGCCGAGAGATGGCGCTGGGAAGATTTTAAGTCTAAATCAAAATCTCGGTGCAGTTATAGGACTTTGAAACTTTAAAACGCTTCTCCTGAAAAATCAAGATTTTGGAGTTACGACAGTCTTGTAATGATGGAGCGATATGTTATGACCCTATACCCAGGTCAGATAGGGTCATAATCCCTTACTGCATCGGCTTTCAG
Source organism: Macrobrachium rosenbergii (assembly GCF_040412425.1). Taxonomy (NCBI): domain Eukaryota; kingdom Metazoa; phylum Arthropoda; class Malacostraca; order Decapoda; family Palaemonidae; genus Macrobrachium; species Macrobrachium rosenbergii. The sequence continues at coordinate 64,979,544 of NC_089753.1, forward strand.
AACAGCGTCGTATCATATTACATCCTTAAGATTCTCCTGGTAGCAATGGCTGGCACCTGGGTCAGCACATTCTTTCTCTCTCGACAACTCCTCTCACTGAATCTATCCTCAAAGGCCTACTGGAATTAAACACCGAGATACAAAACTAGACTTTATTTGCAGATTTAACGAAAGTATTTCAGCAAAAGCTACGGTCATGGAATGGAGTGACTCACACCCCATATAACTAAAGGAAATTCTGATTCACAATCAATCGAATTAATGATTCTAGACCAACCAATACTAGTGACTAACACTCTGGTTAACAACCAAAGTAAAAGGGTCATAATTATTCTAAACCAAAACGAATGTCATAGAGTATGTTGAAATAAACGCCAATTCCAAAAATGTTCGTCCTCACAGGAAGAACCCAGAATTCCTGTTTAAAGAAACATATCAAAACCTGAAATGGTGTTTTAAAGGAAAGACATTCAAAACGGAAAATGGACAATGAAGAACACAGGAGTTTCACTGAGACACAAACTGGGTATTTCTACATAATGTCTGGAAAGATATAAGTGTTAATGAGTTATCTTACTTTCTATGGCCGCAAATAACGGATCTCACAGAGGCTATTCCTAAACACAGCACAAATCGAATCAAACCCAGCTGCAAACCAAAGTCCATAGCTATTGTATGTTCCTCTCATAATATATCATTAGAGAGTGCACACATGCACACACACACTTAATGACACCTCCCCGGAAGCGTGACGACACCGGTTCAATATTCGAAGGATCACAACGCTTTCATCCATCTGTCACATTGCCTTCATGCATCTGGGACATGATCAGAAGGCACAAATGAACGAGTCAGATACCCACCGTATCGAACTGTGGAAACCTCCAATGTCAACATAAGTGCACCTGCAATGGATGGACCTTTAACAGGCCAGCACATAGTTCGTCAAAGACTTAATACACACACACACACACACACACACACACACACACACACACACACACATATATATATATATATATATATATATATATATATATATATATATATATATATATATATATATATATATAATGTGTGTGTGTCTAATTTTTTTCAAGAAACAACTAATCTTAAATCCCTGTAATGTGCGTAGCGTCAGCACCCATGCCGCATTTAAAAAACGAAAACCCTCCTCATGCGATCCTTGGAATTACCTCATACACAGTGCAAGGACCAGCATATATTAAATATTGTTATATGTACACTAGTCAGGCTGCAGTATAACTACATTCATGGATTTTAATCCTTCTTCGATGATTTTATCGTTACATACAACATCAAAAAGATATTACGATGCTCGGTCTGATAGAATGATTCGAACGATAATGGAGATGAACGTTATTAAGTCAGGTTTGCAGGTAACCAATTACGATGAGATTCATCTTTCAGGAGGCTGGTGGATGAGGCCGTTGCCAGCTCCCTCTTATTTTGAATTTCTGTGTCTTTGCATATCGAGAGAAAATTAGTTGATTATTTTGAAGATTGCGAGCAAATTAAGTATGCTCAGTATTCTCTCTCAATGGAAATTACTAAATCGTATTGAACTTTGCTTTCATACTACAACCTTCTCGAGCAATTGTTCAGATATCAAATGTCAACGGTTGGCGGTATCAACAAAACCTGAGTGGCTTTATTCCATATGCTTCAGTGTATGATATTTATATTTCTAGTTCATTTGCTAAGGGGAAAGGTAATCTTGTCACATCTTATTTCAATTGAATTTTTCTATTATCCATTACGATTTTTCCCACTTCAGCAATCTGGATGATTTGCCTCCTGTCGAAACGCCCTAATTAATGTTCCCTCTCTTTTATTTTTACAGACCTGGACGTTTCTCGTTACCATCCGCCCATTTGAATGCTGGTCTCTTTTTTTTATTTATGAACACCAGAACCTGATACCTGATTTAATTCTTTTGATTTATTCTCTTTGGGGTTCTAATGGCCTGCATAGAAGATTCAGTTTACAAACGATTAGACTTAGGATGACTGCTAATGTAATACAAATTACACTGTTATTAAATTGATTTGTATCTATCCCTCCAAAGAAAACTCACTGCTCTGGAAAATTAATATTTTTCCGTATAATACGAAGATAATTTCCAAGCGTTAAACGATAATGCCATAAATCACCTGAAACACGAAATACCCGATATATCAAACCATAAAAACAATTGTGTACATTATATTAAAAGAATTATGAGTGCCATAAAACGTTAGAGGTTAAGTAGCTAGAATTCACTCCAGAGACACAAGAAAGTACCACATATATCTGGAAATAAAAATGCCAACTAAAAAAAAAACATACAAAGAATAACTCCCTCATTCCCACTTTAAAAAAATTAACGTTCATAACACTACACAAAGTTGATAACTGTAGTTCAGCAAGTACGGTCACAATTCATATTAAGAAATGAGTATTACAGTATCCTTTTAAACAGAGTAAACAAAAATTGCATAACATTTGTTACAGGAGTCGTGGATTCTCATCAAAGACGCTAAATGCAATACAATGTTACTTTTTTGGTGTGTTGTCGAAGAGGTAGGCCTAAGAGACGATAGAGAGACTGGAATCCAGAAGACATGAGAGACAAGGAATTGACGTAGGGAGGACACAAGATAGAAACAACATTGATGCAACCAGGGTTGACCTACGCTTGGAATGTACAGAGAGAACTTTGTATGTGAATATAAAAAGAAGCAAAACATTTGAACGCGGTACACATTCTGCCAGTTACTGAGAAAAATGCTGAAAAGTTAATTTAGATGGTAATCAACAATTGTTAAGAGAGCTGCCCTACACAGAGTGTAGTACCTGTTACAACGAAAAAATGGAAATGGGACAACCAAAAATTTTTACAGGATGAAAAAGAAATCATGAAGGACATCACTGATCCAAGAAAATTGCCCTCTATACTATTTCCCCGCCATTAAACTATGTTCTCTATCAGCTACAAATATAAAATTGTTCGTGAATGTTCAGCATATCTTTACAAAGAAAAATCCTCAGAAACATTTGTAAAGCAAAATTGCAGAAAAAGAATATTGCTTTAATTTTAAAATACTTTCATATGACATTTCATGTATACAAGCACCTCGACAAACCTGGAAAAGTCTCATCTCAGCCAGTCGCCTTCAAGGGAAGGTGAGGTTAATGGGATTTGAATAATATATTGATCATCTGTAACAGTGCCTGCCTCTGTGGATGAAAAAAAAAAAACTCATTATCATCCCTCCTGTAAAACTCTCTCTCATCCTCCAACAAATCTAGATATGCATAAGAAAAATTTGAAAAAATAAAGCAAGAAAAATTTTAAATCTTTTACCGGATGTCTAATAGAGGAAGAAAGTTACTTCTTCAGTAATCAAATCAACTGAGTTTCCGGAAATATGGGAAACACCACTATATTAACATAGTGTTCCGATCATGTGTTGAAAAGATGAAAAAAAATGGACTAAGCTAAAAATGAAACCAACCTCTTCTCAAATAAAGGAAAATATTGATTCAGAGGACACTTCATTCGACTTTTCAAAGGAAACCTGCCAGCTCCTGACACTGGCTATCTTCGGTTACTTGAATGTAGTGTGAATTATTATTAGGGACATAAGAATTATTTGAATAAACCTTCCCTATCGGATTTCATACATAAACCAAAAAGCAATTTTGCTGAAGTGACATTTCAGGGGCAAACTTGTAGATAGTCTCTCACGGACTGGTGTTTAACGGTTTCACGAATCATCCTGAGTCGTAATGTTGGTTCAGCTAAATCTCTCTCTCTCTCTCTCTCTCTCTCTCTCTCTCTCTCTCTCTCTCTCTCTCTCTCTCTCTCTCTCAAACTTAGTTCAAATAATATATAATTTACTAATGAATTTGAAAAAAAATATCTTTTCTCCTTTCGTTTTCACCGTATTCTCGGATTCACGACACTTTTAGTTCAGCGCGCGGGGGTAATACAGAATAAAAAGATTCCCTCGTGAAAGGGAGTTCAAGCAATTTTTATTAACTTATTTGACGAAATTACAAGTTTAAGGAAGAAGAAGCAAGTTGAAGCGCTCAAAAATGGAGAGAACTCACTTGAATCTGATCCGCACCACCTCTATAACATTACATTTGATTAAAATGGAGATAATGAACAATGTTTAAGAAAATTTGGATATGTATCAACGATAAAGCCGAGACAAAACTAATTTGCTTTAGTATTTTCGATCTTTAGGTCAACTTTTTTTAAAACAAAGACAAACATGCATCTAAAATATACGAAATAAGCTGTTGGTAAGCAAGAAGAATTGCTCATGTTAGAAAAATATGAAATATTTCATAAAAAAGGAAACTCTTTGGAAAGACCAAAGCAAAGATTAATAGCTTTCCTGTAGACCAAATCACCGAAGTCGGGGGCCGAAATTCATCTCGGGAATGGAGACTTCCCAAAAGTTGAGAGCGATTGGAAAAGATGCGGTCGTTCCGATACTTTCTCATAAGGCCAGAACTTCGACAGCCAGTTTCCTTATTTTGTTGTTGTTGCTCTAAGATTTAATATTGTCTGTAACAGTACCGCCGTTTCAGTATCTTTCTTTATGTGGTATGAACTACATTTCAAGAGAAAGGGGCTTCAAAGGAAAAAGGATCTATGTAGCTGAATTCATTGCCCTTTCATCTTCTGACTGCTCAGTGATTGATGAATTACTCTAATAAAATAACGCTTTTATTTTACTTGTACTTTCCATATTGTTTGGTATTAAAGTCCTCCTTCTGCAGCTACTAAAATCATTCTCATTCATTTTATTTATATTGTCGAAGTAGTCCTTTATCTAAGATACACATTTCGACCTGTCCTCTGACTTTAGGGGATAAGGAAAACACACTCCCCGACCTTCATCCAAACCCCCTTCCCCTAACGTCCCCCATCTTACTGTACGGTTCCTGGGCGTTTTACATTCTAGTGGAGAGAGGTTCAATTATTCTCACCCGCGGCGAATCATCCCAGCACCCAGAAAATCTAAACCTTGGCGAATGAATAACCAAGTATCCAGACTTTAACTAGATTTCAGGCTGACGCTTTGAGTAATTCCATTCCCAATTCACTTCCTTCGCCTCATTACAGAGATCCCTTGTCTGGCATGGATTGACTTCCTTTGTATTGTGTAATTAGACTGAATTTAATACATGAAACAAACCCAAAATTGATAAATGTGTGTACATAGCGCCAACGCTTGCTTAATCTGCTCAAGTTTAAGGAGGCAGTTCTAGGCGATATGACGTTTAATAGCAACAAGGTGATTTTTGCCCTTCACTCGCGTGAAAGGCTGGGAAGGCCATATAGGGACCTCACCCGCTACCATGCGGTGGTCACCAACCCACATAGCTGACCCGAATAACAAAAGATGCACCACGGGAGTTAGTTGTTTCTTTCGTTCATACATAAAGCTAATCTTGAATAAATTTTTTTATGAAAAGCAATAATGCAGGTTTCTGTCATCAGTAGCAGTATATGTATATATATATATATATATATATATATATATATATATATATATATATATATATATATATATATATATATATATATATAAATCTATATATATATATATATATATATATATATATATATATATACATATATATATATATATATATATATATATATATATATATATATATATATATATATATATATATATATATATATATATATATATATATATATATATATATATATATATGTGTGTGTGTGTGTGTGTGTGTGTGTGTATACATATACTGTATATGTGTGTGTGTACACACATATATAATAATATATATATATATATATATATATATATATATATATATATATATATATATATATATATATATATATATATATATATATATATATATATATATATACACACAGTATATATATATATATATATATATATATATATATATATATATATATATATATATATATATATATATATATATATATATATATATATATATATATATATATATATATATATATATGTTTGTTTGTGTGTGTGTGTGTATGTATGTGTGTGTGTGTATCAAACTTGAATCATTTTGTCCTTGTCCTTTCCAGTTCTCAAACGCTATTCCCGAAATTTGCTGCTAGTTCCATGCTCTTCACCATAGTTGCAACCCATTGCAATAGACTAACAGCCAGGTACACATTTAACCTGGAAAGGCCAGAACGGAGGGGTAAGTAGAAAAACGACAATTTTTTATGAGTTTGCACTAATGAAACGTGGCCAGAATATTTTGAAATGGGTCAGGCATGACGATGAACTTGGGATGGCTAAGATTATGGAGACGGGTGTTGGGCATATGGTGTGGAAGAGGCCCTGGACAGGAAGGAAAATAATAAACAGGAAGAGCAAGAAAGAGCCCTAGACAGGGGTGAACGACGTGCCTGTTAAAGAGCCTTCTTGCTTTATGTGAAAAACTATTAATTATGGGAGGATTTCTTCCAAGGGGTCATCTACGATACAGCAGTAGTTAAAGAATAAGGGGTATGACCAATGTAGCAGGATTATTGCTTCGGCGTATCCTGCTGACAGGTAAGATCATTTAGTGCGCGTCACCCATGTGGCCTTACTGCCGAAACCGAGGAGGCAAAGAAAGGCCGTGAAAATAAAATTTGAAATTACCTTTATAATGTTGTCCAAAATGCTCTGCGGAGATTTTAAAACATTTTCTCATATAAACAGAAAAACAGAATCTTTAATAGAAAGGAAATGTGTTTTGATACAAAAGCATTCAGATGCACACTATTCACGAGGTAGGTAAGATAAAAGAAAGTTCATTAATGTTATTGGGATGAAATCAGCATATTCTAATATGGGGACGTAATAAATAGGATTTAGTGTTTTATGATTACCATTTCAAAAGGCGAAAGAGAGAGAGAGGAAAAAAAATTTCTAGAAATGAAGAAAGCATAAATCTGCTGCGCGTCATGATTTGGAAGAAATCATAACGGCATTACAAGTGAAAATTACTCACTTTATTGTATTTCATGAATAATTACAAACGAAAAAATGCTCCGAAGTTTCTTCAGCGCAATCGAGTTTTCAGTACAGCGTATAATGCTGTATGAAACTCTTAGTCATGGACCATGAAACTTTCAGCCACGGCCCGGTGGTGGCCTGTGCTGTTGACACGTATAGAGGTGCCAGACGCACGATTATGGCTAACTTTAATCTTAAATAAAATAAATACTACTGAGGCTAGATGGCTGCCATTTGGTATGTTTGGAGGGTGGGTGTCAACATATCAATTTGCAGTCCTTTAGCCTCAGTAGTTTTTAAGATCTGAGGGCGGACGGAAAAAGTGCTGACGGACAGACAGAGCCATGTCAGTAGTTTATTTTTACAGAAAATTAAAAATCGCCCACACGTTATAACTAGTTTCCAAACTTTTTTGTAATTCCCATGAACTGCGTTTTTCAAAATGTAAGGTCCATATAAATTCAGAATTAATTGGCACCTCATGTCATTTTTCTGACCCAAACTAGATATCTAGAATGATGGGAGAACACAGTGAAGACAAGGCTGTCTTGTTTAAGGAAGTAGCCCACTAGATACGTGAAGTAGGTAGACTCAATGAATGACACAGACAGACGGGGACGAAAGTCACAAAGCAATGCAAGGAGCTCTTACTCAACAGTCTCCACCACCAAAGAGTAAAAAGACGAGAGTGGGAACAATGCGTTTTGGGGTCGTCAGTAACCGAGCAGTAACAGCAGCGGTAGCTGTAAAGATCACGAATCAAGATTGAAACGGTGGTAACAACAACAAATAAACTAAAAGGGAACGGAAGCTCCAACACCCACAAAGATTTCCTCAAAAGACAAATTCCATCCCTAACATCTTCAACTTTGTCATTTATTCTCCGAGACGCATTTTCCCTAGATGGAACCGAGGACCGGGGCCTTTCCCTGAAAAAAGCTGGACTGGACACCATATCTTAAAAACTAACCATAGAATTTTCTTGAAAATAATCTCTATGTTTCCCACACCCAAGTTACTCATCGAATACTTAACTTGATCTAACTGACCCAACCTAACCTAACCTGGGGGCATGGCAAAAAAAAAACCTTGGCTGGTGCAACACAAGCATACATCTCTGGAATTTGCCCAAGAGACTCTCCGTCCTGGAAAGAAACCTGGTATCTATTTCTCCGCTTGACTCCTGATAAAAAATATTAACGTCGTAGTTTTCCTAAGGCTTTTTACCTAGAGAAATGTTGTTTTTCACTTTTTCATGACAAGAAATGGACCAGCTTCTTTGTTTAATATTTCACTGTCCATTTTATGGTTTGCTTTAAACTACGAAGATGGTCTGTAAAATTTGGAGAAAATAGAACGCCTGGGTTTGTATTTGACTGAAACTATGATGAACAAAGAACATTGTATCTGTTAATTGAATATATAACTATAAATTTGATCAATTAGCCGGAGAGAGAGAGAGAGAGAGAGAGAGAGAGAGAGAGAGAGAGAGAGAGAGAGAGAGAGAGAGAGAGAGAGAGAGAGAGAGAAGGAGAAACGTACATCATGTCTGGTGGAGTATTTTGATACAAAAAAAAATTTCTCAAAAGAATTGTTCAATTTACCTCATTTCTTATTCAGAGAGGCATTCACTTCAGGATTTATGCAATTTTATTTCCATTTCCTAGATTGCTTTACAGAACATAAATTTGTTTTTACAGAAACGTGTTTTGAATTACCATGTCTTAAAAGCCTAAAAGAAAATTTTGCATTGAGAATATTATATGATTAAAAGTTTAACGCAAGATAACTTTTTTTTTAAAGTTAGTGAATATCCAGTGGAATTAATATTTTAATCGTGTTCTTTTTTTCGAGTTCGCAACGATCGTTATCACCTCGTAAGCGGAGATTCTTTAAATTCTTTGAGAAATATTTTCCATTTCACAGTGTGGAGTGATAGCAAAGGAATGTCTTCTCATCATATCTGGGAAATTTTTCGGGTGAAAAAGTTTAGACTCAAGAAACCCAGAGGGACAGCGAGTCACCATTATTTTCTTAAGCCATCCTTGACCGCAGGCGGTGAGAAAAAAGATTTCCTTTACTTACTTTGCCCACTTTAGAAAGGGACATAGCAGGCTTCGTTCTCTATGAAAATTTGCTTTCTTCCGTGATTTACATAATAAGGAGTTTTGATTTTACTTTTTTTTTCACCAACAGCAGGAACTGCCGTAATCCTTCCCACTCCCAGCTAATGCAAAGGTTGGGAAGAGTTTAACGCTACATTTTGTTAGTAATAAGAGTCTCCTGCATTTACCTATACCTCATTCTTTCTTCAGCAGCGATTCCCAGATTTTATTAATCATTCGCTTTGTTAGAGATCCTTCTTGAAACCCTTATCTTTTGTTGATACATCATAAGGTATCAAGAATTAAAAACCACAACTTTTTCCAGATATATTTTTATAAAAATGGGTTTCAAGCTTACTGACGAAAGCACAAAATGCAAGGACAATATTTTCAGATAGCACTGCCATATAAAAGGTGATATGTTTTGTTAAAAGACATTCCAGTTTCGTAAGGTATTTTTCCCTTTTTAGGTCTAGATAAGCTAACCGGAGAAGTACTCTTTCAACCAGTTGCTGTACAAATCAGTACTTGAAAGGGTCCACGTGATAGTTGGACAGGAGGAAAAATTACACATTACAGATATCTGTATACCTAGTCAAAATATATATATCTTCTTATACTCGTATATAAAAGTGAATATTTGGATGTTAGCCTATATGTTTGTGTGCTATAGAAACCCGAACCGCTCGACTGATCCAGACAAAATTTGGCACATGACCATCATTTGACCCAACTTACATAATAGGGTAGGTCTCAAACCCGTACCCCCGCCCCCTTCCCCTTCCCCATCACCCTTCCCCCTTCCCTTTTAACTTACATGGCAAATATAATCTAGGGTTTATCTAACCTCATTTCATATACTCGAGACCATAGTAATATATTACCGGTATTGAAAATGCTTTGCAGTCACCACAGTATACCTGGATGAAAGGGACAGACACCACAGTAATACCTGCTTAAAGGTGACAGACAGCAGAGCAATACCTGGATAAAATGGACAGTTACCACAGTAATTCCTGGATAAAGGCAACAGACAGCACAGTAATAACTGGATAAAAGGGGCAGTCACCACATTAATACCTGGATAAAAGAGACAGACAGCACAGAGTAATACCTGGTTAAAGAGGACAGACAGCACAGTAATACCTGGATAAAAGGGGCAGTCACCACAGTAATATCTGGATAAAAGGGACAGACAGCTCATTAATACCTGGTTAAAGGGAACAGACAGTGCAGTACTACCTGGTTAAAGTTATCAGACAGTACAGTGGTACCTGGATAAAAAGGACAGTCACCACAGTAATACCTAGATAAAAGGATCAGTCACCACAGTAATACCTGGATAAAATTGGCAGTAATCACAGTAATACCTAGATAAAAGGGACAGACAGCACAGTAATACCTGGATAAAGGGGACAGTCGCCACAGTATACCTGTCAGTTCTCCCACGCCTGTTCAAAGTGTGAACGTTCGCATGAACAAAGTAGAACTGTCAGCTGGACCATCAACACAAACCTCTCCTCTTCTCCCTTCTCCTCCTCTCCCTCCCCTTCCCCTCCACATTCCCTCTTCTCCCCTTCCCCTCCCCTTCCCTATTCTCTCCCCTCTCATTTCCCTTTATTTCCCACTACACATACACATAATATATATATATATATATATATATATATATATATATATATATATATATATATATATATATATATATATATATATATATATATATATATATATATATATATATATATATATATATATATATATATATATATATATATATATATTAACTTTATCACATACACAATTGAGGGCCTCAGAATCAGGTTGTAAACGCCACCCCCACCGATTTTCGAGTTAGCATACTAGTAGATGTGGCAAAGTTTCCTCTGTCTATTCGTGGCAATTCTAAGCTATTCAGCCGTTTCAGTAAGGTCGAAATCCCTAATGGAACAGTAGGAATTATCAATTTTAGCTATATGAATGAACGTGATGTCGCGCGGAGCTTACAGCCTCATAAGAGCTCAGTTACAACCAGAAGGTTGCATGTGCAGCAGCTCAGAGCGAGCCAGTGAGAGCGCGCGTCACTAAACGGGTATTCAGTTCTAGGCCAATCAGCATTTTCCCGCATAAGGGGCTCGTAAGTGTCGGCCAATCACCGCGCAGTTTACATCTCCGCTATTGTTTACATTCCCAGTCTAGTGATTTTCGCGGCGAAATTGAATGTCCGTAGTGTCGTGATTTGTTTTTTTATTATTATCCCTTATTTAGCGCCATTATGTCTTCCTCTGATAGTGAAAGTGATCACTGTGATGTATGCAACGGCCAAGAGGAAGAAAAAGGACAAGGAATGAAACGTCATGGAAAAAAAAATAATGTTAGTTACTGCAGATGCAGGCCAAGAATATGTTTTCGGTGTACAGACAAGCTCGTGCCTGCATATACTCGTACTGTAGGCCAGCCGTTTTAATGGTTAAACATTATGATGATGGAAGGTTATCATCGTCAACATCATTATTACTAATATTACTGTATTATTATTATTATTATTTTCCATCACACTATATTGATTACTCATCAATATTATTATTATTATTATTATTATTATTATTATTATTATTATTATTATTATACATCCATTGTTGTTATACCAAGAATATAATAACGCTTTATTATCCGTTTACACATTTAATTATGGTTTAAGTGCTGGTTATGACCAGAATATAACACAAATGTGAGGGGTTAGCCATTTTGAATGCTAACGCAAGCGCACCTACAATTTTTTCAAAATTTCACAAAAAAGTTCTAAAGAGTAGGGCTTTCATATGAAACTTAGTTTAAATCAATATCTTTCTTAGAAGCAGAGTAATGGATGCTAGACTTTGAGGGCAATTTACTCATTTTTTAAAAAGTGGCGTTTACAACCTTCTGGTTCTGAGGCCCTCAATTGTTCTGTGCATTAGTAGAATTACTGAGGCTCATTCAAACTGGATGGTATCATTAGATACCGTCCAGTATGAATCATTCTTTAGTAATATATATATATATATATATATATATATATATATATATATATATATTATATATACATATATATATTACCCTGACAGTTGGTGGCTATTTGCAGAACTATATTTCATAAAGAATGCTGAAAAGCACATTTTATATTTCGAGATAGCATGAATAAAGCATTATATCAAAGTATGTATTTATACACTTAAATCTTATAGCCTTTAAGATATCAATCCTGTAACATTAACGGTATCACAACCAATTGTTACCTAAAATAATGTTAGTTCCGATAGTTAGAACAACTTTTTCGTAAACAAGATGCTAATGAGTAGGATGTCAGGCCTGGATGCTAACGATGCCACAACCATTTAATTCTACTGTATAGCTAGCTAACTCTATATAATTGTGTGTGAACTATACAAACAGAATCTAACTTCACACAACATTACTGTTAACCTTATTAATAAAATATGATTGTTGGAGTCTGGGTCTTCATTGACATTTGAGCTGTTAGGGATATGACGAGCAGTCATTCTAGATGAACCGGTCCATTATTTTTACATCTGCAGCCTTTTAGTTTTCTGTACAAGAAAACTCTTGTGCCGGCTTTGTCTGTCCGTGGCACTTTTTCTGTCCGCACTTCATTCTGTCCGCACTTTTTTCTGTCAGTACTTTTTCTGTCCGCTCTCAGATCTTAAAAACTACTGAGTCTAGAGGGCTGCATATTGGTATATTGATCATCCACCCTCCAATCATCAAACATACCAAAGTGCAGCCCTCTAGACTCAGTAGCTTTTATTTTATTTTAAGTTAGCCATAATCGTGCTTCTGGCAACGATATAGTATATCCCACCACCGGGCCGTGGTTAAAGTTTCATTGGCCGCGGCTCATACAGCATTTAAAGATAGATCTATTTTCAGTGGCCTTGATTATAAGCTGTACAGAAAACTCGATTGCTCCCAAGAAACTTTGCCGCACTTTTTACTTTTTTTTCTAAAACGTCCTTCAAAAGGTTGAACCAATTCACACTCTTTCTCCTGAGAATATATAGATTATGCTGACCTTTCTTTCACGGGACAACTGGATCTTCAAAGACAAAGACATGCATGTCTTTAAGAAGAAAGCATCCTCCACTTGATCATGAAGGCCAGCATTGATTTAATTTTATTCAGAATGCTACCCAAAGGTGAAATTTTAAATGGTTACTGAACCTGTCTTATAAGTTAAATATATCTTAGTTTAACCAAACCACTGAGCTGATTAACAGCTCTCCTAGCGCTGGCCGAAGGATTAGATTCGTTTTACGTGGCTAAGAACCAACTGGTTACCTAGCAACGGGACCTACAGCTTATTGTGGAATCCGAACGACATTATATCGAGAAATGAATTTCTATCACCAGAAATAAATTCCTCTAATTCTTCATTGGCCGGCTGCAGAGTCGAACTCTGGGCCAACAGCGTGTTAGCCGAGAGCACTACCCACCTTTCCAATGAAGAACTACCTGTCTTGTAGAACCCAAATAACCAAGGTTATTGAAAGAGAGCAGATATTTTGATCAGCCAGTTCTCAATGAATTTCTATCACCAGAAATAAATTCCTCTAATTCTTCATTGGCCGGCTGCAGAGTCGAACTCTGGGCCAACAGCGTGTTAGCCGAGAGCTCTACCCACCTTTCCAATGAAGAACTACCTGTCTTGTAGAACCCAAATAACCAAGGTTATTGAAAGAGAGCAGATATTTTGATCAGCCAATTCTCAACATAATGTGGTTCTCTCCAGTCAGCAAGTTAATATATTATTCAAACGTTTAATGTTAACAGAACACTAGTTTTTTTTCTAATTAGATTATAAATGTTACTAAAAAGGCAGATTTGGACGAATGCTTCAGATATGGTTTCTTGGGCCACACAGGACAGAATGGGTTAGCCACATCCTTGTCCTGTTGAGACTGAAGTTCATCTCTGACGTTTCCTATAATTTCCCTCTCACCAAAAGCCTTTTCCTTCTTTGACCTGATTCTAGTACATACGCATAAAAGATCTCGCATGTATGTTTCCAGTCCCAGGGGTTGAACTTCATCCATGGGTACCACCATGTGTTGGGGTTAAGTAAGAAAGAGCATGGGGCTTGCATTCTCATCTCTTATGACTTGGTGAGAAACACATGGTACCTGTTTCTTATCAGCTCCTCAAAGGAAAAACTTTATAAACACACACACACACACACACACACACACACACACACACACATATATATATATATATATATATATATATATATATATATATATATATATATATATATATATATATATCGAGTTAGGGAGAAGGAGAATTCCTTGTATTTCCTTTCAATGTACTTTATTGTGCTGACGTTTCAGGACCATGTGTCCCATTTTCAAAGCTATAAATTAAAAAAGACAACAGAATTAAATATATATTCAGATTTTAAAACGAGAAAAAGAAATTTTTCATAAAAGTATAAAAAGAAACATAACAGAAAGGAACAATGAATACCAAATAGTGCTGAAGGCAAAAGCTGAGTGACATTCAGAGTCCGTTTTGGTTCCAACGGAAACTCCCGAGAGGTATAGAGGTGTTGACGTGGACTGAGTATTTAATTGGGGAACTAGTTGTTTAATAAAAAAGAAATTCTAGTATTGACAGTTGGTGGTCATTCGGAGCTTTGCCTATTATTTTGAAATCCTTGTAATTGATATTATATTTGCACTTTTTCCCGTGGTCTCTTATGCATGAAAATTCGGGGTTTGATAATTTAGCACCCGTTCGTAAACTTACGCCACGATGAGAGTCTAATCTCACCTTCAACAACCTACGAGTGGAGCCCACGTACTTCCCCAGGTCACATCTGGGGCAATTAAATAGGTATATGACTCCCGAGGTCATCAAAGGGTGCAGACTTTCTTTATATTTAAACATAGACTTGATCGTCATTGGATTATTAGGTACTAGTTTCAATTCGACAGCCGGTAAATATTTGTTTATTATCTGTCGTAAATCTTGCAGGACTTCGGAAAAAACCGCGAGACGACTGCGGAAGGCAGAGTTGGACCTTGAATTTTTACAATACTGCCGTCTCAACAATATTATTCCTAATTTTGTAAAGTTCAAATTGTATAAATCTTCTTTATACCAAACCCCATTTTATGATGAAGCAACTAAGAAACTGTTAGACATGGAGATTAATTATAAGAGAATGTTGTTAAACTTACAGGACTCGCTAATGGCCTTTTTATGAATGTTATTGATAAGTTATATATTCCCTATTTTCACCGTATACATTTACCCTCCATGCAAGTAAATTCTGCACGTACCTTTCGGAAAAAAATCTCCAAATGTAATGATCTACATTCCTGTAAAGTTTTAATCTAGAATTTTCAGTCATTATCTTCCAGGTAATCAGTACCAAGCAACGTGAAAAGAAAATCATCTTCCGTATGTAGTGGAGTATTTTCCAATTCGCACAATAACTAATTATAACTGTCAACCGCTAGAGTGTCCAAGGTGATATTTCGATTATTCCAGACTTCATTTAAACCGGTTTCATCACGAAATATGTTACCGTAACATCACGAAGCAGTCAGTATAGCGAATTAAGAAGGTAGAAACGAAGAAGAGAATAACGAATTAATGAAGGAATTCGCATTTGTCTGAGGGTTTGCAGTGGGAGGAGTTTAATGACGTCACCAACAGAAAAGTTGGAGCTTTCCACTTAAACTACTGGTAACTCCCAGGATAGGTGCACTAAAAACGAGAATTTCATTCATTTTGTCTGTGTTTGTATGCCTGTCATGGGGTAGGGGTTTGTTTTCCTCACAAAGGTGTAATGTTCCAGTAAAGACAGAATAAAAGATAGAAAGCATATGATTGTACCATGACCACAGTTAGTATTATTAGCCTTATAAATAAAGTCCATTTTTCTGGAAACTTTAAAAGGTATGTTATTTAAATACTGATAAAGAGAGGCACTGACTCGAAGAAATTGTAATATTTTACGATTCTCTAGTTATGAAAAACAAAACAAGAGGCTCTTTTTTTTTTTTTTTTTTTCTTATAACTAAACTCCACTGATGGTATCAAGTTTTGTCCAGTTCCCTATCGCCATTATTGTTAGCCGCAACTCCGATCTAGATTTGTTGAGAGGAGAGGTTCCCAAATAGTCTAGTCAAAGTAGGCAACAACCCTAAAAAAATTGCAAGAAATTGTTTTATGGTGTTGATTTATTCTTTTATGTGTGGACATTAATGCAACAAAAGTTTACCAAAATTGGGGTACCGGAAATGGGTCAAAATGGCGTCATGCAAATATGGCGACTAATGCTTCATATCTCCATATTTCACATTTTCCCTTCATGATCTGATACTGAATCATGATGCATGTTGTAACAATGGCCATTTTGGCATTGACCACATGCATGAGAACAGTCTAGCCCATGCTTTCGAGAAGTACAACGGTGTGTGTTACAAACACCAGAACAGCTGCAACAAATCATTTTCAGGAGTGTTTCTGGTGCATGTGCAGTGTCAGTCATCACTGGTGCTAATTTGTTGGTTTATAGGCTCCACCCCCATTTTATGACGTCCATATCATCACACTTGCCCATCCATTGCATAACCTGGAGATAACTTCTCAGAGAATGATACTTTGTAGCCGAAGATGTTGGAGGCAGTCGTTCAGGTGTCACACAGCTTTTTGCTGCACTTACTTTTTTGCAAAGACGGTTATATCTGACAGCAACTAGGTTGTCCCCAGGTTTGCACACCCAGAGTCTACAATAACATCCATGTCTTGTCCAGGTGTACTAAAGTTCTTAGCACATCTTTGCAGGATTGGATTGCCTTTAATCAGCTTTTGCAGAGCAGACTGCTTTCCAATTCCAAATATCCTGGAAGTGGTGTCGCATCCTGTGAACGCATGCAGAAACAGCAAACTTTGACAAATCTCGTTACCAAGAACTTGCTTTATGACCTTTATGTCATACACCACAGTAGGACTCCCTTTATCTGACCTGAAGTAGAGCTTTTTACCATCACTGGGAGATGCGTAATGAAGCAGTAGCACTAACAAATCTGTGCCCTCGCCTATGAGCATGGTAGTTTTTTTCAGATGACACTAATACTGCTGTCCTCACAATGTCCAAGTCAGCATCTCCCATAGCATGCATCACATGACATCCTTTGATTTTTATGCAGTCACGCAGAAGATTCATTAAAATGTGGAAGGATCCCAGCAGCAATACCACATCTCGAACCGGACTGTCTGCAGGCACCTCATGTTTGATTTGGGATGCTCTCCAATACAGTGGCTGATCAAGTGTCACAACTGCTGGGGACTTGTGATCATGTGCAATTTTGCAAAGGTACTGCAGGGTAGAGAAGATGCATGACTTGTCCCCAGAATACATGTCAATGATTGGAAGGAATACCACAGAGGACTGTCCTGGATGACTGCAGTCCTTATGCAACAGATGCATCATGCCATTTCAGTTTGGTGCAGGTTGTCTGAAGCATAGCAAAATCTCCCACAGTAGGTCAATCTTTTAATCAGCAGTTACAAGGAATGGCAGAGGATCAAACTTGATTTTGTCACAGGCGTATTTCGAGAACCGGTATTCTTTTACATCAGCTTCAGTCAGTTCAACAATCTTCAAATCTTCAAAACGGCTTCTAAGGATTGCTCGACGGACTTGCCCCCCTGGAGTTATGGCTGTAAGCATTCCCATTCTGTGAAATGTTCCCTTCCCATCTAATGTCATGATGGTGTGGTCAACATTATCAGCTGTAAACATCAGTGCCGAATCCGGTCCTTCTATGTCACCATCACCTAGTAAATCTAGAGCAGTATAAGCGGCAGGATTTTCCTCAAATCGCTGGACCTCTGAGTATGAAGAACAGAAACCCATGGCTGAGAGGCTGTCAACCAGGAATCGCCACCTGATATGATGGTGAACCTGTATTGCTAATCCAATCTGCAGTGGTACTATCAAAGCCCCGGGGTACACAGCTTGTACGATAGCTTGTCCAATAATTGCCACCTTTCTGCAAGTGTCTTTGTCAACAAATATATGTTGGAGCAAGCATTGCAAGCTTGATGGAATGTATTCTATCGCAGATTGTAGTTCTAGTGCCGAAATATCAGGATATTGGTCGAGTGAAGGTGTGATAATTGACATAGTGTCGCTCTTAATCAGTTTAGCCGCAGTCTGTATGATGGCTCTTTTCTGAGCCTCTTCATTATTTTTTGGCAGGCTAAAATAGTCTCTCAGAATACTACTAGTTTTCTCACGAAATGTTACAATATCATGTAACTCCTCTTGCTCAACAATGAACATACTGTAGATTCCCCGTAATGCTTTACCAGTTTTGATTTTAGGCACTGGTTGCCATAGGCCACAGAATCTGGCTGAACCAGATATTCTGCCTTTTCTTAGTAAGATCATCCACTGTCAATTGTTTTTGATCATTTTATTCTAAGAGCGAACACATTCTGACGAAGGCTTGCTCTTGGTCAGAGTCCTTTGGTCTTCCAACCAACATTTCGTGGCTTCTTTGCAGTATAAAGATGGTACTGCTATTTGAACAGTTGTTCTTGAATGATGCCGTTCCCATACCGTGGATCAAGATTTAAACTTGCAGACTGGTTGTCGTAATTCTTTTTGCAAAGCGATGAGATTAAGGTAAAGAAAGGAAGAGACCTGGTCTACCTGAATCTCTAGGCTTCATAAAGTCGGCCTAAGTCATGCACATGTGGATGCTAAACAATGATTGCTTCTCTGTCAACATATCCAATGGTCAACCCTAAAAGTCATGACTTTGCTTTTGACACTACTCGTAGCACACTATATTGGACCATCGATATTGAAGTGTTTGTTTAATGTGTGAGTGTGTGAGCCTCAGGACTATTTTTCTTATCTGGTCATCAATGGTTTTATAATGATTTTCGTTATTTTGTTAGTTACAACAGGGTCCGGATATTGGTATGTACTGGGTACTGAAGTACTTGATATTGGCCGACACTGCCCTTTTTCTTTTAGTGAAGTGAATTGGAACGTCGTGATTTGTGTACCTGCTTTACCTCATTTTGAGGTTATATTTCCTGCTTATACATTCAACACATTTCGTTTCATTTAATTTAGCAATATTCAAAGAGCCACATTCCATAAGAAGTGATAAGAGCATTGGCAACACTCCTGTTATATTATGCCTTAGGTATATTCTTCGATTTCCTTTTTAATTAAAAAAAATCGTGTTTTTTTGCTTTTTAAAACATGTGTAAAAAAAAAAAGCTTTGTTTTTTTTCTGTTCATTCAAACTGACCTTTCTTTAATTTTCCAAGCAACATCGAGGGGATATCCAATGCTTGTGCTTTTAAATAAATCGTTTATGTAAATACAAAATCCTTGCAGCTTGAGTCTGCAGACTTTTGGCATAAGTAAATAGCTACACTTTCAAACTTTGCAAGCAGCATTTTCATATTTTAACCGTTGGTGCATAAATGCGATATTTTTGTTTTATAACGTTACAAATTGTCATTTCGTTTGGCACATAGCACTACACAACTGCCACCTAAGGTTGTGAGCTTGCATTATTTCAAAGTATGTTTTCTGCATTGGGATTCTTTTTAATGCATTTAATGCAACACTATTGTCACTTTGTTCCACCATGCAAGCTATGCTACATTGCACTCTGTCTCAAGTTTTGACAGATAAGGTTTTTTCAAGTTCATGGGACAGTGTTGTTTTTCATTTAATGCTATTAAAGCATTATTTTTTATATGCTGTTTAACCATTATGCAATAATATTTTGACTTCCTTTCTTGGACTACATTTCATGGGAATCGTTGTTGTGCCCAAGAAGTACAAACCTTCGGCATAATCTGTATACAGTCCGTTTCCACAGGATTAATCAGTTCTTGCTATATTTGCACAAGAAAAGTGATTTCGCGAAAGAACAGAGTCAGGTCCGATGTATTATGAAGCGACGAACGCAGAAGATCAAAGAAGTAGCATTATGATATCTTGTCTTGAAGATATGAAAGAGTAAAGCTATATATGTAGAAGTTTGAACAAGAAAAAATATTAATTTGGCTTGAAATTAATTAAAATTTATTAGTCCGTTTTCCACAACATTCTATCTTCTTGAAGTACACAGCATCTTATGGGTTCATCCACTTACAATTTATGTTTGTGTGTGTGTGTATATGTATAAATGAGTTCGTTACTAGTTTTACAAATGATATTTTTCTTGTATATTTATTTGCCATACCACAAATAACCAGAATTTGAACTTATGCATTTTCGCTTGAAACATTGGTGACTTTTTTTTTTAAGCTTTCAAGAGTTGTAAGAAGTGATTTCGATTCTGCTATATATACTGATTGATGTTGAATTCAGGATCTGTAAAAAAGAGTTTAGTTTTATGGGGTGCCAACACTATGCTCTTGAGCGGCAGCGGGTTATGCTATTCCAGATCCAGGAGTGGAGTGGCAGAAAGAGAAGGGGACCATATGCCAATTATACAGCATGCCTTCCAACCACGGGGTTCACAGCCTTCAAATGGCGCTCCTCTGACTTGGGATACATCATATCTGAGTTATGATTTGTTGATGTCTCATAAGGCAGCCCCATCAAGGTTGAATAGCAATCAGTTTTCGAGAAAAAACGGAGCGGGGTTGGGGAGGGAAGCGGGATTCGAAGAGGGTCTTTTTTTTACTTCATAGTTACTGGATTTGATGATCGTGGCGCCTCAATTCGTTAAAAAGTTATAAAATCTACAGGCACTGCAAAACACTTTTCACTTACAATATTCGTTTAACTTTATTTCCAAAAAACGGCATTTTAAAGGGATTCTGTTGTTGAAGGGCTGTTCACCATATCTAGATCTAAAACAAATTTAACTTTTGTTCGATGTACCAAAAAGGTTTTCATTGTGTTTTTTCCGGTCAAGGGATATCAACGGCTGGTTTTGATGGTATCTCTCAAAACATGTCATAAAATGGTAATACATCCTAAACATTTAATGTTCCAGAAGAAATATTTTTCTTAAAGGTGGAAGGGAGGTAGTGTACACTTAGATCCCTGTTATCCTGATGAATAATTCTCTGGTAATTCTGGAGTTTAAAAGAAATATTATTCTTTGTAACCTGGGCAAAATGATAATATTTTCCATACAGTCGATGTTTTTTGCTCTGGGTGCTTCTGTTCCATTCTAATGAGGTATTTTTCATGAAAAGTGACTATCAAAAAGTTATTTTTTTAAATAGTATGTTCATCGGTGCTAAGAAATGAAGAAGCGTAGCCGATTGCCAATAACGGAAAAGGTTCAGTTTACAAAATGTGAATCAAAAGAATAAAATAAGGTAGAAGGTAAAAGAAGGAAATATGCACCAAACAAAAATCTACAGCATAAATCATATATGAAATCTATTCCGTATACACATATGGATAGGTATTCGGAAAAATGTGATATGTTCTGTTCTAGTAAAGGAAAAATATTTTATTAATTTAGTGGCATCAAATCCCCGGCAACTGGATGGTCATTGAAGGAGAGTAGTAGATCTCTGTTACTCGTATTCTTGGATAATGCACAGACTCTCAGGGTCTCCTGTAACAGAAGAGATACATGAAAAACACCAGGTCACAGATACATAGAGATAGGCAGAGCAAGCTGCAGGTGGCTAATAAAGCAATGATGATTGGCGCTATGAACAAATTGAGAATAGAGACTGGCTAACGTGACTAAAATATTTTCACATCACTTGACACAAGGGCATGCTACTGACTGAAAATAGGCCCACGTTAGTAATTTTTTTATGTATCAGCGCAGGTATTGTACGCTATAAAGAAATGACACAAGTTTCATGATATATTTTGATTACACTGCTTGCATGAATAGCATAATATCATACTTCCTGCCATGGGCTAAAAAAAACTGGTTTTCATTTTATCATAAATACTGTCATTGTTTACCTGGTCTTTAATCTGGACATTGTTGTAAGGAATAAGTTCTCTTTTATTTCAATCAGTTGGAAGTACATTTTGCAGCAAATACCTATGTTTGAAAACCCAAAGTTAATATTATCAAACAATTTAAATAAGCAGCCTAAATTCATTTTCATATTGACGGTTTCATATAAGAATTTTCTTATGTAAATTTCCAGACAACAGGCATGATTATAATCTTTTTGATGGCATGTTGTAAAACGAATATAGTTCCAAGATATCGCATTTTGGTTCGATATTCTAACAGTTAATTTATAATGTCTCAGGATTATATACCCGGGTTTATTTGAAAAGATTTATAGCAGAAATCATTATATGCCCGATAAATAAACTGCAATATTTGTAAATATTGTATTGCGGTTTAAGAATTTATTACCTGTTTCTTTAACTATTGAACTGTTTTTAGTTTACATATTTGTTCTCGTTCCTTATTCTTTGTATGCTTCTGTAGTTTGGTATAAGTTACTTTAGAATAAAGACATGTCTAGCCTACTGGCTTTACAAGTATGTCCTTCATTATATGACACTACATTTGGCGACAAGGATAAGATAGAAATTTGGTCGTTCATCGCTATCTTTTTCTTGGTTATGTCTTACCCTAGGAATATTTCAGACTTCAATCCGGATCAGGAAGACTTCGAAGTTTACACTGAACGAGTTTAACTATTTTATAATATGGATAAAGTATCGATGAAGAGAAGAAAATGCAGTGTTTCTCTAACACTGGTAGGCTCGAAGAACAATACTATTTCAAGAGATTCCTTTCATCCGAATAATCTGAATACCAAGACATTTGAAAAATAAAACTAGGTTCTTCAAAATCACTTTCCATTGTGCAGAACGTGATTACTGAACGGTTTAAGTTTAACAGATGACACAGAAGCAAGTAATTAATTCTAAAAACAGTAATATTTCATTTACAAATATTAAACTTCCACAACTTCGAATTCTGGCATTATTTAAGATGTCGGAAGGGCATCTTTCTCTCAGAGGATAGCTCCGTTGAGTAGTTACGTCTTCGGTAATGTCATTTAAGTCTGTGGGTCCAGAGTTCTCTCCCCTTTCTTCGTTATTGCAGCTAGATGGAACATTTGAATGACTTTGACTGCTCTCTTCAGGTCTTTCATGGGTTTTGCCTCCAGTACATACACCACCTGTACCTGAGGTTTTGCCTCCAGCACTTATACCACCTGTACCCGAAGAGAGCAATCAGGATCATCCAAGTGTGCCATCTAACAGTAATAACAAAGAAAGGGTCGAGAACGCTGGACCCTCAGAGCTTAAATGACAGGCCCGAACTCGATTTAGATATCAATGGATGTAAATAACGGGTAAACTTTGAAATTGGGGAAGTGCAATATTTGTAAATGTTGTATTGCTGTTTATGAATTAATTACTTGTTTCTTTAACTGTTGAACTGTTCTTTATTCACATATTCATTTTCGATATTTATTCTTTGCATGCCTCTGTAGTTTGTTGTAAGTTATTTTATAATAAAAACATATTCAGTCTACTGGTTTTTAAGTATGTCCTGTAGTATATGGACACTACATAAGCATACAATGATATCTTCACTATTAACAGGTGGAAATATTTTAATGAAATAACTAAATCAAGTATTAATTTCTTGGAATCCGTTGCTTCTCATTTAAAGATTTTGTATTATATTTAATTTGTTTTATAATTCTGTTATATCGAGCAAAAGTAACTTGGCACTTCCATGCTAAATTCCATTTAATATGAATTTGAGGAAAAATTCATTGATCGATATTCTAAGTTTTTTTCATTAATTTTTGAGAAAATACAGAATTTCGCTGTTTCCTTATTTTTTCAGTATAGATTGTTGATACAGATAACGTTAATCTGAGAAGGTAGCATACTTTTAAAACATATTTTATTCTATGTGGCAAGTGGAATTATACACATAAGTCCAGTGGATCTAGAAAATAGAAGTGTGGATACCCAAAAATCTGGACCGGACATGTTGTTTAGGACGATTGTATAAAGTAAACCGAAGTACATAGATAGTACATAGCAACAATCAGTCAGTCAGCATAGGGAGTATTCTTAATTTCTTTGTGTTAGTCAAACTAGTCTAAGAGATTGCTGATATGTACACCCTTATTTACTGGGTGGTTCTGTTTGGTTTATCGAGTGGCAGAGTTTAGGAGGAGCAACCTGAAGAACTTGTAAACATATCTGAAATCAATCTTACTTTTTTTTTGCGCTATCCTAATAAAATTTAAAAAAATTGATGCCTATATCATAGTGAAAATTCTGTAAGTTTCGTTGTTCCCGCAAGAAAAGGGAGGACCGTAATCCTTCGTTTGACTCTGCTCCCTGTGGGAAAAATGACAAAGGATAAATGTTCTAAGAAAGACTTATGACTTATGATAGGATTAATAAACAAAGAAATTAATATCAGGCAACGTAAGAAAAAATTAGTTATAATATAAAGCCAAGAGACTTCCGACAAGTATCGCAGCAAAAACGCAAAGTGGAAACTTTTGTAATATTTACATGATCTCTGGAGTCAAAGACAAATGCTGACATTTCCTGCCGTTGTTCTAAGGGTGGCATTTGTTGGAAGGAGATGAAAGCAGAAAAATTGGAAGCAGGCAAAGGAACACGATCCGCTACTCGCTGGTAAAAATCCGAAGACAAAACTAGTCGTCCTGGTAAAAAATGGTCTGAGAGGCGACATCCAGTGGCCACACCTTGTATAAAACCACACCCAGCCACAGTCACTCCATCAAGCTGTCACCAGAAGTTTTTCAGAATTTTTTTTCATTTCTTTACAGGTATATTTATATATATATATATATTTATATATATATATATATATATATATATATATATATATATATATATATATATATATATATATATATATATATATATATATATATATATTCTGTAAAGAAATGAGTGTAAATATTATATATGATTGTGAGATGTTATAGTTCTGTGCAAAAATGTAATGCGATATTCAAGATCAGTCCTCTGTATTCTTCCCCCTTTATTTCTTTTTTCTTTTCTTATGTGGACTAGATGAAGGAACTGAATTACATCTGCAAACATTTTTATATAAAATCAAAGTGAAGGTAAAGTGGCACACGGAGGTCTTGCTTATCCTTGAAGCAATGTGTCCAAGTCCGGTAAAGACGAGAACCATGGTTGTCCTTTACTGTGGTGTGTAACAGTACACAATTGTACAGTGATGGGCGATCACAGTGCAAAATAACTTATTCCTGTTTATCGCACAAGTCATACGCTCGTCAGATGCGTATAAACATGTTTTACGATGGTTATATATATCATGAGACCATAAATGCACTTGAATAATATATCAAATACTTTTAGGGACTATCATTTAAAAATGCTTTTCCTACATTTGTCGATTTTATCATCATGAACCTTTTCCCTTAAACGTCTAACTAAAGAAGGGCCGCTTCTATTCCTGTGGCACTCAGAACCTCGGAAACAAGAAAAGCAAAGAAAGGCTTCAAAGCAAGATCATCAACTTAGTAAATTATAAAATAAAACGTTTTAAATCTAAATTAGGCAATTTAAGAGAGAATCGTCGATAAAGAAAGGAGGACTATAACGAGAAGCAGTTGTTAAAATTCCTGCAACATTACATCATTTTAGGAGCTGGAAAAATTCTGACACTTCCTGTTGTTGGTTTAATTCTGGCATTTACTTAAAGGAGACTCCATTATAAAAGAAAAAAACGGAAAAAAGGATAAAGAAGAAGAAGAAGAAGAAGAAGAAGAAGAAGAAGAAGAAGAAGAAGAAGAAGAAGAAGAAAGGACAGAATCCATTTGAGGAGAAATTAAATTATGAAGACCTTGAAAAGAATTTAATTTCATTTTATATTCTTGGAGAAAAGAAAACAACGCCCCGTCCCCTGCAAAAATGAGAGCAAGGGGAAAAGATGAAACATTTTTCATCCCCAGTTGTAGGCAGAGATGGTTGAAGAGCCAGACGTCGATTCACTTTCCCTTGGGACGGTGTGAGATGAAATTCTTTCACGGGAACATTTCCCTGATATTAAAGTACACTCTCATACTGCACTGTGACTCCCTCAAACATGCATTTGGAAAACTTTTCGTACCACATTCTCCAAATGTGATATGCCACATATCAGCTTGGTCTTGTCGAAGAAACTAGGGAGACGCATTGACAAATATTTCCAGTTCGAGTATCATGGTTTGTAAAATTCTCTGTCCATATCTGCCTGTCAGTATGTCTGCTTCTCATCCTTTCTATGATAATATTTTATAATTTGATTTAATATAATTAGGAGAGAGAGAGAGAGAGAGAGAGAGAGAGAGAGAGAGAGAGAGAGATGGTTTATAAGTTTATAATCTTTTTGTATACACTTACTGTTTTAGACACTGCTGAACAGGTTATCTGTGCAGCAATATCTTTGCCACTGAGAATTTCGAGCCAGGCAAATATACTGTAAATACCAAATAAAAGCGAAGATGTTCCTTATAGTTAATGTTCTGTAATCATCTGCATTAGGCTAATAAATATATATATTTTTTTGTTTCAATTTTCTCTCTCTCTCTCTCTCTCTCTCTCTCTCTCTCTCTTCTTTATACCTTTGTTTTCTCAATCAAAAATTTGTGTTAAGCATTCGATTTCAAAACACAACTATCTGATCTGCCTGTCTATCTGTCTCTGCCTGCGCCATTATATTTAGCTCTAATCAGTAACCATCACAAAACTCCAACCTATTCAGAACGTCCTTTTACCTAAATTAAATCACCATATACTCAGACATGAATAAACAAAGAAAACAGCTAAATATAAAAATTTTGCATGTGGTTAAAAGCCACGAAACAAATTGTAAAGCTTTGAATACGGGATATTTTTAATTAGAGCGTTATATGACGTGCGTCCGAGCAGTCGTATTAATGTTAGCTTTCACAATAGATTTGCCAAAGTTTGATTCTTAGGTAACAACCAAATTTAATGTTTTTATATATATATATATATATATATATATATATATATATATATATATATATATATATATATATATATATATATATATACATATATACATATATATATATATATATATATATATATATATATATATATATATATATATATATATATATATATATATATATATATATATATATGATTATAATCACTTTTGTACGTGATTCATTTATCATACACTGCCACAGGTGAAAAATAAGAGACGGGGTGTAGGTCTTGACTAGTTTCGACTTTATTTTCAAGCCATTGACGAAGGACTGGTACAGAATATTAGAAGTCACAAATATATATACTACAGGAACAGCACTGACGAACATACACAACCGTTAGAGACTACATATCCACCCACAGGCGGGTGTTAAGGTAGGAGTGACCTTCGAAACTCATTTGGGTAAAAATCACCAAATACTCTCAGGGGACAATACTGATAAACATACCTACAATAGGCGACAACAGATCCACACCTGACAGGTGTCAGGGAGGCGGAGTTTGGCAAAGTCACAAGCACTGCTGCCCTTAGTACTGTGTTTACAAATATGATAATCTTATTTTCATACATCTCTACAGCCTACCTTAAAATTTAAACAATTTACAAATTTCACTTGATATTAAAGGATCAAGTTTATACATCCCTTGATTGATATTCATATTATGGCTGTAACTTTCCTTTATAAAGCTAGATTCAATGATAGTCCTTTCCACTGCATTATTAGAATATACAATCCTTTTTCTGCTTCTCAATTAATAGTATGATTGAAGTTACAACCATAATATGAATATCAGTCAAGGGATGTATAAACTTGATCCTTTAATATCAAAAGAAATTTGTAATTGTTTGAATTTTAAGGTAGGCCGTAGAGATGTATGAAAATAAGATTATCATATTTGTAAACACAGTATGGGGGCAGCAGTGCTTATGACTTTTCCATACTCCGCCTCCCTGACACCTGTCAAGTGTGGATCTGTTGTCGCCTATTGTCGGTATGTTTATCAGTATTGTCCCCTGAGAGTATTTTGTGTTTTTTAGCCAAATGAGTTTTGAAGGCCACTCCTACCTTGACACCGGCCTGTGGGTGGATATGTAGTCTCTTACGGTTGTGTATGTTTGCGTCAATGGTACTATACCAGTCCTTCATCAATGGCTTGAAAATAAAGACGAAACCAGTCTCTTGTTTTTGACCTGTATATAATGTGATATATATATATATATATATATATATACACACACACACACACACACACACACACACACACACACACATATATATATATATATATATACACACACACACACATATACATATATATATATATATATATATATATATATATATATATATATATATATATATATATATATATATATATATATATATATATATATATATAATTAAATAGTTCTTCTCACTTTGGGAAAGAACCAGACATTTAGTTGGAGATGCATTTGTTAACCGTGACCTGAAGGGTCCCAGATAATTTATTCCCAATCCCAAATTGGCCCTATCTTTCCACTTTTACTGCAGAGGCTGAATTCTTTCAGATAATCCCTAGCTGGCAACTACCGCCCGCTGAGGTGAAAAGCAGGTCATTGAAGGTTGAACGGATGCCGGTCTTAGCTCACCACCCTCCAAGCCAAACAAAAGTCTTACTATGGCTCCCTCCTCACCTCTGGAGACAAGGCGCCATGCTGTAGCCCCAGGTTACAAAGGGGTTACTTTTGGAACAGCTTGAGGATGACAAACTCGCTATACCACATCCTTGGAGTCTGCAGCTTCACTTCTAGTTTGGTGCTAGAATTCTTTATCGGTAAGAGTTGTCTGGACCAGATTTGGCCTCCATGCTTTCAGTCCCATCCCCCTCCTTATTAAGTTCTCTCCCTCCAAGCTGTATTCTATCATCCATTCTCATCAGTGGTTAATTCTTGAGCAACATAAAGCCTTCCTTGAAGTGAGATTTGTGACTGATTTGGGTACATGATCCTCTTGCCACTTTGAAGGCACTGGAGACTGCTTAATTTCATCTCTAAATATTAAGTCCATCCATTAGCCTTCAACTAACACAGACCACTTAAAGCATTTCTACTTTTGTGCATGTCCACCTTAGTGTTAATTTCGGCATCTTTCCATATTGCGGAGAGGTGTTTATGATGCTGTATCAACGATACTTTTTTCCAACGTACGAGTCCTGCATCTTCACCCTCCAATAAGGGCCTACTGAATTAGTGTGAAATTAAGCCCATATAATTAGCATCATGTATTTTTGATTTACATATACGTGTATTTTGTAAATAAAGTAGTTAATTTGTTCCCTTAGTCTGCTTTATGCTTCCATCCAGTAATTATTTGAATTTCCCTCTTGAGTTTAAGAAATAAAGGCGCCCTTCTGCACAAGGCCAATAAGCAGTAAGGTAAACTGATTAAATTCCCCCCCCCCCATTAGTCATAAAAATGGTGACCTTTACCAGTTTCCTTAGAATATTTTATTAAATAATTCCCAAAAATTCTCGTGGATTTGAAATGAACCTATTACAGTAAATTCTTTTGGGCAAACAGTTTATTTAGGGTCTCTTGCTCCTTGCATTTTCATAGATTGCATGATTATTTAGCTTCCGATAGAGAAATATAAGTTAGCGAAGCCTTTGAGCAAAGATAAGGGCAAGTGTTTGAACCACAAGATTGGGCAAGTGTTTGACACCTCCAGTGTACCTTCACAGAGAGTTGCCTTAGCCAGACAAGAACCAACAAGCCACGGCTACTGACACCTCCAGTGTACCTTCACCTCTGTGAAGCGTTGCCTCCTAGCCAGACAAGGGTTGCTTATGCACCAACCTCTCTGTGGTTCAAACACTTGCCCTTATCTTTGCTCAAAGGCTTCGCTAACTTATATTTCTCTATATTTAGAAGCCCACAATCGTTTGTGCGTGCGTTTTTCACGACTAGATAAAACCCAGAGTAATCTATAAATTAAAGTTCCTTAGTAATTTTGAGTTATTGTTCCAGCAAATTACGATGTAACTAATTTATAAATTTGTCTGTGCATCATTTATGCAGAAGAATAGTAGTGCATTAAATTGTTTAGTCTCACTAAAACCAGTGCAGAGTGTTTCATCCAGCTAAATAGAATAGCGTACGCCCGACGTATTTTTTTTTATTGTCAGTGTGTGCGTATGTTCACCCTTTACAACTGCGTTTCTTTCTTGGATCAAAGAGTAACGCTTTTTAGACATTAACATAGCCCATTCCATGATTCTATTTTTATTTTTAGTAACTCGTAGCACCTGACTACATTTGCAGAATCAAAGTGTTTTTATTTTCTTCATATCACTTGTAATCCTTAAAGCCATTTAATCGTGGAACTTCCAAGGGAATCTTATAATACAAGGCATTATTGAGGCACTTCATTTATTATACTTCATTTATGTAACCATCTTCCTTAAAACTGGTAGGAGTGAGAAGCATTTTCCATTTAATTGTCTATATTTGGCATAGTCTGAGCAAGCCCTAATTAAGCACAAGTAGCCTAATTACTCTGGTGCTAGGACTTTCCAAGTCAGTCCGTAGACGTGTTCATCTTTCAATCTTCTTCCCATCCTACAAGTAATCTTTACTATTAATTATATATATATATAAACATACATACATACATACATACATACATATATATATATATATATATATATATATATATATATATATATATATATATATATATATATATATATATATATATATATATATATATATATATATATATATATATTCAATGTATTTCGTATGTTTAATATAGTTTTTATTTGTAAAATGTTCATCTTGCAAAAACTGTTATTGTTTAGAAAAAAAGACAATTATTGAGTTCTACCTTTATAAAAATTTTTGGTGGTCAATCACCTCCTTGTATAATCTTTTAATTGTCCTGTTCCTGCTTCTGAATGGTTAATTGTAAATTTCAGGGCATGTTTCTTATATGACGAAATAGTTTTAGTGCAAAAATCAGCCTTTTAACTGTCATAGTTTCATCATTATTACAAAATAAGCATAATTTTTTTCTTTTGTCATTTTCTCAAAAACTTACTTTTTTCAAAAATAAATGCTTATATCTCCAAGAAGGTTGAAACAAGTTCAATGAAACTTTTGCAGAGTGTAGTATAAATATATATCTTGATTTCACAGGAAGTGGTTTTTTTCATTTTTGAGTTAAAAAAATTTTTAAATGCCAAAAAATAAACTTAGAAGTCGAATTTCTAAATTTCCCTATGTGAGAATTTTCATTATTAGTTGAAGAATAAGTGGTAAGAAATTGAAGCAAATCCCTTCAATCTTAAAGTGGCAATAAACACTTACTTCATAATGGGGTCTTATTGAGTCAGCACTCCGCTTGAATAAACGAGGAAAACCTCGTCTTTAATCTAGACTAAATTGAGATATACTAAATATTATATGCTACGGATTCTTAAAGATTTAATCATTCCAGTGAGCAAACATTAGAAAGTAACTTCTTTCTATCAATTCTTTCTTATTCTTTTTCTCATTCAAACTACACATCTGGTAATATAAATTTTCAACACTAAGTGGATACGGGTGGTCTACTATTATTTATATATATATATATATATATATATATATATATATATATATATATATATATATATATATATATATATATATATATATATATATATATATATATATATATATATATATATATATATATATATATATATATATATATATATATATATATATATATATATATATATATATATATATATATATGTGTGTGTGTGTGTGTGTGTGTGTGTGTGTGTATGCGTGTGTGTGTGTGTGTGTGTGTATGCGTGTGTGTGTGTGTGTGTGTGTTTTATCAGAAAAATGACAGAACTTTACGTTTTAATAAAGTTTTTCTCCACTCGTCCCTGATTTGACAAAGTAATGCTGCAGCCCAAAGGAGGGAGTCCCAGCAATTAGAAAGAACGTTCTGTTGAGATTGAGTCCTGCACTGCTATTCCAGTGTCTCTTTGATGTCATCTATCAAGCAATTCTTACGTCTTCTTTCTCCTAGCACTTTCGAAATGTACACTGTTCACTATTATCATTTTCCATTCTTTCCACATGACCCAGGATTCTATTCTTTACAACACAAGAGGCATTTTTTACCACGTTCTTCTATCTCCACATTTCTAAACCTTTCATTTCTTCTTATACCGCCTATGGGAAGCAAAAAATCCTCTTTACAGCTTTAACCTTTTTCCATTTATCTGCTTTCCCATCCACTCCTCACTTACGTAGTGTGATTGTTTAACAATTCTTTCATACATTCCAAATTTGCCTTCTATAGACACTTCAAGTTTCCTCCATTCTTTGAAACACATCCTTGCTGCGTTTATTCTGCGTCTTCCATCTTACAGCATCCCGCTATCATCTGATAGATTTACTCCCAAAATTTAAGTATGGATCGTATCATTCCATTCGCAGCTTTGCGTATTCACATTCCTTGCTCAATTTTCCTGGTGTTCGTTGACAGTTATCCTTAAAATTTTCAACTTTCAAACATTTTAACATTTTTTTTTCTAGTTTCTGCAACTTCACTTAATATCTTCAATCAGTACTGCATCATCTGCAAATATGAGTCCTTCCACATTTCATTCGCAACCCCTTTTCTTTTCCTACAATTGTGCACATACAACTCCTGTCCAGTCTCTGACTTCTCGCACTACTTTGTCCATAAAGATAGTAAACAGCTATAGAAACATGATGAACCCTTTCTCATCCCTAATTATACACCAAATCAGTCACTCTCCAACCTATAAATTCTAATACATGATTCACCTCTGTCAAAAATATAATTATCGCTCTCAACAACTAATCTTCTATAACATGCATCCTCAACGTCTGGCACGTTACTCGCAATTATTACTGTCCATGTAGGCCGCAACTAGCCTTTTCTCTTTACTTCCAAACTACTTAGAGTCAAAACACTATCATACGCCTTCCCTGATGTACTAATTAACAGTAGGCCCGTATAACATTCTCGGAATTCTCTGAGAGCCTCACCGTTATTCAGTGGAATAACATTTATTCATCAGACCCACTCTCTTCGGAACCTTCCCTCGTCTAGACAAAATTTAATCTTACACACTGTTCTGTCACTAAATCACACATTATCCCATAACGCAGAATCTCAGCTGTAATGTTGTCAACTTATATTAGATCCCCATTCGTCATCTCTCTCTCTCTCTCTCTCTCTCTCTCTCTCTCTCTCTCTCTCTCTCTCTCTCTCAATGCCACAGGGTAAAATGAAAGCGTAATTTTTTTTTTTTCACTGGGGCAAATTTTTCTTGTTAGACATTTTGTTTTATAATGAAAATTCTTTCTAGCATTTAGTTCAGAATTCCTTGGTTCTCCTAAAAACCTCCAAGTAAAATTATTTCAATAAATACCATAAACAAAAGTTACACAAAGGAATTATTTTTATATTTAGTTTAGGCAAGTCTAAAAATGTAACATCGTATAAACAGGCAAATTATGCAAGGTCGTCCTAAAACAAAGAAAAGCTTTCTCGGGATTCCAGTAGGTTAATTTCTACAGTAAAATAGAGCGGGAATGGAATCAGTGAGATTCTTTCGGCTAGATGAAACCACAAAAGAATTTTGAATTGAACAACATCTTTGATTGGATGACTCATAGTGATGCCAGAGCATAACAGAAAAATGTTTTCACGGAATATAAAAGAAAAAAATGTCTTTGAATAACAAGTTTTCGTTGTAATGACCTCTAATTAAATAAAGCTTGTTATCCAGTGTATGAGGCAATCAAGTATTAGTAACAGTTCCTGTTTAATTTATTCCTTCTTCCCCACACTCGATATCGCGCTGAGGTTTTAGAAAAATTTCAAGGGATAAAGTTCACATTTAAATAAAAGCAACGTCCGAGACGATAAGAGCCTAAATCTTTGAACTCCTCCAAAACCATTTTGCTTAAGAACGCCTC
Source organism: Macrobrachium rosenbergii (assembly GCF_040412425.1). Classification (NCBI taxonomy): domain Eukaryota; kingdom Metazoa; phylum Arthropoda; class Malacostraca; order Decapoda; family Palaemonidae; genus Macrobrachium; species Macrobrachium rosenbergii. The sequence continues at coordinate 65,013,733 of NC_089753.1, forward strand.
TTCGTACATGTCCAGCATAAGAAGACGTCCTGGGAAACTGCAAGTGTTCTGCAAATGCATCTTCTCTTATTTGTCCCGACGTACTTGTGAAAGCTCATGTGGAGAGCTCTTAAAAAGAAGCTTCTTAAATTCGCTTGAAACTGGTCGTTAGAGCGTTCTCCAACACGTGCCTCGGAATTGAAAAATGCTGGTTTCTGTTAAGCATCCTCAAATTGGCCATGCCAGTGTGACGATGATCTAGTGAGTGGTAAATATGTTTCCGCACAATTCCTTAGGAATGAAAAATTATAACATTCTGAATGTGAATGTTTCAAAACACTGGCATGTTTTTATCAATGGTGTCAGAATTAAATTTTAACCTTTTAGCTATTACCCCATTCGGCTACAATCATGTACAGTAAGTGACAACTCAGAGAAAAAATGTCCATCAAACCATTTAGGGACATCCGCAGAAAGGGTAAAAGAAAAGAGCGAAGCATAAAGCAAAACTAACCTTATCACTGACAACTGAGGCAACTGGTGGTAAAAGGTACGAGTCGTAAAAACGCCCAATTAGAGCTCCATACGATTGACTTATGGAAAAACCTAGTAACCACTAATTAAAGCGAAGTTCAAGGTCGTTTCGTTGCCACTTCTTGAGATTATAGGAACAAAGAGTGAATTAAATGAAGGAAACGGTATTCATAGAATCTTAAGCAAAATAAAAAAAATTCATACTTGCATGAGAGTTCTGGTTACAACTCTAATTTTGTTTACTCGATCGCCCGACCTCTCTCGGTACATATACGAAACAAAAGTGGAAGTTCTCAGGCAATAGGAAATAGAAAGTTCAATTTTTTACCTGGATGAAATTCAATGGAATGAAAGGAAAGCTGAATAAGACGAAATGTTAATGTAAAAAATATGTGTATTTTTTGTTTGCAAAATTGTATTGTACAATTTTATTATTATAATGAAAACTTCATTGAATGGGCCCAAGTCCCTCTATGGAAGAGATGAATATCAATTACTACGTAACCTCAGGAATGAACGGAGATTGCCAGAAGAAATGGAAAGTTTTATCACAAGTTGAATAACACTGATACATCGTCCATTCTTAATAAGACGTGTAAAAGATAGGGTCGATTTCTAAATTATTATTATTATGTTCAAAAGGACAGAATTTTAGTGATGTGGATCTCTCTTCGCCCTCATTACCCTGGATTTCAATAGACTCCTTTGAAAGAGCCAGTGATATTATTTTCATGTTTGCCATCATCTCTGACAGACTAAAGATTACTCAGCTTCATCACACAAACCAAAGAGAAAACTTGTAACTTGGCCCTGACACTGTTGGTGCGAGTTTTGGTCTCTTCTTCTGGGTTTCTTCGTGAATTAAACAAAACACACAAACGCTTGCTAATACCGACGTGACTGTCCTTCTAGTAAGAGCAAAGCAAAACATTACTAAATCATAAGTCGCAGATAAAGTCAACTGGCGTGCAGAATTGTATATTCATTGTTTATCTTACAGTAGCTCTCCATTTTGGTTCCACCATATTTACTTGAGCAAACGTGTTCAATAGAAATAAAAGATTTCAAACAACACCCATGTCACTATAATATCCTTCCCCAACCGCCTCCCCCCCAAAAAAAAAGAAAAAAAAAATACACACACAAAATAAGTTGTTTAGTTTAATGTCTATTCCACCTTCGTCAAATCTTTATTATTTGCCTTAACAGTTTGATTATTTTCTTGTTCTGCGTATGCAAACTGCAATTCTGTAAATAAAACTGCGAAAAACCTTGACTTGTTTTTCAAAATTTAAATTTCATTATAACAAAACATGAATTAGGTTTGTATATTGTCCATTATGTGTATCATCTAACTGATACCGAATGAAAAGGTCAGTGAAACCATGATTTAAAGAAACTATAGTCGGTTTCAATTCCTCTGTCCACCCATTTGTAGCGCTTGATTGGATGACCATTATCATAAATATTTAAAAAAAGATCTCCAGTGAAATATCTAAGTGATGATATACAGTATACAATGAACTCTTGCTCCTTCTTATATAAATCATAAACTTGCCGATTTGTATCGATAATATACCAACACAAGCACAAGAAAGACGAGCTGGTATCAAACAGTCTACTCAGATCGAATAAAAATGGACGATGAGCTTCCAGTAACCATGATATATCTTGGTATAGCCAACGAACTGTTCAAATCACGATTTCCTTATCATTCAAACTTTATTCTGTGTACAGTTGCATTGCATCCATATGAAAATAGCTGTTTTCATAGCAAAGTAATATCTGCGTCCGTAAACTGAAAAATACGTTTTAATATTGTTTGCTGCTAGAACGTGAAGCATGGACCAACGAAGCTAGGCCTATGCTACTGGTTCACTAGATATTTTATTTTACTGGCCTTCTTTTAAGGACACATTCATTCTTTTTAAGTTAAAATTACATTTTTATTACAACACTCATTTATTCATTCTGTCAAGTATCATTCCAATGCCCAACAATAACAAAAAAAGATGTATGTTTTATGCAGAATGTATGTTTTATGCAGAATGTTCTCCTAGGCCCGCCTCCGATTCTCCGACCGGCCTGTGAAGAATTAGAGGAATTTATTTCTGGTGATAGAAATTAATTTCTCACTAATGTGGTTCGACTTCCACAATGAGCTTTTGGTCCCGGTGCTAGGTAGCCAATTGGTTCTTAGCCACGTAAAATAAGTCTAATCCTTCGGGCCAGCCCTAGGAGAGCTGTTAATCAGCTCAGTGGTCTTGTTAAACTAAGGTATACTTATGCAGAATGTGTTATCAACACTAAGGATGACGGGAACCCAATGGGATTTAAAACTTTTGTTCAATGAGTTATTTTGATAAATAGTCCCAAAAGTGTCCCGTCATTGAGCTATTAAAATTATTTGTATGTTCAACAAAAAAATATATAAATATGCAAAGTATTCTGAATACATATTGTCATCAAGCCATGTATTAACTGAAATATCCCACCTTTCATCCAGTACTGCAGTGGCAGTCCCATTCACCTCGCCCAGGCCCTTGACAGCCTCATGGACAATAATACATATGCTGCTTCAAATACTAACCTACCAATGTAATTTACATACAAGAAATTATTAAAATACCTTGGATTCGCACTCGCATAACCAGATGTCCTTTTGTTTACCTAAAATGAGGTAAACAATTTAAAGCCCATCGCTCGTTTGCGTTTGTTTCCTAGAAGCTCGTCATTTAAGTGCTTGTACTGTTATATAATCTATATATGAACCGTCGTATTTATATTTTGAATAAGAATTTGTGAAGGTTCTGGTCATATATAGTGAAGAAACAGTTTGCTTCTTTATCATAGTAAGCCTGCGACATCGGAAACACTGATTTCAGAGAATCGAGAGATGGCTTTTCATATTGCCACATCAAGTTACAACCTGCTTTGGTGAGTGGACAGATGGAATGAAATAGACAGTAGCTAACGGTTGAAACATGGAAGAGCTCTCATGTAGTTCTTTTCATTACATGCAAAGAACAACGATGATATGAAACGTATTCGAGAAACTGATTCCACTCTTAGGCATCGTTGTTAATGGAACACAGGATAAAGTTATCAAGAAAGCACTATTTCCATGAAAGTATTTAAGATCACTAAAAGTAAGTATCTCTCCGAAAGTATTCAATCACAGGTTAATAAAGTTATGGCAAAAATAATACTGACATTTAAATTCCGCACGAGAACCTTTATCAACAAAAAAAAAAAAATTTAATCATAACAACAAACGATGAAATTTAAACAATTGTCCATAAAACAGACTCGTTTCTCGAAACAAAAAAGAATGGTATATTCGCAGTATAACTTGCAAAAGGATTTCCACTTGGAATGATCCCCCGCGAGCGACAGGGAACGTGAAACCCAGATGAGAGCCCAAAGCCATACTCAGAATTTTATTTGCATATTTTACCACTGTAGATAAATTTCTTACAACAAGTTCCTTGTTTTAGTATAGTTTCTGTGATCCCGGAATCTCATAAGACTAGCTCTGCCGTACCGGTGATGAATAGTGGATGGAATAAATTATAACTTATTGGGAATATAATCTGTCTTGCTTAATATGAGTTATTGCCTTCTTCTAAATCTTAGTTCAAAAAATATTTTATAAACCATGCACTCTTTAAATCTGGAATTCATTCCATATACTTCCTGACATGAATAGTTAATCAACTTGGCTTATTTAATTCTTGCTTGCTCTTTTTTTTTTATCTGTTATGCCCAGAGTATTTATTTTTTTTTTTATTATTTCCAGATATATATTTTTAGCGTTATTTGTTTCTACGTTTTGCTGCAACTTTCCAAACTGATCAGTGTTAGCTACATACAAAAAATGTTTGGTGTTTAGTCATTATCTCCTCATAAATCTTCATTACTCTAATGCATTTCACGACGTCTTCCGCCTCCCTTATTTTTGCTAAAAGTGAACATTTATCCTCATATCATCCTAAGGAAAACCTGTTTAGCGAAGTGATTTAATCTAGTTTACCTAAATTTATTTAAGTTATTTGAAAGTAATGAAAGAGATTTCAATAAATGCTGATGAGAAGACTGTGAATACAAACCTCGCAGGAAAATAGGAAGATAAAAATCAAGAAAATCTGTCGTCAAGAATTGATAACTCCCCCTACCCACCACAGGTTACTTCATTTAGAATGCTAACCTTAAGCAGTCATAACCACGCACCCTTGGACGTAGAAGTTGTATTTTTATCTGGAAAACCTTCGCATTAAAGATGTCTTGGCTAGTAATGACAGAATAATATGCAAATCATAAAACTTTTTCACAGGTGTTTCCAATATGAGACGAAACAATAATTACTAAAAGATAATGGCAGGATGAAGTTTTCCTTTCATGAAGATGAATAAAAAAAAAAAAACTGGATCAAATACCTTATCAGAGATGAAAATAAAGGAGAAAATTAGAATGAAATTACAACTTCATTTACAGCCTAACTTTGCCATCCTCAAGAATACTGTCTGTCGTGGATGCTCTAACATCATTGTTTCTTAATAGATATTCAAGAGAGGAGTTACAAGGATGGAATGGCTACAAATATTGATCCGGGTAGAACTCAGATATCCAGTGATGTAGTTCAACATTATTTCTCTGACCCAGAATGCGATCGCAATGTAAAACTTTTGGAATAGATTAATTGCGAATTTTGTCAATCATGATTCCAGATTCAGACGTAAAATGTAATAAATAATCATTAATCTAGCCTTATGTTTAATAAATTGATTTATTGTTATAAAAATGCTTTCAAATGTTGTGATAGGGTTGCCTGTTTTTAATCTTTCTTTTCTTATGAACATGCTGTATATAGGGTAAGTCATTCTGATACTGAATTTAGCAAGCTTTTACTTTAGCTATTACTAACAAAATTTTCAACAATTTACTTAACATCTATATTTTTGCAAAAAATATAATAAAATCTCTGTTGCTTCTTTTGCAGATTTTCATTGATTTTTACTGTACTTTTTACTAACGATAATTCCTCCTTCCTGTCCTCACGAAACACCATGAAACTGTTCAAAGCAATAAAAAATGAACAAACATAACGTGTTCTGATTCCATCATAAACTCTAATGTATTCTTTTCTTCCACAACTTTAGTGAATCATATTTGAACTGGTTTAAGGTAGATTCGAATTTTGAAAAAAAAAAAAAATCCTGTTGTCACATCCCACATCCAGGATCCTTTTCAAAGTCTAATTACCTTTTCCTCAGTACATAGTGCAAACTTGCAAAAAATTTTATTATAATTCATCAAAATAATTTTAAGGTATCTTGTGGACAACCATGCAGTATATATTACCCAAAAACGACATTCCACCCACCCCCTACGTAGCCAAAATTCTTCTACAGAAGATGCAAACATGAAAACACGAATAAAAAAATATCTTTCACGAATGGTTCGTGGAACCACCAAACGTTAACATGCAACACTGTCTGGCATCGTTGGCCGTAATAATAAATGGACACACACAAAACCATAGCTCTCATCATTTGTCAAGGAAATGATTATACTAGCAAAGTTTCCGTATTCCACCTTTCCAGGAAGTACCATCAATAGACCGAGGCGATTATTCCCACATTCATAGTATTCCAGGCGTTCCAAGGATGTTGGCGAGATAAGAAAACAGGTCAACGGAAAAAGATAATTGTTTTGAAGACTTAGGCTGGCGTTCTGAGCATTCAGAGCGAAAGAGATTCCATTGTTGAGCAAACCTCCCTTTTCTTTAGTTTACTGTCTAGGTCTACTAGTGTAAGCATGTCATTTCTCGAATGATAATTGCTCATGAAACCAGCCAAAAAAACGAAATTATGTATGGGATGCTGAATCTACTGTCCGGATTTACATACACACTCACTAAAACACACATGAACACACATATATACACATATACAGTATACATGTAAAAATTATATATATATATATATATATATATATATATATATATATATATATATATATATATATATATATATATATATATATATATATATATATATCTGACCTACTTACTATATTCCTTGCTCAGGGATCTAATCCTAGGCTCTAGCTGTAGAGCAGGGGACTTACCCTGAACCTTACGACTCTCATTGCAATTGCTAGGCCAGGTAGAAACTTATATAGTTGGGCTGAAGGCCACACCTCAACAATTAACTGTTGCTAATAATCACTTAGGTTTACTTTAAATGGGATATATTTACAATTAAACACATCAATCAGAAGAATGGCGAATGATAGGTAAGTAAAGTAATGTTCAGCCTTGTGGTTAAATATTACAGCAATTGTTCAAATATTGAAGAATCTGTGGGTAATCATCTTGAAAAGGACAGTGGAAAATTGATTGCAGTGGAAATGCCATGGCAAGAAGCACAAAACAAACAGTTGTTTCCACAGTTAGTAACACTGTCTGCAATTAGAAAATGCAGGCGATTACATAAGGAAAATTATAACGATGTTAGGTGATTCGAGGGTTGCATATATGGTGCGGAGATAACTTGATTCTGTTGTGAAATTCTTACATAAAAATTCACACTGGACTAAGTTAGGACTTTGAGAATTTGCACTTCAGAAGAGAAAATGTAATTCAGTAAAAGATTAAAGATATGTGACTGTTGAAATAACCTCAAATCACCAGAAGTGATGGGATGAGTTTAATGGGATAAACAGGTAAATGATGGGGTCATCTCACATGGGGTCATCTCGATAAGGAGCAAGCAAGGAGGCTTGTGTGTTGTCTGCTGCTGATAGGGTTCTGAGAGCGAGGTCAGCTGCGCCCCACATTTTATGCCCTCGGAAGATTATTTTCTTGCTCTTCTCAGAGGGCGTTCAGATCACTGGCATCTGGCCTTAGGGGTCAAGATGGTGACTCAGTCACATGTTTTGCGACCTCCATTTTCTGTGTCAAGACCTTGTGTGGGCCTTCCAAATCCTGGTGACCTTTGGCAACCCCCATGCCCGTTTGTTTCTATGGGGGACTCAACTTTTATGGTGGGTTTTATCTGAAAAGAGGTATTTCAGGCAGTCACCAGGTCTAAGAAAGATAAAAAACCACACCAAAAAGGGGGAGCGTGGAGAAAGTTTATGTATGGGCTGAGTTTCCCACTCCCTTCCTCAGTTAGTTATCAGAATGAAAAATACTCCATTTACTTTATAAAACAGTTTGGAGGTTGAGTTTGCTTATAAAGTGGTTTCCCACATTACAGCTCCCCAACAAAGTTGACAATTGCACCTTGAGTGAAATTTCAGCAACTAAGTTAGCTCAACTGAACAGTCTGATAACTCTCTCTACTTCCCTTTCGTGGTGACATTACATTTCATAAAAATCATGAATTCTGCAGGTAAATCAAATTGCAAAATACATCTCACTGATTTTCAAATTTGATGTTACATAGTTACGTTATATGTTACACTGCAAGCTAAATTCATATACCTCTCTTATTATTATGTTAAGGCAGCATTATAGCAAATTAAAAATTAAAGCATTCTCTCAACTAATATTTCATAAGTCTAGGCAACAACAAGGAGAAAAATGATAGAATCAGTACGGCGTTAATCCTAAGGTTAGTCATGTTCTTAATTTGTAAGATTACTTTGACAGCCAAAGTCATGCTGTTAGGGTGCCTTGAGGAGGCATTAAAACAAAGTGTTCGTGGGCTTAAGTTAGGTGATGCCACGATACTTGTATGTGGTGGCACAGTGCCAGATGGGAAACTAACAACATGGGTGCCTTGTGGTACAAAGCTAAGTACAGTGAAGGACAGTAAAGTATGAAAGTAAAAGGCTTTGCAAATCATAGACTCAGCATTTAAATTACAAGGAAAATACATGAGATGCAAGAATAAGTAAAATTCATGAATAAATTACCAGAATTATATTTCTTAGCCTATGAAAGGTGGCTAGGTTCATTCCTTAGCCCCAAAGGGCACTAAAAGGCAGTCAGAGGGTGCAACCCTTCTGGCAGGAGCATCTGCCAATGACGATGGTAATGGTACTGTGCCAGGAGTGGCACTCGTGAGGTCGAGGCCTGATGGCCCTGTTATAGTCAGTTTGAAATGTACCATGCCTCAAAGGACTTATGGTATTTAAAAGGACTCTGGCAATTGCACTCTACATTGGCAGACTGGGAAGCAAAATAAAATGAAGGATTCATGAATGGGCAAGATTACAAAGAAAATATTAACTTAGAAGATTAGAAAGAAAAAGAAAAATGTTCAAAGCAGTAGAAGAAAACATTACAAGAAGAAGTTAAATCACAAAGTTATAAGAAGAATAAACAGGGGAAGGAACACAGCATCCTCCTCTGGATAGAGGTGCCAAAGTTCTTTATAAAATAAAGGCAAGGCACTGTACCAGAGGGCTACCTGGAGTTATCTGTACCCGTGAACTTTCTTTTGTGGACCTCCTTGGTAGGGGAATCGGTGGAACTGAGTTGAGGAAGACGTAGAAGTGCCACCTGTTCTGGCTTTTTTGACAGCCAAAGTAGGGGCATTCATTACAAGCTCAACTACTAGTCGTCATCACAGTTCCTTGAGTTTATCGGCCATTTGAGATATGGTAGAATCCTTACTCATGGTCATGTCTGCGGGGAACTGGGAAAGAGAGGAAGAGGTCGTGGTGGACGTGAGACTCATGCAGGTCACCATGACCAGCTCAGGCATGGGTTGCAAGGCTGCACCTTTGTGTGAGCTTCCACTGTGGTCAGAGGAATCCAGAGGGGACCTGGGTAGACCGGTTTGGCTCTCAGTCTGGCACTGGTAGTGGTGCTAAGCCAGAGGGCGAGAGGCGGCCCAGACTGGGATCCCTGTAGCACTGGCTCTAAGGCAGGCCCCAGGCACAGGAATTAAATTGTGACTTTCTTTGATGTCCGCAATGAACAGAACATGACACTGTCCAGGACACTCAGGTGCCACTGGCAGAGTTTGCGTGTGAAGTTTGGGATCTCCAGAAGGGAGATTCAGGGTGCGCATTTTCATTGGCACTGGAATGAGATCTGTTAAAGGCTTGTAGCTCGAGACAGATGGAGCTTGGCACTGCTCAGGCATGCAAGTGGCACTGGCAGTGGGTTTAAGATAGATTGGAATCTCCTGAAGGGAGATCTGTGGAATGCCTGGGAACCAGCATTAGGGCAGGGCCTGGTAAAGGAATTGGATTTGTCGGGCTCAATGGTCGAGATGGTCAGAGCCTGGCACTGCTCAGGGCACACAAGTGGCACTGGCAGAGGTGTTAAGGCAGGTTCCTGAGGACTCTTGTTTTTTATTATTTAGTTTTGGATGGGTTAGGACCCATGGATTTTTGTAACTTAGGAGGGAACTGGAAGTCCTGTCCCAGGAGGAAGTCATAACCTCCAAGAAGGTAAGTAGCTGCAGCAAGCATGCAGATTTTAGATTTTTGAGGCCTTGTGACCCTTAATTTGATGGAGGGTAGAATCATCTTCATCTTATTGATACTCTCCATTGTGACAACTCTACATCTGTCAATTGTGGCCCTATAGGGGACCTTATTTTCCCTTATGAGAGAGATTTGCTTGTCAGTGTCATCAAATGCTGTGAACTGGCAGCCGGGGTAGCTACCTCAGGGAGGTGCCACAGATATGGAACCTTCAGCTGGAGATTGTAAGGTTTTAGGATTTGTAACTGCCAGAGAAATGACATGATTTTGTTTTACCAGGGCATTTTGCCCGTAGGGTGGAGTGCCCCTGAACCTAACAGGCTGTGCAATAATTCTTGCTGTAATCCTTGCTTGGTACTGTCCCAGTGGAGAGAGCAGGTCCTTTGTTGTTCATCACAGAGCAAGTTGTGGCTCGGTTGGATGTGAACCTAACTGGGGACTTAGAGGGAGTGTCTGGCTGATTCTCAGCCTTCAAGCAGCACTGTTCTATGGGATGCCCTGATCTTTTATAGTAGCTGCACATGGGCTTCTTGTGAGGGTGACCATTCTTGGGCAGAGGCTGACTGGAGGTAGGAGAAGAAGGCCAAATCTTATGGTCCCAGGAACTTACTGCAGGATGGTGAGTGTCCAGTGGTCTGCCAAATGGCAGCACTCATCTAGCATTGGAGGGTTCTTATTGCAGAGGTAGGTGGTGAGGGGGGTGGGAGGCGGGGGAGCCAGCAGTGTAGGAAGTCCTTGAGCTGCAGAGTTTCTATTATTTCCTCTGCATAGGTAGCGTTGCTGGATTCTAGCCACCACGTGAGCATTCGAGACTTATTGCATGTCCAGTTGGCCCATGTTTGACCTGCCTCCTTTGGCTGTCCTCTCCAACATTGTCGCCATCTTCGAAAGGTTCCACGGTCCATTAACAGGATGGAACGGAATGCGACTTTGCCCTTTCCCTCCAGGTGTTTTGACAGGAGCATAGAGATTTTTGTTGGCTGGAGCCTGAAGTTCCTGAAGACCTCTTTCACTTGGTTGAGCCAGGCCTCAGGCTCTGGGTCATTCCATTTTTTTGGCATCATGGCAGTGACAGAGGATGGGGAAGATGTGGCTGCAGGGCGGCCATGGCGAGTTCATGGGCAAGATCTTTCTCCTTATCTAATCTTTCCTTCCTCTCTCACTCCTCCCCAGCTAGTCTTCCTTGCTTATCTCTCTTTTCCTTGGCTTCTCTTTCTTGCCTGTCTCACTCCTCCTTAGCTTCTCTTTCTTTTCCCTCTTGTTCCTCTCTTGCTGCTTCACTGGCTTCTCTCTCCTTCTCCTTTTTATCAACCAAGATCTGGCACATTTTGGTCCTTGAGCCTCATGGTTTCCCCGGTGGCGACAAGGGTTTTGAGTTCATCGGCGTAAGAGGGGGGAGGGCTTGTGAGTTGAGGCTGCTGCCGATAGGGTTCTGAGAGCTAGGCTAGCTGCACCCCACATTTTATGCCCTTGGATGAATATTTTCTTGCTCTTCTCAGAT